>NC_056439.1:44007690-44355190 GCF_018296145.1 Oncorhynchus tshawytscha | reverse complement strand
TGTAATATTCATCTGAATGCAGACGACACTGTTATATATGCCATTGACCCACCTGCTGACCAGGCTATGTTAGAGCTGCAATCTGGTCTTGTTACTTTACAGAAAGCCCTGGTAGTTTAAAACTTAATTCAGGCAAAACTAAATACATGTTTTTCTGTAGTCCTTCAATGTTTCAGATGGACTACATATGTATTCTATCAAGGCACAAGGCGAGACCCAGGTGCAGACACAGGAGGAAGATGGTTGGAGTCTTACAATGTTTATTAATCCAAAAAGGGGTAGGCAAGAATGGTCGTGTACAGGCAAAAGGTTGCAACCAGATCAGAGTCCAATAGGTACCGAAAGGCAGGCAGATTCAAGGTCAGGGCAGGCAAGATGATCAGGCAGGCGGGAAAGTAGTCCAGAGTCAGGCAGTGGTTAAAACTGAGAAGACTAGCAAAAGAGAATAGAAAGGGAGTATGGGGAAAAACACACTGGTTGACTTGACTAAAGATACAAGACAAACTAGCACAGAGAGACAGGTAACACAGGGATAAATACACTGGGGAAAATAAGCGATACCTGGTTGGAGTGGAGACTATCACAGTGACAGGTGAAACAGATCAGTGCATGACATATTCATTGGATGGTTCTCCCATTGATCGGGTTCCCGCCTACAAATATCTGGGCATTTGGATTGACAAAGACTTTGTCACACCCTGACCATAGTTTGCTTTGTATGTTTCTACGTTTGTTTGGTCAGGGTGTGATCTGAGTGGGCATTCTATGTTGTGTGTCTAGTTTGTCTGTTTCTGTGTTTGGCCTGATATGGTTCTCAATCAGAGGCAGGTGTTAGTCATTGTCTCTGATTGGGAACCATATTTAGGTAGCCTGGGTTTCACTGTGTGTTTGTGGGTGATTGTTCCTGTCTTTGTGTTTTGCACCAGATAGGACTGTTTAGGTTTTCCATGTTTATTGTTTTTGTAGTGTACATTTACGTATTAAAAGAACCATGGACACTTACCACGCCGCATATTGGTCCTCTGATCCTTTTCGCCTCTCCTCTTTGGAAGAAGAGGAGGAAATCCCTGACAGAATCACCCACCACAACAGGACCAAGCGGCGTGGTAACGGGCAGCAGCAGGAGAAGCAACAGATGCAGCAGCAACAGGAGCAGCAGCAGCAGCAGTGGGAGAGGCTGCACTACTTGGAAGAATGGACATGGGAGGACGAATTGGATGGTAAAGGACCCTGGGCTCAGCCAGGAGAATATCGCCGCCCCAAGGAAGAACTGGAGGCGGCGAAAGCGGAGAGGCGCTGGTATGAGGAGGCAGCGCGGCGTCGTGGATGGAAGCCTGAGAGTCAGCCCCAAAAATTTCTTGGGGGGGGGGGCTCACAGGGAGTATGGCTACGCCAGGTAGGAGACCTGAGCCAACTTCCTGTGGTTACCGGGGGGCGAGAGAGACCGGGCAGGCACCGTGTTATGCTGTGAAGCGCACGGTGTCCCCAGTGCGGGTGCATAGCCCGGGGCAGTACATTCCAGCTCCGCGTATCGGCCGGGCTAGAGTGGGCATCGAGCCAAGTGCCATGAAGCCGGCTCTACGCATCTGGTCTCCAGTGCATCTCCTTGGGCCGGCTTACATGGCACCAGCCTTGCGCATGGTGTCCCCGGTTCGCCTGCATAGCCCAGTGCGGGCTATTCCACCTTGCCGCACTGGCAGGGCGACCGGGACCACTCAACCGGGTAAGGTTGGGCAGGCTCGGTGCTCAAGAGCTCCAGTGCGCCTGCGCGGTCCGGTCTATCCGTCACCACCTCCACGCACCAGCCCTCCGGTGGCAGCCCCCTGTACCAGGCTGTCTCTCCGGTCTATCCTTACAGGGGCTCCCTCCTCTCCAGCGCTGCCGGAGTCTCCCGCCTCTCCGGCGCTACCAGAGCCTTCCTCCTCTCCAGCGCTGCCAGAGTCTCCCGCCTCTCCGGTGCTACCAGAGCCTTCCTCCTGCCCAGCGCCGCCTGAGCCACCCGTCTGCCCAGCGCTGCCAGTGCCGCCCGTCTGCCCAGCGCCGCCAGTGCCGCCCGTCTGCCCAGCGCCGCCAGTGCCGCCCGTCTGCCAGGGGCCGCCAGTGCCGCCCGTCTGCCAGGGGCCGCCAGTGCCGCCCGTCAGCCAGGGGCCGCCAGTGCCGCCCGTCAGCCAGGGGCCGCCAGTGGCGCCAGTCAGCCAGGGGCCGCCAGTGCCGCCAGTCAGCCAGGGGCCGCCAGAGCCCCTCTGTCCCGAGCAGCCGCCCCTCTGTCCCGAGCAGCCGCCCCTCTGTCCTGAGCTGCCACTCCTCTGTCCTGAGCTGCCGCCCCTCTGTCCCGAGCTGCCGCCCCTCTGTCCCGAGCTGCCGCCCCTCTGTCCCGAGCAGCCGCCCCTCTGCCCAGAGGCGCCAGACCCCCTCTGCCCAGAGGCGCCAGACCCCCTCTGCCCAGAGGCGCCAGACCCCCTCTGCCCAGAGGCGCCAGACCCCCTCTGCCCCGAGCAGCTGCCCCTCTGTCCCGAGCAGCTGCCCCTCTGTTCCGAGCAGCTGCCCCTCTGTCCCGAGCAGCTGCCCCTCTGTCCCGAGCAGCTGCCCCTCTGTCCCGAGCAGCTGCCCCTCAGTCCAGTAGGGTCATGTAGTAGGGTCGCCGTAGTTAGGAGGCCAAGGAAGCGGACAAGGTGGCGGACTAAGACTATGGTGAAGTGGGGGCCACGTCCAGCACCAGAGCCGCCACCACGGACAGATGCCCACCCAGACCCTCCCCAATAGGTTCAGGTTTTGCGGCCCGGAGTCCGCACCTTGGGGGGGGGGGTACTGTCACACCCTGACCATAGTTTGCTTTGTATGTTTCTATGTTTGTTTGGTCAGGGTGTGATCTGAGTGGGCATTCTATGTTGTGTGTCTAGTTTGTCTGTTTCTGTGTTTGGCCTGATATGGTTCTCAATCAGAGGCAGGTGTTAGTCATTGTCTCTGATTGGGAACCATATTTAGGTAGCCTGGGTTTCACTGTGTGGTTGTGGGTGATTGTTCCTGTCTTTGTGTTTTGCACCAGATAGGACTGTTTAGGTTTTCCATGTTTATTGTTTTGTAGTGTTCATGTGTACATTTACGTATTAAAAGAACCATGGACACTTACCACGCCGCATATTGGTCCTCTGATCCTTTTCGCCTCTCCTCTTTGGAAGAAGAGGAGGAAATCCCTGACCGACTTCATGTTTAAAAAACATACTTTTGAACTAGTTAAAAAGCTAAGATTTAAAGTGGCCTTGTTTTTCCCTAAGTAGCAGATTGCAGTCAACTTTCCTGCGAGTTCTTGATTATGATGACACTGTTTACCAGATTGCAGCAGCCACTACTCGTAAACCTTTGGATGCTGTAGTGCCATATGTTTTATCACTGGTGACAGGTTTAATACTCACCACTGCATTCTGTATCAAAATGTTTTCTGATCCCCCATTAAAGTCCCATAGATCAATTAATTACTCCCTTTTTGTTTACAAAGCCCTACTACACAAGCTTACAACTTACCTAACTTCGTTGCTAATGTATAAAAGAATGAGCAACCAAACCCGCTCGCAGGATTGAACTCTTGAGGTCCCTCTGGTCTTGACCAATGTAGGTAAATCCTCTTTTAGTTTTAGTACCCTCCAGTGTTGGAATAACCTACAAAATTCCTTTCAAATTGATTCCTTGGTGCTACTAGGGCAGTTTAGTTGTTTCGATTGATTGTAGTGGTTTATTTGTTAAAATAGTTGTGTTGAGGTTGTGCCTTGTGGTTATTTGTATTAATCTTGTTTTAATTGTAATGTAAATTGTTTTTCCTGTTATGAGAAAATGTTTGTACTCAGGGCACCATTGGGAATGCGACCATGGTCTCAATTGGGCTACCCTAAACAAATAAAAGTTTATAAAAATGTGAATATTTCTGTTATGGAACACCTCTGTGCGTGTGCACAAATTCAATTTCGCATTGCACTCCTTTTAAACAACGGCCTTTTTTTAAAACTTTGGCAAAGCGTCAAGTGTATAAAACTATGTGCACTGGATTCGTAATATATTCTGGTTTTGGAAACAGAAATATTTATTGAGATCAGATGTTTCATCGATGAGAAAATGTGCTAAATGTCAGGCCAGTTTTACCTACTTCCATCCTCTCCCACTGCCCATGACTGGTCTTCCTCTCACTACCATATTTGGTGGTGAGAAAACGTCTCTGTGTAGCATGTAGAATGTCACATTGACGTAACACTAATGGCAACGCAACGCGTACAATGGAGCTGCAGTGTTGCCACAGACAGAAGGGTAAACCCAGACACATTACATACAGGGGCTATAAAGCTGAAGTATCTATGCTTGTGTTGCCCAACAGTCCCCCACCCACTTCGCTTCCTTTCATTGAAAATGAATGGGGCTCAGTTGTTTCATCGCCCCCCCACTACACCGCTGTTTCAAATAATCAACTCAAGCTTTGATCATTTGAATCAGCAGTGTAGTGCTAAGCTGGGGGAAAAAAACAAAATGTGCACCCAGGGGGGTCCCAGGACTGAGTTTGGTAAATCCTGCTTAAAGGGGAACACCATAGCAAAAGGTTTTGCAGCGGAACACGGAAACAAGCGTTTCTTATTGGACAGGTACCGATAGCACCCCGTTTCGGAACGTTTTTGTGCTAGCTGAACACCACCTTGGTTTGATAACTAACCCTCAAGGGTGTTGGATTTAGTGCTGAAATCCTTTTCCAGTTGACGTATCGAGGCATATGAAGGAGGCCTATTTGTTGGACAGCAAAACAAAGCTATTGAACATGCTACTTAGTAATTATAAATGTCAGATCCTGTGTGTGCAACCCTCCTTGGTTGTTAAATTGGACAATGAGTTCATTGAATGGATGATATAAAGAAAGATCTGGTAGTGCATGACATAATTTGTCTGACAAAGTTAGGACCTTTTAGTGACAGCCATTTAATGAGACAGGTGGACAACACAGTTGTAATCAGGACTGTATGACAAACATTTTCCGTTCCCTTGCCAGTGTTCTTCATTGAACAGATTTAATCAACACCAGTCCAATTGTAAACAAGACAGCCGCCAAATAGAGACCTCATGTAACTTTCAGAGACATCGGATATAACATTCTGTAGACTCCTAGCAATTAGACCTAGATCACCTACATGGAGTTGACATTGGAAAAGCAGTCTCAATCCTCAACAACAATGTTCTGTTAAATTATTTGAACTACAAATACTTTTTGTTAAAGGCCCGGTAGATTCAAAATTCTGTTTTCCTGTGTTTTGTACCATATTTGTACACCAGCTGATGAAACTAACACTTTCAAAGTATGAAAAATGTAATCAGTGTTATTTCTACATAGGACATTCTAATCAGCAGGTTTTGCATGGGTGGAGTTTTGGCTATATTGGTGATAAATCATCAAGCGCCATATATTAATAGACCAATAACAAAGAGAGTTCCAAACTTCTCTCCCAATAAAAGCTCGTTTTCAGGTTACATATCACTCCCATCAGGCTCCTCCACTCTGGTGAATTGATCTCCGCACCACAATCCTAACTGTGGTTAATGCACTGTTTTGGTGCCCTTTCCCGCTCTGCTCAGACCTAGCAAAAGTATAGCTTAATAAGAAATAGTTTTTTGCTCAAAAGCTATTTTCTTTCTTTTTTACCATTATTATGAAGAACCTTTACAATAAGGTACTTAATTGTTGCCCAGAAATGATTTGATATTGAGATAAAAACTTCTGATACCTGGCATTTTCTGTTTCATACCCTATTCAAGTGAGCTTATAATAGGTATACTGATCCATTTCAGCTACAGCTCAGCATAAAGGCAACAAAAACAATCAAAGCAATTCACAATTATAATCATCACTTTGTATCCATATTAAATTCTGGTCAGGCATAAGTCAGGCTCTGATGCCACTTTTGTTCTCACAGAGTCACGGTCACGGCCATGTGCAACATGGACCTGAGTCGCTTCCCTCTAGACACACAGACCTGCTCGCTGGAAATAGAGAGCTGTGAGTGCACCTCTCAACTTTACTATTTACCTACACATCTCTGATGACATTTGATTATGTTTTTATCACATGATCAAAGATAAGCAATCATATTTATATGAGGTGTTCATTGGGGTTTTTGAACATTCTCTCGTCAGATGCATACACGGACGATGATCTCATGCTGTACTGGAAGAAAGGCAACGAGTCACTGAACACAGACGAGAGGATATCTTTATCCCAGTTCCTTATCCAGAAGTTTCACACCACTACAAAGCTGGCCTTCTATAGCAGTACAGGTAACCCTGAAGTCACAGATTGAGTAGATATTACAAAGACACGTTATAGCCCATAGTTGTATTTACAAAGACGACCGTGGGCCACATTAAATTGCCTTGCAGGCCACATTTGGCCCGCTGGCCGTGAATTTCAGACCCCTGCACTATGGGACAGGTGAAAAGGACTGGTGAAAAGGACTGGTGAACAGGTGAAAAGGACTGGATCTGTGTAGAATATCAGCTGTGTTGCTTTTTTCTTCTCAGGCTGGTACAACCGTCTGTACATCCACTTCACCCTGCGACGTCACGTCTTCTTCTTCCTGCTCCAGACCTACTTCCCAGCCACCCTCATGGTCATGCTGTCCTGGGTCTCCTTCTGGATTGACCGCCGGGCCGTCCCCGCTAGGGTCCCTTTGGGTAGGAAAGGCCTTTGCCAGAAGGACCAGGATGTTTTATTGGCTCTAGGCTAAATTGATATTTCCATGTTTTATTTGAGATATAGTACAGTTTTGGTGTCTTTCCAACAGTGATTGTAAAGATTGACATCAACTGTAAAAGATCAAGCCAAGACCAGGACTAAAAAGCTATTTCAATGGAGATCTGTCTGGGTAACTGTCTCTAATGTCTTTTGACTCTGTCCAGGTATCACCACAGTGCTCACCATGTCCACCATCATCACTGGAGTCAACGCCTCCATGCCCAGAGTGTCCTACATCAAAGCAGTGGACATCTACCTGTGGGTCAGTTTCGTGTTTGTCTTCCTCTCGGTCATAGAGTATGCCGCGGTCAACTACCTCTCTACCGTGCAGGAAAGGAAAGAGAGGAAACTAAGAGAGAGGGTACAGTTTATTTCATTTCATTTACATAAAATGTTGTTCTGCTTTTCTGTGTACTTTTATTTTTAGGACTACCTCTGGTGAACAACTTTGCATGCTGTATATTTCTCTATTTGCCAAATGTTGTGGCATGTGGAAATGAAACTGCATAAGATGCCTCAAGAGGAAATCAAATCAAATCAAATTGTATTTGTCACATACACATGGTTAGCAGATGTTAATGCGAGTGTAGCGAAATGCTTGTGCTTCTAGTTCCGACCATGCGGTAATATCTAACAAGTAATCTAACCTAACAATTTCAAAACAACTACCTTATACACACAAGTGTAAAGGAAGGAATAAGAATATGTGCATAAAAATATATGAATGAGTGATGGCTGAACGGCATAGGCAAGATGCAGTAGATGGTATAGAGTACAGTATATACATATGAGATGAGTAATGTAGGGTATGTAAACATTATATAAAGTGGCATTGTTTAAAGTGTTAAAGTGGCTAGTGATACATTTATTACATCAATTTTTCCATTATTAAAGTGGCTAGAGTTGAGTCAGTATGTTGGCAGCAGCCACTCAATGTTAGTGATGGCTGTTTAACAGTCTGATGGCCTATTTTAACTCACACAGCCCCTGAAAACTTTTCCTGCCACGAACAACCTTGTTGAGAAGCCCTAAGCTCGAAAATTACTAAATACATTAGACATCAGTAGATTTAAAGCCACTTAAGTTTTGCCGTTTCAAAGTATTGTCCTTTAATTCAACCTTTTTCTTTTTTACACCCCGCTATCTGCAGTTGCCGTGTACATGTGGCATCGGAAACCCTGACGACGCCATGTGCGACCCCCAGATCACTGGTTACACCACCATGGACGTCAACAGCATAGGGAACTATGGCACCGCAGGGAACTATGGGATGCCGGAGAACGGAGGCAGGCAGGAGAGGATGTTTGCCCAGGTGGTTCTGGGGGATCCCCAGCTCACGGGCCAGGTAAAGAGGCCAGGCTATGTGAACATTTGGATAGACACCCATGCCATAGACAAGTACTCACGGATGGTCTTCCCTGGTTCCTACGTCCTGTTCAACATCATCTACTGGTCCATCTACTCCTAACGCCTGGCAAATGGGGAAGGACCATACTACCCTAACACATCCACATGCTGCAGTTAGATCACAACATGTTCGATTTCATTAGGCACCAAACGGCACAAAATTGACTGAAACAGGGATCGACTACCTGAACTTGTCCAATAAGAAACACAAGTTTTCGTTTTTTCAGGGCAAAACTTTTGCTACATTTTGCAACAGTACACCCTCATGAATATAAAACAGGACACCACTGTAACTCCATTAACAGGGATAGCGGCCACGCAGAGAGAAAACATGTAATTGTTTCTGTTTTCAAGACAAAAGACTGAGATATGGATTATAAATTGTGAGGTGAACATTGCCTTCTTGACCCAGCCTCTTAAATGGACCTATTCATGTCCAGTACAGTGCATTCAGAAAGATGGACCTATTAATGTACAGTACAGTGCATTCAGAATGATGGACCTATTCATGTGCATTCAGAAAGTATTCAGACGCCTTGACTTTTTCCACATTTAGTTACATTACAGCCTTATTCTAAAATAGATTAAATGTTGTTGTTTTTCTTTCTCAATCTACACACAATACCCCATAATGATAAAGCAAAAGCTGGTTTGTAGAAAATGTTGCAAATTGAAAACCTTTGACACCTTTGACAGCGATTACAGCCTCTATTTGGGGAGTTTCTCCCATTCTTCTCTGCAGATCCTCTCAAGCTCTGTCACGTTGGATGGGGAGCGTCACTGCACAGCTATTTTCAGGTTTCTCCAGAGATGTTCAATCGGGTTCAAGTTCGGGCTCCGTCTGGGTCACTCAAGGACATTCAAAGACTTATCCTGGAGCCACTCCTGTGTTGTCTTGACTGTGTGCTTAAGGTCATTGTCCTGTTGCAAGGTGAACCTTCATTCACCCCATTCTGAGGTCCTGAGCACACTTGAGCAGGTTTTTCCCTCGATCCTGACAAGTCTCCCAGTACCTGCTGCTGAAAAACACCCCCACAGCATGATGCTACCACCATATTGCTTCACAGTAGGGATGATGCAAGGTTTCTTCCAGAAGTGATGCTGGCATTCAGGCCAAAGAGTTGAATCTTGGTTTCATCAGACCGGAGAATCTTGTTTCTCATGTTCTGAAAGTCCTTTAGTGCCTATTGGCAAATTCCAAGTAGGCTGTCATGTGCCTTTTACTGACGAGTGGCTTCCATCTGGCCACTCTACCATAAAGGCCTGATTGGTGGAGTGCTGCAGAGATGGTTGTCCTTCTGGAATGTTCTCCCATCTCCACAGAGGAACTCTGGAGCTCTGTCAGGGTGACCATCGGGTTCTTGGTCACCTGCCTGACCAAGACCTTTCTCCCCCGATTGTTTGGCCGGGTGGCCAGCTCTAGGAAGTCTTGTTGGTTCCTAACTTCTTCCATTTCAGAATGATGGAGGCCACTGTGTTCTTGGGGACCTTCAATGCTGCAGACATTTTTTGTTACCCTTCCCTAGATCTGTGCCTCGACACAATCCTGTCTACGGACAATTCCTTCGACCTCATGGCTTGGTTTTTGCTCTGAAATGCCTTGTCAACTGTGGGACCTAATATAGACAGGTGTGTGCCTTTCCAAATCATGTCCAATCAATTGAATTTACCACAGGTGGAGTCCAATGAAGTTGTCGAAACATCTCGAAAATCATCAATGGAAACAGGATGCACCTGAGGTCAATTTCGAGTCTCATAGCAAAGGGTCTGAATACTTATGTAGATAAGGTATTTCTGTTTTTTCTTTTTTATAAAGTTGAAGGAAAAAAATGTAAAACCTGTTTTCACTTTGTCATTATGGGGTATTGTGTGTAGATTGATGAGGAAAATTATTAATTTAATCCATTTTAGAATAAGGCTGTAACATAACAAAAGGTGGAAAACGGGAAGGGGTCTGAATACTTTCCTAATATGTACTCTTTCCATGTGTATTCAAGAAAAACGTTATAAGGGTTTCTCATCATTTCCACTGAGCCACCGGGTCAAGTTAATTTGTAGATACTGTGGTTAGCTAGACGGTAAGGGTTTAGGATTGTGTACAATATTATCAATGACTCAGACGGACCAAAGGTAGACTAAGGTATTTATCCTCCTGGCTTGGAAACACTATATAAATTGGGTGCAGTATTTTTCTGTGAACATCCTCTGAGATATTTCAGTTGCACTATGATTGCTCAAACATTATGCATCAGATTAATTAGCAATGATAAACTGTTGCTTGGGGGCTGAAAAACCATTTGAGATAGCACAATGTTTTGGGAATGTCAAATTTTGAAATACAATGTTGTTTAGACATGATAATATTCTCTGAGACAGTTGTTTGACATTGCGACATCTATGACTACGACTATTAGCTAACTTGGCATGACTATGACTTTGTTAACTTGGCATGACTACGACTATTAGTTAACTTGGCATGACTATGACTATTAGTTAACTTGGCATGACTATGACTATTAGTTAACTTGGCATGACTATGACTATTAGTTAACTTGGCATGACTATGACTATTAGTTAACTTGGCATGACTATGACTATTGGTTAACTTGGCATGACTATGACTAGAGCTAGTGCCCAGGAGAATGCTAGCCTCTGTTAAACTCTAAATCTGGAATTTCCAGTGATATCTAGAATTTTATTTTCGTACTTGCAATTTTGTAATATCATATGAACACACTATTTGGATGTTTTGTAATGTTGCTTCTACTAGTTTGTTGCTAAGCAACTTTGTTACTTTTTCATTGTGCACTTGACAATAGCACAACTACATGTTACAGTAATAAATGAGCAATGCGATTCACTACTAGTGACTACTACAGTACTACATTTATGTTATTTGATGCCAAATCACAATCTTTCTCACTAATTTGATACTGTTGTCACGGTGAAACATACGAGATGGGAGGTGATCAAAAGACATAATTTTGAAGCTCATATTGTCTATTATATACTGAGGCTTTGAGATTCACTGTAGTAGTAGTAGTTTTAGGTTTTAGTATTTTTCCACTTTGATGCATTTGAATAAATAACCTATTAGATAACCTCTCATATGGCTACTGGATATTATTGTCTCCAAACAGGATGGATATATTATTGTCTTACTAGGAGAGATCGTGTCCCAAAGCACCCCTTCTTTTTACAAGTAATATCAGTATGATCACTCACACGGTCACACCTTTGGAAAGATATGATATGAATGATCTGTTAAAAACATTTAGCTAATGTCATGTTTTCTGAGAAAGAGAAAGTCATTGAATCTGAAATGGAAGAACATATGTTGAACCAGGCTCCTGCATAGTTAAGACATTTAATTGCAATGGTGTAGTGTCTCATTAGAAACTTTGATTGAAGTTTATAGCGTAGTGTCAGTGCATGGTTCAGTGCATCAGAGCCAATGTAAAAGAAAGGGTGGATCCCAAGGCATAGATTTTATAGACAAGGCTACGTAGACAAGACTACGTAGACAAGACTAGGTAGACAAGACGACATAGTCTGGTGCTCTTTCATGCCGTCCCTAGGAGGGGTACGTCACTTGAGTGGGTTGAGTCACTGATGTGATCTTCCTGTCTGGGTTGGCGCCCGCCCTTGGGTTGTGCCGTGGCGGAGATCTTTGTGGGCTATTCTCAGCCTTGTCTCAGGATGGTAAGTTGGTGGTTGAAGATATCCCTCTAGTGGTGTGGGGGCTGTGCTTTGGCAAAGTGGGTGGGGTTATATCCTTCCTGTTTGGCCCTGTCCGGGGGTATCATCGGATGGGTCCACAGTGTCTCCTGACCCCTCCTGTCTCAGCCTCCAGTATTTATGCTGCAGTAGTTTATGTGTCGGGGGGCTAGGGTCAGTTTGTTATATCTGGAGTACTTCTCCTGTCTTATCCGGTGTCCTGTGTGAATTTAAGTATGAGCTCTCTAATTCTCTCTTTCTAGCCCTAGGACCATGCCTCAGGACTACCTGGCATGATGACCCCTTGCTGTCCCCAGTCCACCTGGCCGTGCAGCTGCTCCAGTTTCAACTGTTCTGCCTGCAGCTATGGACTCCTGACCTGTTCACCGGACGTGCTACATGTCCCAGACCTATTATTTATGAATATTTGAACATCTTGGCCGTGTTCTGTTATAATCTCCACCCGGCACAGCCAGAAGAGGACTGGCCACCCCTCATAGCCTGGTTCCTTTCTAGGTTTCTTCCTAGGTTTTGGCCTTTCTAGGGAGTTTTTCTTAGCCAACGTGCTTCAACACCTGCATTGCTTGCTGTTTGGAGTTTCAGCACTTTGAGATATCAGCTGATGTTCGAAGGGCTATATAAATACATTTGATTTGATTTGATACATAGACAAGACCAAATAGACAAGATTACATGGACTAGACTATGTAGACAGTTGTCATGACGTTGGCCTGGGGGGTAGGTTTATGACAGTCATAAATACCTCTTCCCCCCCTTAACTGATGTTACATTTGCAAAACCCTTGGTTAACATAGAGATTCTGGGAACATCAGAAGGTGGGGGAAATTAACTATATTCTGGTAATCCGACCAATGGAACATATGCGGTGGTACTTAATGAATATGATGTCAGTTCGGTTGTCATCTGAGACATTCTCATCAATGATCAGATGATGTAAACTCTACAGTGGAAAGTCTACACAACAGAGTTATCGGATTCACATAGAATTGTTGTTACATTTAAATGTTTGAATAATACATTATTTGTGATGGGATGAAATGTGATTTTAGCTTCTAAAATGAGAGATTTGGTTTTTCATAAGATAGGGCTGCTCAATCAGTGGCCCGCCCCTGTGAAGGGACATGGGCTATAAAACTTTTCAAACACGCCCTCCTCTCACTTCCTATATAAGTCCTTGACGACAATATAACCTCCTGTTCCGAAGATGTGAGGACGACGGTCTTATGTCAGAATGGTTCAGATAATAACTACAGAACGAAGCCAACATCAGCGTGAGCTTTAGTGGTGAATGGTATGAACTTTGAACTCTTATTCACGACAGAAGTGATACCTCCTAGCCATTGAGTTAGCAACAGCAGATGCAAACGCAGGTTAGGAAGGAACAGACAGAGTATCCCGTCTACCACACAACAACATTACTACAATGTATCCAATTGACAACCAGAGACATTCTTCAAAGGACTCGGTTGGGCAACACGGCCTTCCATCTACCACCAACCTACCGAAGCACAGCTCAGAATAAATATTTATTGCATTTTCCTTTCCCAAATGGGCGGTAATTTAGAATGCATAAGATACTGTATTTACGATAGCACAGCTTCGGCCTTTGTTCCTCAGTCTTCCCGCTCTTTCACTCAACCCCAGCCCTTTTCCTTTGTGTAACAAGCTGTCATATCTGTTCCGCCCGCAAGGGACGTTTTCCTTTGTGACGTAATTTGTAATCAAGTTATGATTTAAATATGTGTATGTGTAATTCTGTGTGATTAGTTAGGTATTTAGTAAATAAATAATTAAACCCAATTTTGTATTGCTGATTCAACTTGTTAGCCAGGATTCGTGCAGATAACTAAGAATTTACGACTTTCAGATGAGACTGAATAAAGCTGACGATTAATGTTGACTGCTATTGATGTAAAATATTACTTGGTCTTTAAGAGTTTATTCGGAAGATAACAGCTCTATAAATATTATTTTGTGGTGCCCGACTCTCTAGTTAATTACATTTACATGATTAGCTCAATCCGGTGATATTAATTACGGATAAATTATTTTATAGAATAGCATGTCATTTCACTTAATCCGGCATAGCCAAAGACACGACACAGTACTACATAGACAAGACTACATAGACAAGACTACGTAGACAAGACTACGTAGACACGACTACATAGACAAGACTACAAAGACAAGACTATGTTACGTAGACAAGACTACATAGATAAGACTACTTAGACAAGACTACATAGACAAGACTACGTAGACAAGACTACATAGACAAGACTACATAGACAAGACTACATAGACAAGACCACATAGACAAGACTACGTAGACAAGACTATGTTACGTAGACAAGACTACATAGACAAGACTACATAGACAAGACTACGTAGACAACACTATGTGGACAAGACTTCATAGACAAGACTACATAGACAAGATCACGTAGACAAGTGCTTATCGCCAGTAATATCATGACTACTCTATCTATCACTTTACATCTCTACAATTATTATTATTTCATTTTTGCTACCTGAGAAATGGCTGGGCACCTCCTCAAACTCAATCCCTGGGGCTCTGCCATTCTCTTGATAGAGGTGTGCAAGGGTGGTTCTGGGAAGGATATTGGAGTATGTATGGTTTTGGATGAAATCTATCTGGATGAAAAATATTACACGAGTAACCCACCAATGTATTTCCATTGATCTTCATAGCTGTCCTTTAATAACAGAAACTGTCCTTAAATAACGGGACAATTTTGAGCATGCTTACTTGACAACCAGTTGCCATGGCATCTGACCTGAAGCTAGCCTCGGCCTTGGCTTAGAGGTCAGACAGGTCCCTGGCCAGTGGAGTGTGCAGATAGTACTCCAGCTCAGTGTAGGCTGAGATGATGTTGGGCTTCACTCCATCATGTCTGATGATGCCTGTAGAAGAAGACAGATAAGAAACAAACTGCATGTTTGAGTCTGGTAAGGAAGAGGTGTATACAGAGACTGTGGATCAGTCAGGTATGGTAGTGTGTTCCACAAGCTTGTTGCAGTACATGGAACCATCAATATCATCAACATCAACACAATGCCAAACTATAAAAGTATGAGCCTAATCAATGCAGATGCAGGGGTGAATGACATTTTACATTACATTTTAGTCATTTACCAGAAGCACTTATCCTTACAATGACTTACAATGAGTGTATTTATCTTAAGATAATCTATTTACACAGTAAAATTAACTCAGTATCTAATGTCCATGAACCTCTCATTTAGTACTTACCATGGAATCTCCAGTCTGGCTTCATCTGCTACCTCAAAACAGACAGGCTGTCGTACGCCAGCACGGCTGCATCCCGTCCCAGGGGTAGGCTGCAGCATGAGACGCCTTCCTATGGTACTTCACTGTCACACTGAGAATAGATTAACCAAAAGTGAACCAAAGTTGATACATATTACAGTCAATTACAATGTTGTTGACCTGAATTGGATACAGACGGTAACTGTGTCTTACTCTATTATGGATACACAGAGCATGAATAAAACATCCTGTTGAACGGGGTGAGGCATGGAGACAACATCCTGTTGAGCGGAGAGAGCCATGAAGACAACATCCTGTTGAGCAAAGTGAGCCATGAAGACAACATCATGTTGAGCAAAGTGAGCCACGAAGACAATATCCTGTTGAGCAAAGTGAGCCACGAAGACAATATCCTGTTGAGCAAAGTGAGCCATGAAGACAACATCCTGTTGAGCGGAGTGAGTCATGAAGACAACACCCATGTCTTCAAATGGCCCAGTCAGGATAAGGTTGACCTTCCCTCCTCCATCCTCTTCTACTGGGGTCCCAAGTACTGTAACCTACATGGTATTGATAAATGGTTTTGTTTATATATTTATTCAAATGACAAAGAGTGGCATTATCCATGCATGATAATTTAGTAAGTGGACAAATAGAGACATAGAGACCTGGCTATATTAAAGGGGAAAGAGGAAACCTAGTCAGTTGCACAGCTGAATGCATTAAACCGAGATGTGTCTTCTGCATTTAACCCAACCCCTTTGAATCAGATCTTATGTTGTGGCACAATATACTTTAAAACTGCCCAGTCTGCACTCAATGCAGGCAGAATGTAGGCTACCTTTACACAGAGAGGAGAGTCCGACAGCTCTCTTCCATAGCGATAGAGGACTCACCTTTGTATCTGTGCCATTATAGCTTCTATGACAGAATGGGCAGCGCCAATTTATTTATTTTATTTTATTTTATTGAACCTTTATTTAACTATGCAAGTCAGTTAATAACAAATTACTATTTGCAATGATGGCCTACCCCGGCCAAACCTTAACCCGGATGACGCTGGGCCAATTGTGTGCCTATAGGACTCCAAATCATGGCCGGTTGTGATACAGCCTGGAATCTAACCAGGTTCTGTATTGACGCCTCTAGCACTGAGATACAGAGGCTTAGACCAAAAGGCTCCCATTGAGGCTATCTCAATTTTAAAGTAGTACATTTTCTTCTTCTTCATTGGCTGATTTCTCCCAACTCATAGGAATCCCCACCCAGTTGACTACTTTAAAATGGTGTCAGAACAAGTGCAGCAGCCACACCGACTTTGTAAATGAGGGTTTGTCAACATGTATGGTCAATACCTGGCGGCAACGCATCATACTTGCATAATTAAGAAGCCCACATTCTGTAACCAAAAATGCGGTAGGCAGTTTGACTTTTAATGTCCCATAAGTTATCATCAGAGAAAAACTCATGTGAATGTTTTTCTCTGTATGCAAACTCTGGGCAGACCCGTATGGCTTAGATTTGAAAGGCCTAAACACCTCCCTCTGCAACTGGATCCTAGACTTCCTGACGGGCCGTCCCCAGGTGGTGAGGGTAGGTAGCAACACATCTGCCACGCTGATCCTCAACACTGGAGCCCCCCAGGTGTGCGTGCTCAGTCCCTTCCTGTACTCCCTGTTCACCGACGACTGTGTGGCCAGGCACGACTCCAACACCATCATTAAGTTTGCAGACGACACAACAGTGGTAGGCCTGATCACCGACAATGACGAGACAACCTACAGGGAGGAGGTCAGAGACCTGGCTGTGTAGTGCAAGAATAACAACCTATCCCTCAACGTAACCAAGACTGAGGAGATGACTGTGGACTATAGGAAAAGGAGGACTGAGCATGCAGGTTGAGAGCTTCAAGTTCCTTGTTGTCCACATCACCAACAAACTAGAATGGTCCAAATACACCAAGACAGTCATGAAGAGGGCATGACAAAGCCTATTCCCCCTACTGCCCCTATTTGCGTGGGTCCTCAGATACTCAAAAGGTTCTACAGCTGCAACATCAAAAGCATCCTGACTGGTTGCATCACTGCCTGGTACGGCAATTGCTCGGCCTCCGACCGCAAGGCACTACAGAGGGTAGTGTGTTTGGCCCTGTACATCACTGGGGCAAAGCTGCCTGCCATCCAGGACCTCTACACCAGGCGGTGTCAGAGGAAGGCCCTAAAAATTGTCAAAGTCCCCAGCCACCCCAGTCATAGACGGTTCTCTCTGCTACCGCATGGCAAGCGGTACCGGAGTGCCAAGTCTAGGACAAAAAGGCTTCTCAACAGTTTTTACCCCCAAGCCATCAGATTCCTCAACAGGTAATCAAATGGCTACCCAGACTATTTGCATTGTGTGCCCCCCCCAACCCCTATTTTACACTGCTGCTACTCTCTGTTTATCATATATGCATAGTCACTTTAACCATATCTACATGTACATACTACCCCAATCAGCCCGACTAACCGGTGCCTGTATGTAGCCTCGCTACTGTTACAGCCTCATTACTGTTTATAGCCTCGCTACTGTTGTTTTTCACTGTCTTTTTACTGTTGTTTTATTTCTTTACTTATCTATTGTTCACCTAATACCTTTTTTGCACTGTTGGTTAGAGCCTTTAAGTAAGCATTTCTCTGTAAAGTCTACACCTGTTGTATTCAGTGTGACAAATAAACTTTGATTTGATTTGAATAGAATGAACAGCTTGTCTCGAATTTTGTTTATGCAGAGTTCAATACTGTGTTTCAACTGCCTTCATTTTTGACGGGATTGAGAGCCTAGTGTCATCCTCTATTTAGCTAGCAGTCCAGCAAGCTAGTATTTTTGTGCTGGCAAAAATACCAGTTTTCAATGTGAGTTATTTGAGGAAGGCAATATTTGAATCATTGTGAAATGGACTTGATTAGAAGAAATAATTGAAGCCTGAAAAGCATTTGTCTTAGTCTATATTTGGTCTTAAGCAAAGTTGAGACTGTTTTGAATGGCTTTATTGCAATTTCACATATCTAGGCTACTTCAAGTGAAGTTCATCAACTTTAAAAATTAAAAATAACGAAAGCAATCATATCTTTCTTTTTCACTCTCACTACACTAGAGGGACCCAAAGGAACATGTTTGTGTCAATGCAACAAGCTCCACCATCGTCATTACATTCTCAATGCCCACATGCACTTAAAATCCTATTATTTTATAGATGAAGGTTTTGAAGCAATTATTACAGAATCCATTTTGTAAAAAAGACAGTACAGCATTTGTCTCTCCCCTTGAATTAATAATGACATTCAAACGGACAATATTAGTGTTAATAAAAGGAAGGAATAAATTATTGCCTCCTCCATTGTCAAATGTCGAGAGACTTTTTTCATGGCCACTCGAATACTACAACACTCAAGCAGCAAACAATGAGGTACCTTGGGATAGGGCGAGACAACTGCGCGCAACGTTTGAACCAGCGGAACGAGCTCAATTTCGTGCCAAATGAATAAAGACACGGCCCTACAGCTGTCACGCTACTACACAGGACTCAAGTGTGTGTGTGTGTGTTTGAGAGAGTTTGAATCGGTGCGCTGTGTATGCATGCGCACACTCTGCGTGTGTGAGTGCGCGTGTATAGAGAGGGTGACTTGTAGGAGTTGGGGGGGTTAATTGGGGTCTTTGGCCACCACAGGAGGAGATGTTGCTGGACTGCGCAGAGCAAGCTGTCACCAGAACTTCTCTCTGACATAGTCTGTCACTCAGCTTACTTTACACACCACAGCTATCCCTCTCTATTGTGTGTAAATTAAGTAACATGGTAGAAATGACCCTTTTGCTTTCCTATCGTCTAAATCACTGATTTAGTTTGTGCTGTTTCATTTCACATGATTTCCTAGTTAGTACTTCATACCCTTTCATGTCTGTCCTGAGAGGATCAAGAGTGTCATACAGTTGATGTAGTTCTGTCCTTGAGATGTTCTTGTCTATTAATGTTCTGTATTATGTCACGTTTCATGCTCTGTGTGGACCTCAGGAAGAGTAGCTGCTGCTTTCACAACAGCTAATGGAGATCCTAATAAAAAAATAAAAAATACCAAACAGTTTCTGTATATGAATGCCAGTCCTTGCCAAATCCCAAAAGTTTTGCAGAAACATAGAGACATTTTCTCTCACAGAAAATGTTTCTCTTGCAGTTTCTCTCGCAGAAATATAGAGACATTTCCTACGTTCAAAATTTCAAGTAACCTTTGACACGATGACAAATGATCAGTGTAGTCCTTCAGTAACGGGCATCAATCCCTTTACTGATGTGTGTGCCTGCGTGCATGCGTGTGCGTGCGGGAGCATCTGTGTGTGAGCACAACCTCAGCCAGGACAGTGATGTCCTCAGTGACATACTCAGACAGTAGTGGTCAGCCCGTTTTAAAACATGAGGCTCCAGTCGGCTGAGGTGAACTGTCATTCAGTCATGATTCCTGGAGAGATGGGATATCATTAGCACTATGAAACAAAGAGCACACCCCAGCATGCACTGCTCCTCAGGCCCTGCAGCCCACAGCAAGAGCTCTGTTAATTGGAGGAGAGGCCTCAGGGCCTCTTGAGTGTATGTGTTTGCATGCAGCTTGTCAGCCCTTCCTTACAAGTATGTCACACCACTGCACACACAATCACAGCATTCCCATAGTGGTGAAAACATTGACGCCTTGGTTACGAACATCTTCTTCCCTGTAGATCTAGGAGGGTGCGATTCTCTCATTGTCCTGGTTTTATGTAGCCCAAAGGACAAACACTTTTACAAAATATTGTCCACTTACTTCTTTGTTTATAAGGGATATTTTTAATACATTAGACACTATATAAATGCTAGCTAGAACACACATTTTCCTTCCAAAAGCTCCTTGGCACCATTGTTATACAAAACAATATCATAATGCATTTCTCTCCTCAATTAAAATGATGCAAGGGGGTCTTATTCTTCTGCCTTTAGTTCTGTCAGGCAGTGGATTGTGGTTCTCAGGCATCACACAGGGAGCCCATACAACTGCCCAGCTACTCCCGATATACCACTGTTAGGGCAGACTGTTTCTTTGTGACTGCTGCCAGTCTCAATAATGTCAGCCTTTGTTGAGAGTCTCGCTGAACAGGAAAGTGTAAGCTCTCCCTCCTACAGCAGAGTAGCCTATCAGCAGGGTGGGTGGAGAAGTCCAGATAATCATACTAGAAATGGTTACCACAATGTGTTGAACCGCATGTTGTGCTTAAGTCTGCAGGCACAACTGCATCCTGATCATGAGGAGAGAAAAAATCCAGAGGAGGAAAGGTTGACATTTCTCAAACAGATGCATCCAATGCTACAAAAATACCAGCAATAAGAATGGAACTGGTTGAGATTGTCCATCTGTCCGCATGTCTGTCAGTCCGTCTGTCTATCCCCAGAATCAAACCTCCAGTCCACAAAACAAAGTGTCAGTGTTGTTGAAGGTCACACAGTTCAATGCCGTCTATACAAACACCTACAGGATCTACAGTGCCTCTCAGTGAGAGCGTATTACCACTAGAATGTCTTCACCTGGCTTGAAAGTTCAAACACTGTCTGAACCCTGTATGTGTATTCACAAAGACGTCACAGTTACATGAGCTACAGTTGCAGTGTATTCCCCAATGGGAACGTCTTGGTTGGATATGTCCCCCTCTTGGTAAGGTGAGGAGAAAGGTGTTCAGATCTACTACTTTTCTCTCATATCTGTTCTCTTCCCTCCATTGCTATTTTCATCATGATGATGCCCTTGCCACATAACTTTATCATTATTCACCAGTTGACATGGTACTTTGCCATGACCTTTGAATTACAGCAGTTGACTTATTACTATGTAAGGAGGAGAGATCATTTTACCTCACAGATACAGATATATTCATCATCACAGGGCTTCTCAGGTGCATTCGTTGTTGAGATGATGGCTCATAATAGCTTTTTGAAAAGCGGTATAAATTTAACATGGTCTGGTGATGAGGGAAGGACTGGAGTGCACCTGTCATGTATAAAGACACATCGGTATCACAAATATCAGTATCACAAATACTGAGAAGCCTGGTGTATTCCTCCTCACAGTCGTGGATATAAAATTGCTATGAAATGGATCCACCCGTGGTTTAGTGTAGCAGGCATGAGCTGGAGGATAAAGGAGGGGACGTGGATCAGATGGTACTGCCACTGTCCTCCGGTGAACTCTATCACGTTTATTGTCATGAGTTGTGTCCTAGGGACAGAACTGAGCGATTTCCCCTTAGATAGGCCAGCTGCACTGTCAAAATTGGCTATATTGTAAAAATGCATGAAAACAAAGATTTGCTTTTTGGCCTTAACTTAATGTTAGGGTTAGGCATAAGGTTAGCAGTGTGGTTAAGGTTAGGGTTAGGTTTAAAATGTGATTTTATGACTTTGTGCCTGTGCCAGCTGCCTCCAGAACAATATTCATAATGAAAAAACGCTAACCTGCTAACGTTACTGTCACAAACAGTATCATCCACTCCCTCAGTGATGACTGGTCGCAGCCACTTTGAGGATATGAGCATAAACAGGCTCTCTGGCCCACAGATGACATGAGGATTCATTTCATAATCTTAGTAGTATGTTGAAAATGTTGTCTGATTTATAAAAAAGAATTGCTTCCGACCATCTGGGGATTTCTAACTTCACAGAGTCACAAACACGCAGTCACTCAGTCAAGCAGTAACTCAGTCACTCAGTCACGCAGTCACTCAGTCACTCAGTCACGCAGTCACGCAAACACACATACACTCAGTCACGCAGTCACTGAGTCAAGCAGTAACTCAGTCACTCAGTCACGCAGTCACTCAGTCACGCGGTCACTCAAACACACATTCACTCAGTCACGCAGTCAAGCATTCACGCAGTCACGCAGTCACTCAGTCACGCAGTCACGCAAACACACAAACACGCAGTCACTGAGTCAAGCAGTAACTCAGTCACTCAGTCAAGCAGTAACTTAGTCACTCAGTCACTCAGTCACGCAGTCACGCAAACACACACACTCAGTCACGCAGTCACTGAGTCAAGCAGTAACTCAGTCACTCAGTCACTCAGTCACGCAGTCACTCAGTCACGCAAACACACATTCACTCAGTCACGCAGTCAAGCATTCACGCACTCACTCCCTCACTCACCTCAACACATCAGCTGGAGTGATAATTGGTAACTCTCCCATGGGAACTGTGAGGCTTCTTCCTTGCCCTTGGTGTTGATGAGCTAATGTGATTGGCCACAGCTTCCTTCGATTCAATCCCCTTGAATAATGCACATAGTTAGTATTCTTTCCTCAAAGAAAGGGTTTCATCATGACCTGTTGTGTATTTAAATCTAGTCCTGACAAATTTGAATATGGAATTCCACGATAATGGAATGATGCTGAGTATGCCAAACAAAAATCAATGATCGCAAAGTTAAACAAACCATACTACTCCATACACAAGGAATACTTTTAACAATGTCCACTGAAAAACATTACAAAAACACATTTACTTGAAGAACAGTGCAGATGCAGTTTGGTAACAGAATGATGGTTTGTGCTGTTTGTTCCGTCATTCTGTTATCAAACTTGCATCTACACTGTTCTTCAAGTAAATGTGTTTTTGTAACATTTTCTGTGGAAATTGATATAAGTAGTCCTTATGCATGGAGTTGTATTCAATAATTGATTTTTGTTTGACATACATTTTAAATAGTGAAAAATAAATATCTGAGTCTCAGTATCACTCTGTTATGGTTGAATTGCCCATATCTGTTGTTGTAATACACCAGAGACCATTTCCACAAGGTTACTTGTGTTCACTAGACCTTTTGTCTGCCTTCCTTGTCTGGTAGTTTGATACGATTTTGTAATGGTTCTACACTATGAAAAATTACTACAAATATTTACTTTGATTCAATTACTATGTATGCTACTGAAATGTCTCACAGAGCAATTTCAATTTATGATTTTCAAGTTCTTTGATAATTTTCATTTAAACCTCTGGTAATGAGGCGCATATTTTTCTGACTGAACAATAATGTTTTTTTTGTCTCTACATTGATTTGTCTTCTGCTCATGGACACAGTCATAAAAGAAGGAAACCATTACTAAACATTTTATCATGAATATAAAATTAAGAGGAACAACTCAATATTAATAGCAGTTGACCCAATCATGACCCCCTTTCCTGCAGTCAAATGACAAAATCGTCCTCTAGTGGCCTCATGGGTGGAATGTTATTCGTATTTTTCATGATTTCATAGATAATAAACATTATTTCAACAACAAAACACACTGAAAATCCAGTGTTTATATATCAAATGGTTTTGTTATATTTCAGTCTTATTTGATGTACCAAGGAACATCAAAAGTCGTGCTATAAATTCACAGACAACACAAAGATTCCTTGATATGTCCTTCCAGATTCCCTCTGTCTACCCAAGGACGCCAGAGGACAAAAATCAGTTAACCACCTAACTGAGGAACTCAATTTAACCTTGCGCAATACCCTAGATGCAGTTGCACCCCTAAAAACTAAAAACATTTCTCATAAGAAACTAGCTCCCTGGTACACAGAAAATACCCGAGCTCTGAAGCAAGCTTCCAGAAAATTGGAACGGAAATGGCGCCACACCAAACTGGAAGTCTTCCGACTAGCTTGGAAAGACAGTACCGTGCAGTACCGTAGAGCCCTTACTGCTGCTCGATCATCCTATTTTTCTAACTTAATTGAGGAAAATAAGAACAATCCGAAATTCCTTTTTGATACTGTTGCAAAGCTAACTAAAAAGCAGCATTCCCCAAGAGAGGATGACTTTCACTTTAGCAGTGATAAATTCATGAACTTCTTTGAGGAAAAGATTATGATTATTAGAAAGCAAATTACGGACTCCTCTTTAAATCTGCGTATTCCTTCAAAGCTCAGTTGTCCTGAGTCTGCACAACTCTCCCAGGACCTAGGATCAAGAGAGACGCTCAAGTGTTTTAGTACTATATCTCTTGACACAATGATGAAAATAATCATGGCCTCTAAACCTTCAAGCTGCATACTGGACCCTATTCCAACTAAACTACTGAAAGAGCTGCTTCCTGTGCTTGGCCCTCCTATGTTGAACATAATAAACGGCTCTCTATCCACCGGATGTGTACCAAACTCACTAAAAGTGGCAGTAATAAAGCCTCTCTTGAAAAAGCCAAACCTTGACCCAGAAAATATAAAAACTATAGGCCTATATCGAATCTTCCATTCCTCTCAAAAATTTTAGAAAAGGCTGTTGCGCAGCAACTTACTGCCTTCCTGAAGACAAACAATGTATACGAAATGCTTCAGTCTGGTTTTTAGACCCCATCATAGCACTGAGACGGCACTTGTGAAGGTGGTAAATGACATTTTAATGGCATCGGACCGAGGCTCTGCATCTGTCCTCGTGCTCCTAGACCTTAGTGCTGCTTTTGATACCATCGATCACCACATACTTTTGGAGAGATTGGAAACCCAAATTGGTCTACACGGACAAGTTCTGGCCTGGTTTAGATCTTATCTGTCGGAAAGATATCAGTTTGTCTCTGTGAATGGTTTGTCCTCTGACAAATCAACTGTAAATTTCGGTGTTCCTCAAGGTTCCGTTTTGGGACCACTATTGTTTTCACTATATATTTTACCTCTTGGGGATGTTATTCGAAAACATAATGTTAACTTTCACTGCTATGCGGATGACACACAGCTGTACATTTCAATGAAACATGGTGAAGCCCCAAAATTGCCCTTGCTAGAAGCATGTGTTTCAGACATAAGGAAGTGGATGGCTGCAAACTTTCTACTTTTAAACTCGGACAAAACAGAGATGCTTGTTCTAGGTCCCAAGAAACAAAGAGATCTTCTGTTGAATCTGACAATTAATCTTAATGGTTGTACAGTCATCTCAAATAAAACTGTGAAGGACCTCGGCGTTACTCTGGACCCTGATCTCTCTTTTGAAGAACATATCAAGACCATTTCAAGGACAGCTTTTTTCCATCTACGTAACATTGCAAAAATCAGAAACTTTCTGTCCAAAAATGATGCAGAAAAATTAATCCATGCTTTTGTCACTTCTAGGTTAGACTACTGCAATGCTCTACTTTCCGGCTACCCCGATAAAGCACTAAATAAACTTCAGTTAGTACTAAATACGGCTGCTCGAATTCTGACTAGAACCAAAAAATTTGATCATATTACTCCAGTGCTAGCCTCTCTACACTGGCTTCCTGTCAAAGCAAGGGCTGATTTCAAGGTTTTACTGCTAACCTACAAAGCATTACATGGGCTTGCTCCTACCTATCTCTCTGATTTGGTCCTGCCGTACATACCTACACGTACGCTACGGTCACAAGACGCAGGCCTCCTAATTGTCCCTAGAATTTCTAAGCAAACAGCTGGAGGCAGGGCTTTCTCCTATAGAGCTCCATTTTTATGGAACGGTCTGCCTACCCATGTCAGAGAGGCAAACTCGGTCTCAACCTTTAAGTCCTTACTGAAGACTTATCTCTTCAGTAGGTCATATGATTGAGTGTAGTCTGGCCCAGGAGTGGGAAGGTGAACGGAAAGGCTCTGGAGCAACGAACCGCCCTTGCTGTCTCTGCCTGGCCGGTTCCCCTCTTCCCACTGGGATTCTCTGCCTCTAACCCTATTACAGGGGCTGAGTCACTGGCTTACTGGGGCTCTCTCTTGCCGTTCCTGGAAGGGGTGCGTCACCTGAGTGGGTTGATTCACTGATGTGGTCATCCTGTCTGGGATGGCGCCCCCTTGGGTTGTGCCATGGCGGAGTTCTTTGTGGGCTATACTCAGCCTTGTCTCAGGATGGTAAGTTGGTGGTTGAAGATATCCCTCTAGTGGTGTGGGGGCTGTGCTTTGGCAAAGTGGGTGGGGTTATATCCTTCCTGTTTGGCCCTGTCTGGGGGTGTCCTTGGATGGGGCCACAGTGTCTCCTGACCCCTCCTGTCTCAGCCTCCAGTATTTATGCTGCAGTAGTTAATGTGACGGGGGGCTAGGGTCAGTTTGTTATATCTGGAGTACCTCTCCTGTCCTATTCGGTGTCCTGTGTGAATCTAAGTGTGCGTTCTCTAATTCTCTCTTTCTCTCTCTCTCTCTTTCTCTCTCGGAGGACCTGAGCCCTAGGACCATGCCCCAGGACTACCTGACATGATGACTCCTTGCTGTCCCCAGTCCACCTGGCCGTGCTGCTGCTCCAGTTTCAACTGTTCTGCCTTATTATTATTCGACCATGCTGGTCATTTATGAACATTTGAACATCTTGGCCATGTTCTGTTATAATCTCCACCCGGCACAGCCAGAAGAGGACTGGCCACCCCACATATGCTCTCTCTAATTCTCTCTTTCTTTCTCTCTCTCGGAGGACCTGAGCCCTAGGACCATGCCCCAGGACTACCTGACATGATGACTCCTTGCTGTCCCCAGTCCACCTGACCGTGCTGCTGCTCCAGTTTCAACTGTTCTGCCTTATTATTATACGACCATGCTGGTCATTTATGAACATTTGAACATCTTGGCCATGTTCTGTTATAATCTCCACCCGGCACAGCCAGAAGAGGGCTGGCCACCCCACATAGCCTGGTTCCTCTCTAGGTTTCTTCCTAGGTTTTGGCCTTTCTAGGGAGTTTTTCCTAGCCACCGTGCTTCTACACCTGCATTGCTTGCTGTTTGGGCTTTTAGGCTGGGTTTCTGTACAGCACTTTGAGATATCAGCTGATGTACGAAGGGCTATATAAATAAATTTGATTTGATTTGATTTAAAAATTTGATTGTACCAGTCAAAAGTTTGGACATACTGATTCATTCCAGGGTTTTTCTTTATTGAAGACATCAAAACTATGAAATAACACATATGGAATCATGTAGTAACCAAAAACGTGTTAAACAAATCTAAATATATTTTAGAATTAGACTCTTCAAAGTAGTCTTGATGACAACTTTGCACACTTGACATTGGCTCAACCAGCTTCATGAGTGCCTTGTTAAAAGTTAATTTGTGGAATTTCTTTCCTTCTTAATGCGTTTGAGCAAATCAGTTGTGTTGTGAAAGGGTAGAGGTGGTATACAGAAGATAGCCCTATTTGGTAAAATACCAAGTCCATATTATGGCAAGAACAGCTCAAATAAACAAATTGAAATGACAAAATAAACTAAGGTCAGAACGTGACAGTACCCCCCCAAAGGTGCGGACTCCGGCCCCAAACCTGAACCTATAGGGGAGGGTCTGGGTGGCGGCTCTGGCACAGAACGTGGACCCCACTCCATCATAGTCTTTGCCCGCTTAAGTGGCGCCTTTGGAGTGGCGACTCTCGCCGCCCACCTCGGACTGGGGACCCTTGCAGCGGGTCCCGAATAGATGGGAGATTCCGGCAACACCGGACAGGGGGGAGACTCCGGCAGCACCGGCGTGAAGGGCAACTCCGGCAGCGTTTGGCTGACGGGCGGCTCTGGCAGCTCCTGGCTGACGGGCTGTGGGCGGCTCTGGCAGCTCCTGGCTGATGGGCGGCTCAGGCAGCTCAGGACAGACGGGTGGCTCTGGCAGATCAGGACAGACGGGTGGACATGGAGGGAGGAGACGGAGAGACAGCCTGGTGCGTGGGGCTGCCAAAGGACCCACCAGGCTGGGGAGACCTACAGGAGGCCTGGTGACTGGAGGAGGCACAGGATGGACCGGGCTGTGGAGGAGCACTGGAGCTCTGGTGTGCAGCCTTGGCACCACTCCTCCACGCTGGATGACCACTTTAGCCTGGACCCTCCAGAGTGCAGGCACAGGTTGAACCGGGCTGTGGGTGAGCACTGGAGATATGGTGCATACCACTCGCACCTCTCCCTTAGGCTCAACACCCACATTCGCCCGGGCATGGGCAGAGCGCAGGCATAGGACGCACTGCACCCTCCCAGCACCCCGGCGACACAGCACGAAGCTCCGACGCAGGATACCCTGGGCCAAAACGGCGTACTGGAGACCAAACACGCTGGGCTGACACAACACGCCCTGGCTGGATGCCCACTCTCGCTTGGCACTTGCGAGGGGCTGGCCTATAGCCCACAGGGCTATGAGCGCATACTGGCGACACCGTGCGCTTGACCGCATAACACGGTGCCTGACCAGTACTGCGCATCTTACGGGGAGCACGAGGAGTGGGCTCAGGTCTCCAACCTGACTCTGCCACACTCCCCGTGTGCCTCCCCCAAAAAATTTGGGGGGGCTGCCACTCGTGCGTGTCGCACTGCCGTTCTGCCTCCTCATATCGCCGCCAATCAGCTTTCGCTGCCTCCAGCTCTGCCTTGGGGCGGCGATATTCCCCAGCCTGTGCCCAGGGTCCTTTTCCATCCAAAATCTCCTCCCATGTCCATGAGTCCGGAGATCGCTGCTGCCCGATACCACGCTGCTTGGTCCTTGGTTGGTGGGTGATTCTGTAAAGATCGTCGTTGGAATGAGACCAAAGCGCAGCGTGGGAATTGTTCATATTTAATGTTCACAAAAAACACTCAAACAAAATGACAAACGGAGAAAACGAAAGCGCACAGTTCTGTCAGGGAAACAACCTAAACAGAAGACTATCACCCACAAAACACAGGTGGGAAAAGGCTACCTAAGTATGATTCTCAATCAGAGACAATGAACGACACCTGCCTCTGATTGAGAACCATACTAGGCCAAACACGTAGAAAATATAACATAGAAAAAGGAACATAGACAACCCACCCCAACTCACGCCCTGACCAACCTAACACAAAGACATAAAAAATAAACTAAGGTCAGAACGTGACAAGGTGTATACACTGGTTTTAAAGTAGATTTGTTTAAGACTACCAAGAAAGACTCTGTGTGACCCTGATTCAGCCCACTGTGTAAATTAAATTACTGCAGTGGGCTTAAAATAATTAATCAGCCAAGCATCATTGTTCACGTTACAAAATTAACATACATTTTGGAGGATTTCATGCACAATGCATCATACCCATTGGGTTACATGTGGTCCTTCAAAAGTAAAATATTTACATAATAAGTAGGGTGTGATTAAATTTTTAATCTTCCCATATGGAACGACAGAACAAATGATGAAACGACTATGTATTCACCTGATCCTGGTATCAGTAATACAATGTGTTCTCACAGTATTGTTCATGAAGTATTGATAGAGGAGAATTTCTGAATATGAAGATTTTTTGGGAGGGAGAAAATCTAAATATCTGCATTTATTGCTTTACAAAGACTCCACAAACATGCTCCGATTTGATTACTATCGCAAAATCAGATAATTTCAGACGAAATGACCACGACTATCTTCTGCTCAGGCCTGTATTCACAGACTGATGAAAATGGAAATAGCAGTTTTTCAAATTGAGCCTATTGTGCTTTGTGCATCCTGCAGTCAGTGATTGCTGAAAAAATAGCTTAATAATAACTTAATTAATAATAATAATAGCTTAATTAAGTATTGAACTATAGACCCAGTCAGTATTCACATAATAATAAGGAATTCCCCTCGAACACTCCCACAAATTGGGGAACACCAATATTTACATTTCACACATGCTCTTATCCAGAGCGACTTACAAGAGCAGTTAGAATTAAGTGCCTTGCTTATTGACAGATTTCACCTAGTCAGCTCCGGATTCAAACTAGCAACCTTCTGGTTACTGACCCAATTCACTAGACCCAACATTATTTCCTATTGACCCACATTGTAAAAGAGGCATATATTTTTTGTTTTACAGAAATAATAAAACATGCAGAAAAGCTGCTGTTATATTTTTTAAATATATTTTGCTGTGTTGTACATGTAACCAGGTCAAAAAAAATCCTGACCTACGGTTCACAATGCTCCTACGTAGGGACTGCTATAAGAGCCCTGTGTTGTGGCTTCAGGCTATTTGGTGTGAGAGAGTGGGAAATGTGGGGACCCCATGTCCAATAGGCGACATACAAAAAGAATGTGGACACCTGCTCGTCGAGAATCTCATTCCAAAATCATGGGCATTAATATGGAGTTGGTCCTTCCTTTGCTGGTATAACAGCCTCCACTCTTCTGGGAAAGCATTCCACTAGATGTTGGAACATTGATGCGGGGACTTGCTTCCATTCAGCCATAACAACATTAGTGAGGTCGGCACTGATGCTAGGCGATTAGGCCTGGCTCGCAGGCGGCGTTCCTATTCATCCCAAAGGTGTTGGGTGGAGTTGAGGTCAGTTGACGTACATGCCAGTCAAGTTCTTCCACACCGATCTCGACAAATAACTTCTGTATGGACCTCGCTTTGTGCACAGGGGCATTGTCATGCTGAAACAGGAATGGGCCTTCCCAAACTGTTGCCTCAAAGTTGGAAGCACAGAATTGTGTAGAATGTCATTGTATGCTGTCTCCTTAAGATTTACCTCCACTGGAACTAAGGGGCCAAGACCAGTATTCCTCCTCCACCAAACTTTACAGTTGGCACTATGCATTCGGGAAGGTAGCGTTCTCCTGGCATCCAGCAAAACTAGATTCATCCATCGGACTGCCAGATGGTGAAGCGTTATTCATCACTTCAGAGAACGCTTTTCCACTGCTCCAGAGTGCAATGGCAGCAAGCTTTACACTACTCCAGCAGACGCTTGGCATTGCGCATGGTGATCTTAGGCTCGTGTGCGGCTGCTCAGCCATGGAAACCCATGTCATGAAGCTCCCGACAAACAGTTTTTGTGATGACGTTGCTTCCAGAGGTAGTTTGGAACTAGGTAGTGAGTGTTGACCCCGAGGACAGACCATTTTTACACGCTAAGTGCGTCAGCACTCGGCAGTCCCATTCTGTGAGGTTGTGTGGCCTACCACTTCGCTGCTGAGCCGTTGTTGCTCCTAGACATTTCCATTTCACAATAACAACACTTACAGTTGACCGGGGCAGCTCTAGCAGGACAGAAATTGGATTAAATTACTTGATTGAAGGTGGCATCCTATGACAGTGCCATGTTGAAAGTCACTGAGCTTTTCAGTAAGGCCATTCCACTGCCAATGTTTGTCTATGGAGACTGCATGGCGCTGTGCTCGATTTTATACACTTGTCAGCAAAGGGTGAGGCTGAAATAGCTGATTTGACTAATTTGAAGGGGTGTCTGTATACATTTGTATATATAGTGTATATGTGAGGAAAAACATTTCATCACAGCTAAGACATTTAACTTGTTTAGTATACTCCGTTTGTAACTCCACTCATTACTTGTAGCTGTATAGTCAGTTTGTTTGTGTTGTTGGTTTTGACTAGCTAGCTAGCACTCAATTACTCACGTGGCTACTAGCACTGTCATGAAAAGGGGCATTTATTTAACTAGGCACGACAGTTTAGAACCAATTCCTATTTACAATGACAGCCTAGGAACAGTGGGTTAACTGCCCTGTTCAGGGGCAGAACAACAGAGTTGTATCTTGCCAGCTCATGGATTCGATCTAGCAACATTTTGGTTACTGGCCCAATGCTCTAACCACTAGGCTAAGTAGTGAGAACGCTCAGGAGCAGGCAATGTCAGAAAAGTAATCTTTAGGCATGTTGTAATTGACTAAAAACGGACAGACAACAAGAAAACTGCATTTGAAAAAGGTCAGGTTTTTGCTGTGAGCCAGTAGGGTAATTTAGGTAACCATGGGTTGTTTTCCCCCACATTCCCCTAACATACAGACGGGAAAATCATGGGTGTGTTCGTAAATCCACTCTGGAATGTCAGTGTGCCAGAGTGAGCTCTGGGCGGTAAATTCTGAACTTTCAGATTGTCCGTTTGTAAATTCAGTACATTACGCTCCTGGAGCATTCAGAACGCTCACTGGACGCTCTGGCTGAGTAGAGTTAATCCAAGCCAAGTGTTCTGACCTCATAAGTCAAGCAGCCAAGTTAACTGGCTAAAGTTGGCTAGCTTGCTAGCTACTTCCAGACACAAATGAGAAAACTCTTTTACTCGCCCTAGCCGAGCTTGTTAGTGTTCTTATGTTATCAAAAGGGCTAGTGACTGTAACTGTGTTACTGGCCACACAAATATTTTTGGCCGATGTTTACTTACACCTGTCGTAACAAACCCAATGTCTAGAATGAGCAAATATGATGCATTTACATGACACTGCAACATTATATGGCAGCCATGTTAATGCTTATTTACATTATATTGTCACGGCCGTTGCTGGAAGAAGACCAAGGTGCAGCGTGGTAAGCGTACATTTTCCTTTTTATTTCAAAATGTCACCAACAAATCAAAAACACAACCGTGAAGCTTACAGGGCATTAGTGCCACAAACAAAGTTAACTTCCCACCACAAAAGGAGGGAAAAAGGGCTACCTAAGTAGGTTCCCAATCAGAGACAACGATAGACAGCTGTCCCTGATTGAGAACCATACCCAGCCAAAACATAGGAACACAAAATCATAGAAAACAAAACATAGAATGCCCACCCCAAATCACACCCTGACCAAACCAAATAGAGACATAAAAAGGCTCTCTAAGGTCAGGTCGTGACATATATGGGGATTTTTCTTTTTTAACTATGTAACAGAATGTCTAAAATTAGACTGATATTCAAAATTCTAAAGGTTGCCCAATTCTTTAAATACATCATTCTAATAAATCTTACTATTTCCCTTTCCTCTTCCATAATGGTTGTTCTGTTCAACATGAACTCAAACCATGTCCACAATATTGGTCTCTAATACAGTATTTGGGAGCATGACCTCATTGATGAGATGACATCAATGTCAGTACTGAATCCGAACATTATATCCCTCTGCAGAGTCTGCACCCATACTCAGAGATGTTTGTAAGCTTTAGAACCTCATGTATCAGTGTTCTAAAACATGGAAAGATTGTGTTTCTATTAACCTAACGTAGCAGCTGTAAACGAAAAGCCTGAAACTAGATCCCCTACATACTGGCCTTGAAGGTTCTCTTCAGCACTGTTCAGCCAATCCAGTAAATGTGGAGGAGGAGATAAGACGGGGTGTCGCCTTGTTAAGATCCAAAAGCGGAAGTTGCGTTACAGGCTCTGTTCCATTTCCCCTGAAAACCGGAACATCCGGTTGTTGGGGACTCGGCATAGGCTATGTTTCTATTAAATTATGTCCTAAAAGCATCAAACTACGGCAACAAAACTCTTCCTTTGATGAACTGAGGGGTATTGCTCTTCTTTGAAACCAGATAGGGAACAGTGGATGAGAAATAATGACACTCATTAGAGTGGAAGACAAGCTACTCTAATATCCTCTGATCACAGATGGAGATCTTGATGTCTACTTGCTGTGACATTAGACTGACTTTGTCCCAGCCAGCCTGAACCAAATCTCATACATCAATGACATATGCAAAGCTCGTACAAGGCTCCCATTCTGAAATCACAGCTCCCATCAAACAGTCGGAAGACAGGCTGATAATGACCAGGCGGCCACACTGAAATAATATATTAGGACATCAACATTACATTTGGGCTTTTAATGAAAAGTATAATATGCTGACCTTCTTTTGGGAACAGGTGTCCTTGTTTGACAGTTCAATTAATCAATCAAAACCTAACAATGAACTCTGGGCTGAGGTAGCCTTGGCCCTTGACCTTAGGCATGGACACACATAGGAGTTAGAGAGATTCAATATAGTTAAGGTGTAAATCATTTAGATTTATTTAGATTTATGGGCTGGTACCATCCCTACTGTGAAGCATGGTGGTGGCAGCATCATGCTGTGGGCATGTTTTTCAGCGGCAGGGACTGGGAGACTAGTCAAGATTGAGGCAAAGATAAACGGAGCAAAGTACAGAGAGATCCTTGTTGAAAGCTGCTCCAGAGTGCTCAGGACCTCAGACTGGGGCGAAGGTTCACCTTCCAACAGGACAACGACCCTAAGCACACAGCCAATACAACGCAGGAGTGGCTTCGGGAATAGACTAGCCCAGCCAGGGGACTTGAACCCAATCGAACATCTCTGGAGAGACCTGAAAATAGCTGTGCAACGATGCTCCCCATCCAACCTAACAGAACTTGAGATGATCTGCAAAGAAGAATGACGGCAACCCCCAAATGCAGGTGTGCCAAGCATGTAGCGTGATACACAAGAAGAGTCGACGTTGTCTCTAACACAAAATATACACATTTGTATTTTACAATTATAAGAAGAGTAAAATCTTATAGTTAGTCATTTTAGAAGTTGATTATACTATTTGAAAAAATATATATACGTCATTTCAAGCCTTATTCATACCGTTTTGTTGAATAGGAAATTAATCTTAACATATTTCATATTTTCATATTTTATCAAATTTGTACTGTGTATTTGAGCTACTGTCCTCAAACGTGACCACACCTCAGCAATTTATAACTATTTTTACCAGGAAGATGAGATTTGACCCTTTCCTGGAGTATACAGCATTACTAGTTATTGTTTATGGTCTTCTTATGACACATTTTTTTGGGGGGGATTACAGATCGTAGATTACATTTTCGATTACATTTAGTTACATTTAAGATGTTTTGATACTCTTTGAAGAGTTAGGGTTTCAGAAGTTTTCGGAAGATGGACTGGGACTCTGCTGTCCTAGCTAGCTTCAGGGGGAATCTGATTCCACCATTCGGGTGCCAGGACAGAGAATAGCTTTGACTGGCCTAAGCGGGAGCTGCCCTCCCATTGGGGTGGGAGGGCCAACAGATCAGAGGTGGCAAAACGTAGTACTTGGGGTTGTCATCTGCATGAAATGCCATGGTATTGCCCCAAGAGATATATACAAATACTACCTCAGCCAATGACTGCTGTAGCTCTGTACTGTAGCCTATATGCCTCTTGGGGAGGTTTGCGCATGTGACATGTTGGGTATCAGAGTGTCTGTTACAATATGGCCAAAGAGCCATGGGGAAGTTGCTATGGTGACTTGCCCTCCAAAGCTAGTGCAAATGTATTAGTCATCCTCATAATCTCCCTAAATGTAATTTAAAAAAGGGTTCGATAATTGCTTTGTCTTGATGTTGTTTGATTGGGGACATATAGTCTTAGAGTACGAGGGATAGAAGCAGTGAGAGTGTCTGAATTACTAAAGCACTGGGACAGCTATACAGACACATTGGATAATGTGGTGAGATGGTAATCACCACAAAATATTTGTCTTTTGACCAGGCTCAAATATACAGCAAGAAAGGTCAAAGAATTCACTCTCATCACTCTCGCCTCAGGCTCAGCGTGAAAACAATTAGGTTACATGGAGTGAGCTGATCAGCGGTGCTGGGCTAGAAGCTGAGCTAGGTGCTGGGCTAGAAGCTGAGCTAGGTGCTGGGCTAGGTGCAGGGTTAGGTTTAAATTTAAGGGATCTCTCTAGCTTTAAAAAAGTCAACATGATCCTCAGCAAGGTTTCTAGTACAACAGCACTCCAGCCTCCATCCCCCCCTACCAGATTGATGTTCTGAGGCAGTTGAGGACATGGGACTCATGGGACACTGGTGAGAAAAACTGCGAAGCCTGTTGTCAAGGAGACCAACAACCCAAGCCTATCAGTAGAGAGGCTTTGTCCATTACTTATAAAAGCATTGTAGTGGCGTTGCACAAGTAGGGAATAGCTGTGGTCTCAGGCAAAGATGTGTCCTGATGGCGACACCTCCGTTGTAAGTGTGTGATGTTACCATGACAGTCAGAAATTAACGGAAGAGTCAAAGGAACACAGTGCACATAGAAAGAGTAGTCGTTGGAAGTTAGCCGTAATAGAATATGGGTCTAACAGTGAATGCAAAATGAAGGAGAATGCATGCATGCCACATTAGTGTGCTCCACCACTGAAACTGATGATAAATTAAATGATAATTCCACTCCTGATGCACTCCTTTATTTAAAGAAATGTTTTCATTAAAAAAAACATCATAAAATAACAATGTGTACAGGAGACACTAGTAGTTTTTAATACTGAACACAAGGTACTGTTCATCTGTTCCTTGTAAAGAATGGAAATGTACGATAATAGCCCTTGTTTCCAATTCACTTATTTTAAAATGAAAACCAAGATACACACTTAAAGAAAAGGGAGAAGGTAAGGAACTTGTCTATGGGCCCTGCATTAAAAAACAAAATTGGCTAAAGAAAATTGTGACAAATAAAAAGTATACCAGTTTCATTTAGGGACCAATAACTTGACAGGTGCACCATGCAGGTCGCAAAATAGTTTGGTAGGAGATTTTCGATGTACAGATTCCATGGCACATGGTTTATGAACTGATACACAAAGCGATTCCGGGATTTTCTATTTAAATTATTATACAAAATTCTTGCAACTAATAGAATGTTAAATATATGGAAGATACAACCATCCCAGCTCTGCAGATTTTGCTAAAAAGAGATCACTTGGCAGCTCGAAATCAAAACTGGATGGTCTTCAGAGATACACTACACAACCAAAAGTATGTGGACACCTTCTCGTGGAACATCTCATTCCAAGATCATGGGCATTAATATGGAGAGCTTTCAACAAAATGTTGCAACATTGGTGCGGGGACTATCTTCCATTCAGCCACAAGAGCATTAGTGAGGTCGGGCACTGATGTTGGGCAAATATGTGATTTGATTTGATTTGATTTGATTTATGTCTGGCTCGCAGTCAGCGTTCCAAATGTGTTCAATGGAGATGACGTCAGGGCTCTGTGCAGGCCAGTCAAGTTCTTCCACACCGATCTTGACAAAACATTTCTGTATGGACCTCGCTTTGTGCACGGGTGCATTGTTCATAATGAAACAGGAAAGGGCCTTCCCCAAACTGTTTCCACAAAAATTTAAGCACAGAATCATCTTGAATGTCATTGTATGCTGTAGTGTTAAGATTTTCCTTCACTGGAACTAAGGGGCCTAGCCTAAACCATGAAAAACAGCCCTAGACCAATATTCCTTTAGAATCTGCCAAAACAAGAATTGTCAGTCGGACTGGCAGATGGTGAAGCGTGATTCACCAGTCCACCACTCCAGCCGACGCTTGACATGATCTTAGGCTTGTGTGCGGCTGCTCGGCCATGGAAACCCATTTCATGAAGCTCCAGACGAACAGGTTTTGTGCTGATGTTGCTTCCAGAGGCAGTTTGGAACTCGGTTGAGAGTGTTACAACCGAGGACATGCGTTTTTAACGCGCTATGCGCTTCAGCACTCGGCGGGCCGGTTCTGTGCGTTTGATGGCCTATCACTTCATGGCTTAGCAGTTGTTGCTTTGCTCCGAGAAGTTTCCACTTCACAATAACAGCACTTATAGTTGACAGGGGCAGCTCTAGCAGGACAGAAATTTGACTAACTGACTTGTTGGAAAGGTGGCATCCTATGACAGTGTCATGTTGAAAGTCACTGAGTTCTTCAGTAAGGCCATTCTACTGCCAATGTTTGTCTATGAAGATTGCATGTCTGTTTGCTCAATTTTACACACCGGTCAACAACGGATAAAGCTGAAATAGCCGAATCCATGAATTTGAAGGGGTGTCCACATAGTGTATTTACCCCCCCCGAAAAAATAATATACAGTATATACAGTTGAAGTTGGAAGTTTACAAACACTTAGGTTGGAGTCATTAAAACTTGTTTTTCAACCCCTCCATACATTTCTTATTAACAAACTATAGTTTTGGCAAGTCAGTTAGGACATCTACTTTGTGCATGACACAAGTAATTTTTCCAACAATTGTTTACAGACAGATTATTTCTCTTATAATTCACTGTATCATAATTCCAATGGGTCAGAAGTTTACATACGCTAAGTTGAGTATGCCTTTAAACAGCTTGGAAAATTCCAGAAAATTATGTCATGGCTTTAGAAGCTTCTGATAGGCTAATTGAAACAATTTGAGTCAATTGGAGGTGTACCTGTAGATTTATTTCAAAGCCTACCTTCAAACTCAGTGCCTCTTTGCTTGACATCATGGGAAAATTTAAAGAAAAATTGTAGACCTACACAAGTCTGGTTCATCCTTGGGAGAAATTTCCAAACACCTGAAGGTACCACGTTCATCTTTACAAACAATACTACAAAAGTATAAACATCATGGGACCACGCAGCCATCATACCTCTCAGGAAGGAGACGTGTTCTGTCTCCTAGAGATGAACGTACTTTGGTGCGAAAAGTGTAAATGAATCCCCACAACAACAGCAAAGGACCTTGTGAAGACACTGGAGGAAACAGGTACAAAAGTATCTATATCCACAGTAAAACGAGTCCTAAATCGACATAACCTGAAAGGCTGCTCAGCAAGACAGAAGCCACTGCTCCAAAACCACCATAAAAAAGCCAGACTACGGTTTGCAACTGCACATGGGGACAAATATTGTACTTTTTGGAGAAATGTCCTCTGGTCTGATGGAAAAAAATAGAACTGTTTGGCCATAATGACCATTGTTATGTTAGAAGGAAAAAAGGGGAGGCTTGCAAGCCATAGAACACAAACCCAACCGTGAAGCACGGGGGTGGCAACATCATGTTGTGGGCGTGCTTGCCTCCCCCTTTTTCCTTCTAACATAACAATGGTCATTATGGCCAAACAGTTCTATTTTTTTCCAGGATGCTGGCCTTCTCGGCAGAGTTGCAATGACAAGCCATATCTCAGACTGGCCAATAAAAGGAAAGTTTGAGATGGGCAAAAGAACACAGACACTGGACAGAGGAACTCTGCCTAGAAGGCCAGCATCCCGAGTAACTGAGACTGGTGTTTTGCGGGTGATGAGCTAACGTTAACTAGCTGGCTAGCTAGCTCACTAAGGACTTGTGGGCTCAATGTTTTCCTAAACAAAACACAACCGGTGTTGTGACCTCACTGCTGAGGGTTTTAACTTTCCTCTTGACAATTCTAATCAGAAGTACAGTCGTATAGCTCATCGCAATACTTCACCTCTTCGATCAAATAGTACCCTAGACTGTCCTGATCAATATATTTGAGCATTTCAGATAATTCCTCCATCCCAGTAGAAATGTCCCATCCATGATGCAATATTGTGTAAAACATTGAAATTGTATATGCATCTTCATTTCTTACTTCATGTCCCCTTTACCCCATGTTTAAGACACGAGGCGTGACATGCGGAACATCAGGCTCACCCCACAAGAAGCGGTGCATTATCAATGCCACTCTCAGCAAGCAGATCTGATTTGAAATGATGTACTCACTCTCTCTCTCTCACTCTGGAGGTAAAACATAATTTAAACATCACAGATATACATTTCCACTGTGCCCATGATAAAATACAATGTGAATTGTGTTGTACTACTGAATGAAACTGAGGAGATGCACTCAGATCAGCCTTTGTGATTGAATTTACGTTAACTCCATTACTTTGAGCAAAACTTTAATGTAATATAACCTATTCTAGGGGCATAGTGTGTGTATGAACTATGTGGAATATGTTGGACCATTGGCTTGCCTGAAAACAGGTACTGACAGGAGGAGCAATATGAGTCTGTAAGAGGTCGTCATGCTGGATGGTGATGGAGGCTTTGGTGGTCCACACAATGAAGAAGCAGGTGTCCCTTCCAGTGATGTGGTGCTGACCTTGGACCTGGTGGCAGTAAGGATGGTATTCACGGAGGCGGTAAGACCCTCCCTCCTTGATATAGAACTCCTACAACTTCACTGCCTCTTCAATGGTAAGATCCCTTGCACCATAGGGACACCTGACCTCCATCAGTGCTTTGGCACCCACCAGACCATCCGGTGAGGCACCCAGGATCACAGACCCCTTGACCCAAAGCCCTTCCATCTCTGTAGACATTTTGAATGACTTGATACCCTTCAAAACAAAGATATCTGTGCCCCACTTTATAGATAACACCCCATCCAACGACTGTGATCTGAGGACCCTTTTAAGAAGCGGAGTAACACGCTTGGCCCTAACCACTGGTTTATAATTGCTGGCCGTCAACCTTCCTCTCCTCGTGGTGTGTCAGTTGGGGTTGGTGCGCTGTCCAACTGTTGCCTGCCGTTTAGCCTCCTGCTGCTCCACTGACAGCGCCATGCCAGCCAGGATGCCTGCATGCCCCAGGTGCTCTTGTTTTTTAATAATGTTCAGTACAGACAGGGATGACAGGGAGGGTAGCAGTTGTTCCGGCTCAGGTTCAAGGAAACATGCCCCGGAGACACTGAACCTGCCCCGGAGACAGTTCATTAGTCACTGAACATCGTCTGTGTGCTCTCGGGACAGAGCGTTGTAGTCTTTGGCTGGGTACAAGTCCTCCACTGACTGCATTTTGTTGGGCACGGCTGGCTTCCTCCACTCACATTCCACATCCATATGGCCAATATTATGAACTGCCAAAATCAGGAAAAAAGGACAAATTAAGTCACACAATTCAATCTTGACACACAATTCTGAATGTCAATAGATTGTTGTATTCATTTTCATCAATGACAACATTCTAGAACTGAGTCATCACTTATCTAAGTTTGGTATCTGGGGTAATCTGGTAAATGATGATATAATTGAGTGGCTCTTTTCTGAATGTTGACAGCAGTATAGAACACATTGTATTGCTAAGATGCTCAAACTTAACTTAACAGCTACACTCACCGACACAGGATAAACTTTATCCCTCATGCTGGCCCTGACCAAACCGGTAAGTTGCCCCTCACTATAGCTGCACTTTTCCACATGACCAGACTTATAGTGGTCTTCTCCCATTTTAATGCTCTTATGCTCATCCTTGAAAAATGCCATGAGATCTGAAACAGACACCAAAGTTGACATACTGTACAAGCTAGTATCTAGGCTTGATCTACTGTTCTGCTAACTAGCTGGCTAAAGTGTAGTCAGTGGCTAGCTAAGACAGAGAAAGGGGATGGAAGAAGTTCAACACTTTATTCAATTCATTTCAATACAGCACATGGATTCATCATGGATTGGGCACAGGTCTCTGATTGAGCTGGTGAACGGTAACTGACAGTGTCGGCTAGAGATGACTTGCAGGAGCTTCCTGGAGGAATTTGTAGTTATCTCTGTTGCTAGTTAGGATTTTGAAAATGTTTTAGAGTAAATTTAGGCTAAATATATTGATAAAACACACCTTGTCTGAGAGAGAATTACACGGTTATCAAAATGTCACACCAAACACACACTTAGTTTGAAGTGTTTGTAAAATTCCCTATGTGAAAAATGAATAGTGAAAAAACTATTGGAACCATTTTTGTGTTTGACCACCAGGTATATGGGTATTATGATGCGTCTAATGTTCCAGAATATTATAAATATCAAGAGTGTAATCGGATTGCTGCACTGTAGGAAACAAATGCTTATGAATGTGAGTTAATGATGAGAGGCTATGAATCCATCCCCAGAACCATGAGGATTCCCCTAGCACCTTCTCTCTTTGGTCCTGACAGATTTCTATGTTTGATAAAAATGTCATCTCTGACATCTCTGGTTGAGCTGCATGAGAATAGATGGAATAGATGTCTGCAAAAAATATCAAAGATGTGGTTATGAAACAGGTTACTGGCCCAACGCTCTAACCACTAGGCTACCTGCCACACCAGTAGTATACAGTTAGTATGTTTTTGCAAGGAAGTATTAATCCTCTTAATACTAACCAAATTAATTAAATTAACTAAATTAATCCTAACCAAATATCTGAGGAAGACATTTGCTGGATTGGTATGACATAGATAGTGACATATCCCTCAGTCATACAATATTAGTCACAAGTTAACTGACACACTTTTTCAATTCAAAACATCTGAATGCATGATTTACAATAGGTTAAAGAAAATACCATGGGGAAACAAATGGTTTCCTAAGTTTGGTTCAATATGCAATAAACTCATTTACAACATAGGAGTCAAAACTCAGAGTGAAGTTCAATTGTTTAATAGCAAAAGATGCAACAACTGTAATGCGCGTTCCTTGAGTAGTGTAGCTGAATTACGTACCTCTCGAGTGGCGCAACACTCTCTTATATCTAAGCAAAGCTCCCCCACTCCAATACAATGTTATACTTCAGCAGTTTTCTACTGTGGTTGACTTAGACCCTTTTACTCTATTTAAGTCCTTTTCAGACCATTTCAATAGTTTCAATATCCCTTCCTCTTCCCCTTCTTCTACTGTGGCTCCAGATTACCAGTTGGGTGTCTCTGGTCACAGGGAGTACATAGACACTTCTTCAAACCCACACAGCATAACCATTTTCTCTACTTTCACTATGACTTTTTAAGGCAAAACATCCCAGAGACTTAAGGCCTCATTCTACTTCTCATTAATCACACAAAAGCCATTAATCATACAAACAGCAATTATTTACAATCTATCAGTCACCCATTTTAAACTCAATTCCCTATTGTTTAAACTTTCTTACGGTTGACATTGACATTTTAAATGGAGCTCCTGACTCGCTCTTCATCCTTCAATCGCGGTCCTGAGGTTATGATAGTAAAATACTTAAGAAAAATATAAAAAACATAATAACAATGATTAGCAATGCGTGCGTGTACATATTGAAGGTGAAGTTTGAAAACATGACGCTCCCCACTCTCTCTCCAACCTGACTCTATGCCTTTGGCATCCTTTCTGCTGGGGTCTGCAAAAATAAAGCCTCTATATACCTCCTCATGCTTGTACACAGACTTCATCCTTAAGCTGCATGTCTACAGGAGGTGTTCCAACGCCATATCCTCCTCACCTCCATAACCACACGGTACACTAGGGCTGTGGCCTTAATCAGTTTCACCTTGTCTTGGGGAAAATCTGCACTATATACATGTTTTAGCATCAAGGCCTTCAATGAATGATAGGCCAGGCATGCTGCCCATGCAGCATATTCAGAATATTCTGCATCTGTCACTAGAGCATTCGGGACCACACCTGCTGCCCCTTCTGTTGCCACTCCTAATGCTATCACAAGTATAGCTTCCGCTCCGAATTTGTCCCCCGCTGTGGGTTCTACTCTGGCTACTACAGAGAGGTCGAGAATCAGGTCTTTCAGATATTCTCTGCCTGTTTCCCATTCACTTCACAGTTACTTACCAGCTAAGGCTTCTATCAACCCCTTGTGCTGGGCCACAGTTGGTATTTGTGGATATTATTTACCCATACTCAGGTCTAGGGCATACCGCTGATCCCAAGGCCATCCTAAACACCTCCCCTTGGTGAAAACCCTATGGGCCGTATAGACCTTAGCATCTAATGGATATTCAGCAATGTTCTGACTGTTTCCTTTTACATTAGCTTGTTCCCAGTCCTCTGAGAGGTACGTAAAATGTTTGCTCGGCAGCAGGAATGGTGGAGAGAGTAATGGCATTGAGAGAGTGTCTAATCATACAAAACTCTGAGTTACATGCTTACTAATTGCACCCTGCAGCAGATGAGCTGCCTCTAACACAGACAACTTCCCCTCTGGGGACATGGCTTCCTGTATACAGGGGTCTGTGGCTAGATGGTCAAGGGTTGTACCTTGGTGAATCCCTCACCGTAATACTATCTCTGCGACTACTTTCATTATTCTCCTATGAGTGGCATTCAGCTTATCTTTATAGTGCTTACACACTGTTAACGTCACAGCCCCTCCCCTACTGCGATTTATCCCCTGTATTAACTACACAGAGAGGTGATGTCATTTTCTAGACTCTTAAAACCGACTTCTACATTTATATGCGCTAAGTATGTCTTTGTCTTTTTCACATTTATTTCACTCTTTCCAGTCCTAATTAAAACTAAAGCTTTTGTTTTTTGGAACCCCACAGACTAAACTTACATTTGTTCTACCAGAATCTGCTGCTAACACACCATAAGACTGTCCTGTGCTTCCCCCACTATGCCATTTGTACTGATGGATCTCTGTCTCATTAAACCAGAGTGGTTCCTAAACATGCCTGTAGGTAGGTTTTCATCTGCTCATATCATTCCTCTTCCTCGTGATGTTTCATTAACAGAACTTTCTGATTACCATACTCTCTCTGCATAATAGTGTTCAGCGCATGATTTCCCCGGCAAGCTATTTTCCCCAGGGTCTGTTGCTGTCCAGAACCTTCCCTGTCCACCTCACTCCCTTAGTTACTGTTCTATATGGCACAACGCATGTGGAATACCACCTTCTATGAGATAGCCTTCTCCCACACTATGCCTTGATTCATCAACCTTAGCATGAGGTGTTTCAGAACTTTCGGAATCTCTGTGGTTAATGATTGACCCTCTTCCAATCGAAAGCCCCAACACAAAAGTAAGAATCTGGTTTTGTTCTTCAAACTGTCTGTTCCATTTCATTCTTTCCATACCACTGTATAAACTAATACCACGTCTAATGTACTATTCCTGTTTTTGTAGCTAGCCATGTCACCTTTCCCCTGTGTTTGACAACCAACACTGCTGCAACAGATTTTGTTCTGACTCTCTCTTCGTACTTGGCAACCCACTCTACCCACCCAATTCCACTCATGTGGAATACACACTTCCTCTTCCATGGGCATCAGTGTAGCTGGGTTAAGCCCCACTACTATGTGAAAGGTGCTCCCCATTCAGCACTACTTCCCATTTATGCCATCTGCATGCAGTTACATGCTGGGTCTTTGCTAAGTTGACTAGAATGTCAAATGCATGAAGTGAATACTGTATACTGACAGTGGCAGTCAGGGCCCTTTAAGATGAGGGAGGACACATTTTTTTTCATGAACATGGTCTTATTTCTATTACAGCATATTGGATGTCTCTCGTTCATATTCCATTCACCCAGTTCAATGTACTGTAACCTCGATAGGTTTAGGCTACAACATGATACTCAAATTTTCCCTATACCCATCATGAGGTTGCTACATCCTAGCCCATAAATGAAGGTTTACAACGTAGGTGCACACAGATCGAGAGACAAATTTGAGGCGACAGACAGTGACACATTGACAGACAGTGACATTTAATACCGCCTTGCACACTCGTGCTGATATAGGGTGTAATCATTAGTCCAACAGTTGCAAACAAAAGTTTCTGTTGGACAAATTCAGGTAAGTTTATTGCTGTTTTGCTCCGTTTACTTCCGTTTAAGAAAAGTTTTTCAACAGAATCTGCGGAATGAGTACACACCTGATCACGTGTAAACACAGTTCACTTTCATAGCAGCCACGTTGTAATCCTTCTATGCGCTCTCCTCCTCTCACCTTGTCCTTTTGCTTGTAGATCTCAATGCACAACACATCAGCTGTATGTGACCAGGCGAAAAAACCTTTCCAAGCCAAACCACTACACACAGCCTACATCGTTGTCACCATGTTAGCTAAAGTAACATCATAGTCAGCATAGCTAATAGAACTAATGCGTTAGAAAACCCGCTACAATCATGCAGTAATGTTAGTGTGCAGTCAGTAAGCAGTTACACCAGTGGGCCCCGGTGGCAATAAATTAGTAATACCAAAAGCTTACCTTGACTTGGAAGAGTTCCAGTGTTGTTGGATAGTCATAGCCAGCTAGCTAACATAGCATCCCACTGTTTGAGCAGACTGTTTCAGTAGGCTAAACTAACTAGCTGCAATTGCTAGCTAAGTAAGTGAAACTGAAACTGAAAAAATGGCAATCTCTCTCTCTCTATTTCTCTCTTGCTTCTCTTTCATTTTGGAAAAAATGTATTTGTTCAAAGCTGTTCAACTATTGTCTTTCTCTCTTTTTGAGTGAACTACTTACCACATTTTATACACTGCAGTGCTAGCTAGCTGTAGTTTATGCTTTCAGTACTAGATTAATTCTCTAATTCTTTGATTAGGTGGACAACATGTCAGTTCATGCTGCAAGAGCTTTGATAGGCTGGAGGATGTCCTCCGGAAGTTGTCATAATTACTGTTTAAGTCTATGGAAGGGGGTGAGAACCATGAGCCTCCAAGGTTTAATATTGAAGTCAATGTACCCAGAGGAGGACGGAAGCTAGCTGTCCTCCGGCTACACCATGGTGCTATCCTACAGAGTGCTGTTAAGGCTACTGTAGATCTTCTTTGCAAAATAGTGTGTTTTAATCAATTGTTTGGTGACGGGATTATATTTAGTATAGTTTTATCTAAAAAGGGTAACTTTTTAAATGTTTTACAAGAAATTCAAAAGGTGGTGTTACAAATAGGCTGGCACTTTTCGCTAAATTCCACTGACGTGAATAAAGCATAGACCTTTTACAGTTACCACCTGCAAGGGGTTTCCCGGTGTAACATGTAACAAGGTAGTTGTACCCACTGTTCCTAGGCTGTCTTGTAAATAAGAATTTGTTCCATGCCTAGTTAAATAAAGGTTAAATAAAACATTTGGTAAATGCAACATTCATGAACATGAAATAACGAGGCCTTGAATCTTGAGCCTTCTTACAGTCTATCGCCCTTAACTGGTTAGCTAAAATATAGTATAATGTGTTACAGGAGGCTCATAATAGCTAAGTTTCTTTAACTTTTGGCATAATTAAGGTGTCTCATTTCTCCCAGCTCAAAGTAATACTTAGAGACAACAACAATATTGTTAATGTATGCCTAATACTGGCTGGAATTAATGTAATTTAAGCAGGTTATATCAGGTATGAAGGGAAGATGATATGCAGACCACGTCAAATAAATAATAGTTTAATGTTCCAAACAGGGCCAGGCAAAAGACAGGTCAAGGCAGACAGGGGTCAGAAAACCAGAGGTGGAGCAACAGTACTGGACGGCTGGCAGGTTCAGGGTAAGGCAGGGTGGTCAGGCAGGTGGGCTCAGAGTCAGGACAGGCATGGGTCAAAACCGTGAGGGCGAGAAAAGAGAGACTGGAAAAAGCAGGAGCTGAGACACAAAATGCTGGTTGACTTGAACAAACAAGATGAACTGGCACAGACAGACATAAAACACAGGTATAAATACACAGGGGATAACAGGAGACAAAGGGCTGTGACCCGTGAAAGGTGGGGTGTATACGAAAGGTACTGGGCAGCAGAAGATGAACAGCAGAGGAACTAATCATTTTAGAGATGGGAAATGGGCCAATAAACCATGGAGAGTTTGCCGGATTCCACCCGGGAACATTCCACTTCCTCCTACTCGGGGAAGAGCAGGGGCTGATACCCCAGGGAACATGCAAAGGGCGATAGGCCCGTGGTATAGCAGGGAAGGGTGTTGCTTGCATATTCCATCCACACAAGATGCTAGCTCCAGGTGGTGGGATTGGCGGAGACCAGGCAGCGTAGAGTTGTCTCAAGGTCCTTGTTGGCTTGCTCCCACTGGCCATTGGACTGGGGGTGGAACCCAGAGGACAGCCGACAACCCAATGAGGGTGCAGAACACCGTCCAGACCGGGACGAGAACTGAGGGCCTCGGTCGGAAACCATGTCCACGGGCAGTCCATGGATCCAGAAGAGGTGCTGCACCATAAGCTGGGCCGTCTCCTTGGCCGAGGGTACTTTGGGGAGAGAAATTAAAGTGGACGGCCTTGGAAAACCGGTCGACCACCGTCAGGAAGGCAGTGTTGCCTTCAGAAGGGATATATGGGATATATGGGATATATGGGACCAGGGACGGCGAGGGACAGGCAGAGGTTGCAGAAGGCCAGCCCAGAGCTTGCCGAGGGGTCTTGTTCTGAGCACATGGTGCAAGCGGCGACGAATGCGGAGACATCAGGAACCATGGTGGGCCACCAAAAGAGTCGTCGCACAAACACCAGGGTCCACCGGGAGCCCAAGTGGCTGGCAAGCCTGGAGGAATGGGTCCACTCCTGGACTGCGGAGCGGACAGCGTCAGGCACGAACATCCGGTTACCTGGGTCCCCCAGGGCTTTGCTGGGACCACTGCGCCTCCCGGACCCGTTTCCCGATAATCCACCTCAGTGCCGTCGCCAGGCACGAGGTGGTGAGGATGGTCACGGGCTCCGGGGTGGTAGCCGTGGAGTTATAGCGGTGAGACAGGGCATCCGACTTGATGGACCCGGCCGGTAGGAGGGGGAGAAGTTGAACCGGGTAAACAGCAGGGCCCATCTTGCCTTCCTGGAGCGGAGGCGCTTGGTGGTGCGGAGATACTCCAGGTTTTTGTGGTTGGCCCACACAATGAACAGATGTTCCGCCCATTTGAGCAAATGCCTCCTTTCCTTCAATGCCATCTTCATGGCGAGAAGCTCCCAATTCCCCACATCATATTTCCTCTCTATGGCTTTGAGGCGGTAGGAGAAGAAGGTGCAGAGATGCAGCTTAAGGTCCAGAGCAGAATGTTGGGACAGAACAACCCCCATTCCGACATCCGAAGCATCGGCCTACACCACGAAACTGACAGGAAGGGTCCGGATGAACCAGGATCGGAGCCGTGGTGAAGCGGTGTTTAAGGTCCCGGAATGCCCGGTCAGCGGCAGTGAACCACGTGAACAGAACCTTGTTAGAGGTTAGGGCAGATGGGGCGGCCAGGGTGCTGTAATCCCGGATAAAGCGTCAATAGAAGTTTGCGAACCCCAGGAAGCGGTGCAGCTGCACCCTGGACGTAGGCTGGTACCAATCCACCACTGTTTTCACCTTCTCGGGATCCATCTTGACGCTCCCAGCAGAGATGATGTAGCCCAGAAAGGGAATGGTGGAGCGATGAAACTCGTACTTTTCGGCTAAATGAACAGCTGATTCTCCAGAAGGCGCTGGAGAGCATGCCGGACATGGAGCATGTGTTCTTGGGGGAGCGGGAGAAGACGAGGATGTCGTCAATGTAGATGAAGATGAACCGGTTCAGCATGTCACGGAGAACGCCATTCACTAGAGACTGGAACACGGCAGAGGCGTTGGTGAGGCTAAAGGGCATGACCAGATATTCGTAGTGGCCTCTGGCTGTGTTGAAGGCGGTCTTCCACTCGTCCCCCTCTCGTATCTGCACCAGGTGCTAGGCGCTGCGTAGATCCAGCTTGGAGAACACAGTGGCCCCCTGGAGCGGCTCAAAGGCAGAGGAAGTGAGTGGTAGCGGATAACGGTTGTTTACCTTGATGTCGTTGAATCCCCAGTAGTCAATGCACGGGCGCAGGGTCTTGTCCTTCTTCTCCACGAAGAAGAACCCTGCGCCAGCGGGAGAGGGATGGATAAATCTAGTAGCTAGAGATTCCCCAATGTAGTCCTCTATAGCCTTGGTTTCAGGTCCCGACAGCAAGTACAGACGCCCCTGGGCGGCATGCGGCTAGGCAGAAGGTCTATCCCGCAGTCATAGGGGTGGTGTGGTGGAAGAGAAGTGGCCCAGGACTTGCTAAACACCTCCCAGAGATCCTGATACTCTGCAGGAACGGTAGAGAGATCCGGAACCACCTCCGAGGACCCAGGAAGACATCCCGGGACAGGTTGCTCCAACTTCAGACAATGGGTGAGGCAGAATAGACTCCAGCACATGATGGCACTCATAGACCAGCTGATAAGTTGTGTCTCTGGAGCTAGAAGAATCACAAAACCACGAGAATCTGCGGGAGCTTGATGAGCAGGAACTGAATGGTGTCGTTGTGATTCCCTGACACACGTAGGTTGATGGATGTGGTGGTTTGGGTGACCCGGAGGTGAGGTGGAATCCCTGGACATGCGGGGGAAATAAAAGTCTCTCCAGTTGTCGTTCACAATCACCCATCGATGCGGATGGTCAGAGCGATGAGGAAGTCAAAATTCTTGGGTAACTCCCGAGCCGTAAGCTCGTCCTTAACGTCCTCTGAGACGCCGTGCAGGAACATGTCGAACAGTGCTTCCGGGATCCATGCACAATCCGCTGCCAACATACGGAAATCCACCGCATAGTCGGCCACAGTGCGGGAGTCCTGCCGAGCTGGATTAGCTTGCGGGCAGCTTCTCTCCCGGAGAACGGGGCATCAAAAACTTTCCTCACCTCTCCCATGAACCCCTCCAGGCTCACGCATATGGACGGCTGCTGTTCCCATACAGCGGTAGCCCCTTCCAGACATCTGCGTGATGAGATAGGCTATTTTGGAGCAATCTGAGAAGGAGGGCTGAAGTTCAAAAATGAGGGCAAACTGAGCTAAAAACGCCGGACAGGTGCTCAGCTCTCCATTGAAGCATTCCAGAGGAGGTAACTGGGGTTCCCGGAAGGTGGAGTGGCCGGTGGAGCGATGCTGCTAACCGCCGAGTTGCTGAGGGGCGGTGGGGTTACCACCGTGGCAGGCTGCCCCCCAGACGACCTGTAGATTTGCTCCAGCAGCATGTCCAATGCCTGGTCATGGTGCTCAGCCAACGTTTGGACCCTCTCCATCAGTAACTCCTTGTGCCTGCCAATGGAGGCTCTTTGGGAGGAGATGGCGTTGCGCAGCTGGCCCGGGTCTGCTGGGTCAGTCATGGCCAGTTTGTGCTATCAGGTATGAAGGGAAGACTCCGATGCAGACCACGTCGATTAAACAATAGTTTAATGTTCCAAACAGTGGCAGGCAAAAGACAGGTCAAGGCAGGCAGGGATCAGAAAACCAGAGGTGGGACAACGGTACCGGACGGCAGGCAGGCTCAGGGTAAGGCAGAGATTGGTAATCCACAGGGGGGTAAAGGTACCGGTCGGCAGGGTCAGGGACAGGCAGAGTGGTCAGGCATGTGGGCTCGGAGTCAGGACAGGCAAAGGTCAATACTGTGAGGTTGAGAAAAGAGAGACTGGAAAAAGCAGGTGCTGAGACACAAAACGCCAGTTGACTTGAACAAACAAGACAAACTGGCACGACAGACAGAAAACACAGGTATAAATACACAGGGGATAATGGGGAGGATGGGTGACAGCTGGAGGGGATGGAGACAATCACAAAGACAGGTGAAACCTGAAACACAGATGAGGGTGTGACAAGTCAACCCCTTGGGTATAATTGTGTGGGTGTTTGCATCAATATAACAAATATTGTGACATTACATTTGTATGCTTCAAGGACTTTGGGATTACATTGGGATTTCCTTGTATGAAATCCTACATTGGGATTTCATACAATGTCATTCAGTATAACAGACAGACCATAATGCACTGCCATGGCAGGTCATTGCATCAGAAAGAAGATACTGAAGGACCCCCAGCCAGGAACAGCAAGGTTAGTAAGTCTCTCCTAAAAATGTTTATAATTTGACCTATTCGGTCACTGGTGCGCTATGATACAAAATCCTTTGTAATATGCATAATTTGTCAAATAATGTTTTATTTCAAAATGTATATTTGATGTGAAAGATTACATTAAAAAGCTGTAGGTCAAGGTCATAGTTTTCCGTAGGTGGTCAAGCAGTTGCCTTTTTTATAAGTTCAAACAGTTTTTGTCTATGCTAGTGTAAATTTTCATCCCTCATCAAACACCAGGCAAAGTTTTAGAAGTGTCTCACAGCTCATCGAATGTCTCTCTCAACTGCTAGTGACAGAGTTTATGCTCTGCTGTTCACATTTCTGCCCAAAACACTGCAAAAGTAATATATTGGGAAACAGATTTCAAAAGCAAAATTAAGGCATGTTAATTAAAAACTTCTGTTCTCTCCCGATATCTTTTGTTCTTTGTGCATTACTCGTACATTCAAGAGGTTTCAAAGTCATTGAATTGATCACATTTTAGACTGACAAATTTCCCCTTTTCCACATGAAACACAAAATCATAAAATTATTCATTTTCAGTGGCTGAAAACGGTGTAAAAGGTACTCATTCCGCAGACAGAGGCAAGTGATTGGACGTAAAAATTACTTTTTGTACATTATGCCAGTCAAGGCCATTTGGTTCGCAGTCAATCTTTCCAACCTTACAGCTGGGTGTAGAGCTAATGAATAAATCTGAACATGTGAATCAGTGGCCTGCAAGGAGTGAAAGAAAATTACAATATGCACAAACCCTCTGGGTGTGTTTGGATAATTATATTAACTGTCGTGACCTGTGTATATGCACTATATGCACTTACAAAACATTAGGAACACTTTCCTAATATTACGTTCCCCCCCCACCCTCCATCCACCCTTTTCCCCTCAGAACAGCCTCAATTCGTCAGGGCATGGAATCTACAAGGTGTCAAAAGCGTTACACAGGGATGCTGGCCCAAGTTGATTCCAATGCCTACCACAGTTGTTGGCTGGATTTCTTTGTGTGGTGGACCATTCTTGATACACATGGGAAACTGTTGAGCGTGAAAATCCCAGCAGCTTTGCAGTTCTTGACACAAACCAGTGTGCCTGGCACTTACTAACACCACGTTCAAAGGCACATACAGTACATGTTTTGTCTTGCCCATTAACCCTCTGATTGGCACACATACACAATCCATGTCTCAATTGTCTCAAGGCTTGAAAATCCTTCTTTAGTGACATCAATAAGGGATCATAGATTTCACCTGGATTCACCTGGCCAGTCTATGTAATGTTTTGTACACTCAGTGTATATTACCTGACAGGTAAAACTGTAAGCTCAGTTTGGACAACTCCAAGGGACTTTTTGGCATTGCACTAGGTTTGCTTTAGTTTGGGTTATGTGGCGGCCACATAGCTAGATATTTCATATGATGTGCCTCTCTGCTTACATGACACACATAGTTTGCCCTCCAACATGAAACTAGAGAGACTCAAGGCACTATCCATTTCTCTGCTCACTGTCCTGTATGCTCACAGCGCTTTCTCTCTGGAGTAGATTCTAACAGCATGTTTCAGAATGTTCCATCAACCGATCCTCTGTCGGCTCTAGCGATGTCCACAATACTGTGTCTCCTCCCTGGGCTCAGGCCCTGTCGGGAGCACTCTCGCTCTCTAAGCTCTCAGGAGTCTGGGTTACACAGAAATCTGCTACTGTTTACAGTTGTATATCTCCTGTCATCTGCTATTTAGCCTAAAGTCTGTGACACACTTCCAGTACATGAGGGACTCAGAGACAGTGTATATCTCTAAGCTGAGTGTAATGGGGAAAATCATTGATGTCTGCAAAGTGTAACACAGAAGAATATGTCTGAGAGAGAGAGATTATTTTTTCTCTGTAGAAGAAAAACATTAAAGGAAAGATTCACCTATTTTGAATGTTAACAAGTTTGGGTGGATTTTTCCTTTAACTTGGCTGATTCAAGGAATGGACAGTCTGCTCAAATGGATTGTGGAGATTTTCAGGCAGTGTTATGTGCTTTCATGCAGCTCGGTTGAGCAGACCAGCAATATCACCCCACTGCCAGCATTCACACTGTCTGTCAAGTCTGACACAAGCAGGGAGTGGTGCCTCACCCTGACTCAGGGTCATATATCATGAGACCCAGGCCATTCCTATTCTGCTGGATGAGGATATAGCAACCTCCTAGATAGGGGCTCAGGGAGGCTCTCTCACTTCATCACTGTCCCTGCTGTCAGAACCTCATCTCTGGGGTTATTAGCTATGAGCTGAGTCCTCAGTCTGGAGCAACTTCCCATGCATCTCTCACTCACTTATGGAAGGAAATGCATCAACGAAGTTGTCCCCACAGTGAAGGTTCACTGCTTCCCCAATCAAAAGCCCTGGATGAACACAGAGGTTGGCGGTAAACTAAAGGACAGGGCTACTGTACACAGGGCTATTGCAGCCAACCCTGAGGCTATGGTTGAGGACACAAACAAGTACAAGAATTCCAGCAACGACCTCCACAGAGCCGTCAGACAAGCAAAGGGACAATATAGGATCAAGGTGGATTGAATCCTATTACACAGGCTCCAACGCCCTTCGCATGTGGTAGAGGCTATAGTCCATTACAGAATACAAAGGAAGACCCAGCTGTGATCCGCCCAACGATGCCTCTCTACCAGACGAACTTAGTGCATTTTATGCACGCTTTGACAAAAACAACACCAAGCCCTACACGAGGGCCCCCGCTGACCCAGTGGACTGGGGGAGCTGACTCTCTGAGGCCGTGAGAAAGGTTTTTAAACAGGTCAACACTCGTAAGGCCACGGGGCCGGACGGTATTCCAGGTCGCGTTCTCAGAGCATGCGCAAAAACAGCTGGCAGGCATAGTCACGGTCATTTTCAATCACTCCTTGTCCCAGTCTGTAATCTCCATGTCTCAAGCTGACCACAAACATTCCTGTTCCCGAGAACTTTAAGGCTACCTGCCACAATGACTACCACAATGACTAGCACTCACATCTGTAATCATTAAGTGCTTTGAAAGACTCGTTATGGCACACATATTCTCCATCATCACAGACACCTTAGACCCACTCCAATTTGCATACCAACAGATCCATGGACGATACAATCTCAATTGCACTCCACACTGCCCTCACCCACCTACATAATAGGAATACCTATGTGAGAACGCTGTTCATTGAATACAGCTCTGCATTCAACACCATAGTCCCCTCCAATCTTGTCACCAAGCGTGGGACACTGGGACTGAATACCTCCCTCTGCCGCTGGATGCTGGACTTCCTAAAGGGCCGACCCCAGGTGGTGAGGGTAGGCAACATTACCACAGCCATGCTGACTCTCAACACGGGAGACCCACAGGGGTGTGTGCTTAGTCCCCATCCACATCAATGGGGCTGTCCACACACATGCGCAAAGTCACGAAGAAGGCGAGACAGCGCCTCTTCCCCCTCAGGAGGTTGAAAAACTTTGGCACGGGCCCTTTAATTCTCAAAAAGTTCTACAGCTGCACCATTGAGAGCATCTTGATTCTGAGGTATTACATTTGCGCTGCCTGAGCGAGCACTTATGAGGTGAACTAGAACTAGAACTGCCTGCATCCTCTGTCCTCTATGACCGCTACAAGGTAAAATAGAGCCAAGCAACCAGCATAGCAACGGACACTTTGGTTCATTACGTAGACCGGTCAGAATTGTGCAAGTTCTAGCAACAACCCTGGCAATGGAACCTAGAGCTCATCAAATCCCATTGTGATGCAGCGGGGTACACTATTTGCAGGGGTACACTATTTAGCATGACAGGCCCTCAAATCCTCAGAAAGTTATACAGCTGCACCATTGAGAGCATCATCACTGGCTTTATCACTGCTTGGTATGGCAACTACACCGCCCTCGATCACATGACGACCCTGGAACTGACCCTGTATATAGCTACTGACCCTGGAACTGACGCTGTATATAGCTACTTACCCTGGAACTGACCCTGTATATAGCTACTGACCCTGGAACTGACCCTGTATATAGCTATTTCACTTTGCAAGTGACAATAAAAACTTGAAACTTGGTAATAGAACTACCTTGGTTTTTGTTATATTCTTTATTGTGTTTACTTCTCATTCTTGTGTGGTTGCATAGAAAAAAGGGGTGACTCAACTAAATCAAATCAAAATCAAATCAAATCAAATCAAAAACGAACCCTTTGGCTCAACTTACCCCACCCTCCCCTACGGTAAGAGGAGCTATAAAATCACTAGTTGAAGTATATACTGGTGCTTCTATAACCATCATACTTCTATGGTTATATATATCTCACAAAGTACTGCAAAGAACTTCTACCAGTGTGTCAAGTGCAACAGCTGTTTATAAAAGTTACCTCAGATCTACTCTGTTTACAGCCCATTGCTGAGAAGCCCAGGAATGCGGACATAAACAATTGACAATGTGGGACTTTTTGATCTGTTAACTTATCAGATAATACCATATAGGTCATTTTGATGTCATGAATTTCATCGATCCAAGATGGCGTAGCAGTCGGACGTCTTGTCGTGTCGTGTCCCTTGTATATATCGTATATATCGTTTTTTAAACATATTTTTCTTCGCATATCTTTTAAAACATTTTGCTAAACCTCAACTTCTAAATACTCTCCTGCAACCCGCCTCACCCAATGTAGCTATTTTTTTCTAAAGTACTTATATTTACTTCGGATCCCCTCAACTGAAGCTAGCCAGCTAACTACCAGGTATCAGTCAACAAACCATTGCTAGCGGTCTTCAGCTAACCGGTCATCAGCTAACCTTTAGCTCGGAAAGCTCTCGCCAGTTCGAACAACGCGACTCTAACCAGAGCATAACGGACCTATATATATATTTTTTTAATATTTTTTTTATCCCCGGATTCCCACCGTAAACGGAAAATTTTCAGCTAGATCTTCACAACTAGCTAACTAGCTAACCGCAACCCCGGATGATTACTCCTGGCTAGCGTTTCCACCCACTTAGCTTGAAGCTAGCCCAGCCAGAGCTCCTGTGCTACCACCGAAGCATACTCCTGGGCTACAATATCCGGACCCACGACCGGTCTATCGATGTCACCGCATGAAGAGGCATAAACAGACTCACCCCATCGCGACGCCCCCCAAAGGCTAACTTTCTAGCCCTTGCTATCTGCTTGCTTGCTAATTCGGCCTGCTAACTGCTAGCTTGTTTAGCCCCGGTCCGCTAACTGCTACCTTGCTCAGCCCCGGCCTACTAACTGTTAGCTTGTTAGCACAGGCCTGCTAACTGTCTGAATCGCCGCGTCCCCAGCCAGCCCAACCACTCACTGGACCCATATTTACTTTCAATCTCTTTTCGATTTTTAATTCGATTATACCTTCCGGTAACCTGCCTCACCCAATGTGATACGGAATCGCTATTATTTTTAATTTTTAGAACACATTCAAAAACCTCCAGAAGCTAACCAGCTAACTAGCTACAAGCTATTTAGTCATTGTTAGCCACTGCTAGCGGCTTTACCTTCTGCACAGCCAGCCAGTTTTTTTTACCTGGATAATACTCGCCAGTCCCATCCACCGCTGCCCCCTGGACACTGATCACTTGGCTACATAGCTGATGCATGCTGGACTGTCCATTAATCACGGTACTCCATTCTGCTTGTTTATGTTTTATCTGTCGGCCCCAGCCGCACTCAGGCTCTGTGTGTAGTTAATCCGACCCTCCCTGCCTAGTCAACGCCATTTTACCTGCTGTTGTTGTGCTAGCTGATTAGCTGTTGTTGTCTCACCTACTGTTTAGCTAGCTCTCCCAATTCAACACCTGTGATTTACTGTATGCCTCGCTGTATGTCTCTCTCAAATGTCAATATGCCTTGTATACTGTTGTTCAGGTTAGTTATCATTGTTTTAGTTTACAATGGAGCCCCTAGTTCCACTCTTCATACCCCTGATACCTCCTTTGTCCCACCTCCCACACATGCGGTGACCTCACCCATTACAACCAGCATGTCCAGAGATACAACCTCTCTCATCATCACCCAGTGCCTGGGCTTACCTCCGCTGTACCCGCACCCCACCATACCCCTGTCTGCGCATTATGCCCTGAATATATTCTACCATGCCCAGAAATCAGCTCCTTTTATTCTCTGTCCCCAACGCTCTAGGCGACCAGTTTTGATAGCCTTTAGCTTCACCCTCATTCTACTCCTCCTCTGTTCCGCAGGTGATGTGGAGGTAAACCCAGGCCCTGCATGCCCCCAGGCACCCTCTTTTGTTGACTTCTGTGATCGAAAAAGCCTTGGTTTCATGCATGTCAACATCAGAAGCCTCCTCCCCAAGTTTGTTTTACTCACTGCTTTAGCACACTCTGCTAACCCTGATGTCCTTGCCGTGTCTGAATCCTGGCTCAGGAAGGCTACCAAAAATTCTGAGATTTCCATACCCAACTATAACATTTTCCGTCAAGATAGAACTGCCAAAGGGGGAGGAGTTGCAGTTTACTGCAGAGAGAGCCTGCAAAGTAATGTCATACTTTCCAGGTCCATACCCAAACAGTTCGAACTACTAATTTAGAAAATTACTCTCCAGAAATAAGTCTCTCACTGTTGCCGCCTGCTACCGACCCCCCTCAGCTCCTTGCTGTGCCCTGGACACCATTTGTGAATTGATCGCCCCCCATCTAGCTTCAGAGTTTGTTCTGTTAGGTGACCTAAACTGGGATATGCTTAACACCTCGGCAGTCCTACAATTTAAGCTAGATGCCCTCAATCTCACACAAATCATCAAGGAACCCACCAGGTACAACCTTAAATCTGTAAACAAGGGCACCCTCATAGACGTCATCCTGACCAACTGGCCCTCCAAATACACCTCTGCTGTCTTCAACCAGGATCTCAGCGATCACTGCCTCATTGCCTGTATCCGCTACGGAGCCGCAGTCAAACGACCACCCCTCATCACTGTCAAACGCTCCCTAAAACACTTCTGTGAGCAGGCCTTTCTAATCGACCTGGCCCGGGTATCCTAGAAGGACATTGACCTCATCCCGTCAGTTGAGGATGCCTGGTCATTCTTTAAAAGTAACTTCCTCACCATTTTAGATAAGCATGCTCCATTCAAAAAATGCAGAACAAAGAACAGATACAGCCCTTGGTTCACTCCAGACCTGACTGCCCTCGACCAGCACAAAAATAAATAGCCCACCCATTTTTACCTACCTCATCCCCATACTGTTTTTATTTATTTACTTTTCTGCTCTTTTGCACACCAATATCTCTACCTGTACATGGCCATCTGATCAAATCAAATCAAATCAAATCAAATTTTTATTTGTCACATACACATGGTTAGCAGATGTTAATGCGAGTGTAGCGAAATGCTTGTGCTTCTAGTTCCGACAATGCAGTAATAACGAGCAAGTAATCTAACTAACAATTCCAAAAAAAACTACTGTCTTATACACAGTGTAAGGGGATAAAGAATATGTACATAAGGATATATGAATGAGTGATGGTACAGAGCAGCATAGGCAAGATACAGTAGATGATATCGAGTACAGTATATACATATGAGATAAGTATGTAAACCAAGTGGCATAGTTAAAGTGGCTAGTGATACATGTATTACATAAGGATGCAGTCCATGATATAGAGTACAGTATCAACGTATGCATATGAGATGAACAATGTAGGTAAGTAACATTATATAAGGTAGCATTGTTTAAAGTGGCTAGTGATATATTTACATCAAAACCATCAATTCCCATGATTAAAGTGGCTGGAGTAGAGTCAGTGTCATTGACAGTGTGTTGGCAGTAGCCACTCAATGTTAGTGGTGGCTGTTTAACAGTCTGATGGCCTTGAGATAGAAGCTGTTTTTCAGTCTCTCGTTCCCAGCTTTGATGCACCTGTACTGACCTCGCCTTCTGGATGACAGCGGGGTGAACAGGCAGTGGCTCGGGTGGTTGATGTCCTTGATGATCTTTATGGCCTTCCTGTAGCATCGGGTGGTGTAGGTGTCCTGGAGGGCAGGTAGTTTGCCCCCGGTGATGCGTTGTGCAGACCTCACTGCCTCTGGAGAGCCTTACGGTTGAGGGCGGTGCAGTTGCCATACCAGGCGGTGATACAGCCCGCCAGGATGCTCTCGATTGTGCATCTGTAGAAGTTTGTGAGTGCTTTTGGTGACAAGCCGAATTTCTTCAGCCTCCTGAGGTTGAAGAGGCGCTGCTGCGCCTTCCTCACGATGCTGTCTGTGTGAGTGGACCAATTCAGTTTGTCTGTGATGTGTATGCCGAGGAACTTAAAACTTGCTACCCTCTCCACTACTGTTCCATCGATGTGGATGGGGGGTGTTCCCTCTGCTGTTTCCTGAAGTCCACAATCATCTCCTTAGTTTTGTTGACGTTGAGTGTGAGGTTATTTTCCTGACACCACACTCCGAGGGCCCTCACCTCCTCCCTGTAGGCCGTCTCGTCGTTGTTGGTAATCAAGCCTACCACTGTTGTGTCGTCCGCAAACTTGATGATTGAGTTGGAGGCGTGCATGGCCACGCAGTCGTGGGTGAACAGGGAGTACAGGGGGGGCTCAGAACGCACCCTTGTGGGGCCCCAGTGTTGAGGATCAGCGGGGAGGAGATGTTGTTGCCTACCCTCACCACCTGGGGGCAGGAAGTCCAGTACCCAGTTGCACAGGGTTCGAGACCCAGGGTCTCGAGCTTGATGACGAGCTTGGAGGGTACTATGGTGTTGAATGCCGAGCTGTAGTCGATGAACAGCATTCTCACATAGGTATTCCTCTTGTCCAGATGGGTTAGGGCAGTGTGCAGTGTGGTTGAGATTGCATCGTCTGTGGACCTACTGTGCAAATTGGAGTGGGTCAAGGGTGTCAGGTAGGGTGGAGGTGATATGGTCCTTGACTAGTCTCTCAAAGCACTTCATGATGACGGATGTGAGTGCTACGGGGGGTAGTCGTTTAGCTCAGTTACCTTAGCTTTCTTGGGAACAGGAACAATGGTGGCCCTCTTGAAGCATGTGGGAACAGCAGACTGGTATAGGGGTTGGTTGAATATGTCCGTAAACACACCGGCCAGCTGGTCTGCGCATGCTCTGAGGGCGCGGCTGGGGATGCCTTCTGGGCCTGCAGCCTTGCGAGGGTTAACACGTTTAAATGTCTTACTCACTTCGGCTGCAGTGAAGGAGAGACCGCATGATTCCGATCATTTATCACTCCAGTGTTATTAATCTGCAAAATTGTAATTATTCGCCTACCTCCTCATGCCTTTTGCACACAATGTATATAGACTCCCCTTTTTTTCTACTGTGTTATTGACTTGTTAATTGTTTACTCCATGTGTAACTCTGTGTTGTCTGTTCACACTGCTATGCTTTATCTTGGCCAGGTCGCAGTTGTAAATGAGAACTTGTTCTCAACTAGCCTACCTGGTTAAATAAAGGTAAAAGAAAAAAATAATTTAAAAAAAATGAATCAATAAGGCAAACATTTCTATGGACTGTTCCAGCCCCAGAGAATAAGAAACGTGTGGGGCTTTGTGGAGTCTTCAGCGGACTGTGGAGTGAAGAAATCTAAGTCAAGAATGTCTGGAGACCCGAGATGACTAAAATGTCTGCTGCTGACCAAACCCGTTTCCATCTCTTTAACCCTCACCTCACCCAAACCCATCCGATCCCACTCCACCAAGTTTCACATGAACTCTTTGTAATAAACATAATCTACTAGGTAGAGGGCAAATTCACAAGTTGTTAGTTCAGATTAATTGAATATGTGGTTTTACTCCAAATCAAAGCAAATCAAAAAGCAAATCAAATTGTATTTGTCACATGCGCTGAATACAACAGGTGAAATGCTTACCGTGAAATGCTTACTTTACAAGCCCTTAATCAACAATGCAGTTTTAAGAAAAATAATAGTTTAGAAAAATATTTACTAAATAAACTAAAGTAAAAAATAAAAGTAACAATAACGAGGCTATGTACAGGGGGTACCGGTACAGAGTCAATGTGTGGGGGTACAGGTTAGTCAAGGTAATTGAGGTCATATGTACATGTAGGTAGGTGTGCATAGATAATAAACAGCAAGTTTATTGTCATCCAGTGATGAAAGGAGCGTTCATATAGAATAAGGAGATATTGCAATTGTTAGCCATCAACAATGTCTACAGGAAGTTGAAAAAAAAGTCCAGTTCTTTTGCTTTTCATTTAAATGTATAAAAAATCGACGTCTATTTTCAGGTGTTTGTATTGGTGGTTTTCAGAGACATGCCTGTCCTCCTAATCTAGTCGAATCTCTGTGTGATTCACTGCATCAGGTTTCATTATACGATGTGTCATAGCTGGAGCAGTCGCCTTATTAAAGAGCTCAGCAGGTGGTTCAGTCCCAGCATATATCGATGGTGTGGCGTTGCGCCACACTCCATGTCATCTTCCCCACTTTTTGGCAAAGTATCAGCCTGCCCACTAGTTTTATATTGTATCACATCAAGGAACATGTTTTTACACCCTCAAGCCTCCTTTGTCTGAGCTCCCCATGATGAACTGTATCAAGTGGGATCAAACAGCACTGTTTTACAGAGTGATGGCAGTGAATGTATTGATCGTTATGTAAGTCTAAAACTGCAGGGAGCACTTCAGACAGAAATTACTCCCACAAAATGTTCATGTGTGCATGTGATCACACATTGTAAGTGGGAGCAGTTTAGTCAGATGAAGTCTTCACTCGCTTCGTGTTACTATGGCATTGTCACGTTGCATTCATTTGCTTGTTTTTGTATGAAGATGGAAAGAGTATATTTCTGTTACACACTTGTTACCAGGGTTGGAATGAACGGATTGAAATGGAATTGACCCCAACTCAGCTTGTTACACATACTACCCACACTGTACAGTTATAACCTGTCAAAATGTTGTGATTTGGGGACACCTCATCATGACACGAGGTGATTTACACAACGATGCACATAGTAGATATCTGATGTTCTTCAGGGTATGTGCGATAGCAGTAATGCTGTACAGTATGACACTAATAACAGAATCACTTTCTCACTGCTGACATGTAACAACCTTTGTGTAATTTCTACCTCTCTGAGGCAAATGTGGCTTCTCCATTACTGAGGGACAAGAGAAATACACTACTAACCTATGTAGGAAAGGCAATGATCCTTTGGCTAATTATCTTAAATAGCAATAGTACTCTTCTGCTGGTATAGGAAAAGGGGATAAGGAAAAGGATGTACTGTCATGTCGCAGGGGGTTTGTACGGCACCCTCTGGGAGGCTCAGATTAATCCTAGGAATGACACGACTCTTAAGCATATCGTGGTGACTATACTGTCACTTCAGCCAAACTGTAGGGACAAGGAATACCCCATACCTATATGTTATGTCGAGTGAAACAACTGACAGAGAACTCCCTGTGATTTCAACTTTGTAATGCATTTATAGCTACTGACAACATCAACCAGGAATATTTAACCTTTATTTAACTAGGCAAGTCAGTTAAGAACAAATTCTTATTTACAATTACGGCCTTTATAGAACTATAGTTTGCACAAAGTCATGACTATTATCATAATGGCATTCATTTGATCAGACAAAGCTGGCTCTGAATGCTGCTCTGAGTGAAAAGCCAGAGTTGGTTGTTCAGTCCAGGGCCCACAGAAGTAGGTCACGGCTGACAAACACCTCTAATTAGCCTAATGAAGCCAGTGGCTCAGGTTGAGTCACATAATTGGTCTCTGAAGTGGATGATGAGACTGGATGGTCGATCATGCGTAGGTTTTAGGGCAGAAAAAATATATGAGTGCTAGCTGGATTCTTGAAATGAGCTCATTCAACCCATTGCTCATAATTATTGCATGATAGTTGTATTACCTCATAATCTAAAAAGCATGTTTTTCTTTAGGTCAAGGTCACAGAAAAAAAAACATTATTCCTCCTCTCCCTCCTTCCTCCCTCTTCCTCCTCCTCTCCTTCCTCTCCCCCTCAATCAATCAAATGTATTAATAAAGACCTTTTTACATCAGCCGATGTCACAAAGTGCTATGCCGAAACGCAGCCTAAAACCCCAAACAGAAAGCAATGCAGATATAGAAGCACGCTGGCTAGGAAAAACTCCATAGAAAGGCAGGAATCACTTTTTCAACCTAGGAAGAAACCTAGAGAGGAGCCAGGCTCTGGGGGGTGGCCAGTACTCTTCTGGCTGTGCCGGGTGGAGATTATAACAGTACATGGCCAAGATGTTCAAACATTCATAGATGACCAGCAGGGCCAAATAATAATAATCACAGTGGTTGTAGAGGGTGCAACAGGTCAGTTGGCTTTTCATAGCCGATCGTTCAGAGTGAGAGACAGCAGGTGCGTTAGAGAGAGACAGAGTTGAAAACAGCAGGTCCGGGACAAGGTAGCACGTCCGGTGAACAGGTCAGGGTTCCATAGCCGCAGGCAGAACAGTTCAAACTGGAGCAGCAGCACGACCAGGTGGACTGAGGCATGGTCCTAGGGCTCAGGTCCTCCGAGAAAAAGAGAGAGTTAAAGGGAGCATACTTAAATTCACACAGGACACTGGATAAGTCAGGAGAAATACTCCAGATATAACAGACTGACCCTAGCCCCCCAAAAACATAAACTATTGCAGCATAAATACTGGAGGCTGAGACAGGAGGGGTCGGGAGACACTGTGGCCCCGTCCGACGATACCCCCGGAGAGGGCCAACCAGGCAGGATATTACCCCACCCTCTTGAAGGATATCTTCAACCTCCAACTTACTACCCTAAGACAAGGCCGAGTATAGCCCACGAAGATCTCCTCCACGGCACGAACTCGAGGGGGATGCCTCCCTCCTTCCGCCATCTTCCTCCTCCTTTCCTTCCTCCATCTTCCTCCTCTCCTTCCTCTCCCTCCCCCCTTCCTCCCTCTCCCTCCTTACTCCCTCAGCCTCCCTCTTCCTCCTTACTTCCTCTTCCTCCATCTGAAAACGAGGTTAATGATGTTATTTAAGACACAGTGCTGATTAGTTGTTTTCCAATATGATAAGTATACCCCCATCGTTTCAACAAATTCTTTGCCCAACTTGTTTACCCAAATTGTTAACCCATTTGCATTCATTTGGCCAACATTTCTCAAAGATAACAATTATCTGGTGAAACATAACTCATGATGTGCACGCTGCTTAGGACCGAACATCACCATCCACAGACTGTCTGTCTCTCCCACCTCTTTCTGTCAGCCCAGGGAGATAATGTCTGTTTGGTGTGCACAGAGAGATTAATTGTAATGTGAGACCACAAAATTAATAATAAATGTTTTGCTGTGGGCTTTTTAAAATATTGTGCATAGAAGCTCCTAGTCCCCTGTCAATATTCTCACCGTACAGATATGTAGTGGTAAGATTATTTTCCTCCCCTTGTCCCTTGGTCTTCCACAAGCAACCTGCAACTGGAACCATTAGCCTACTAGCTAAAGACAACCGTTTTCATGGCAATAATCATCAATCATCTTTTGTTCTGTGCTGCCTGTTTCCAATTATCATACAAAGGCAGTGAGCCCAATACAAATAGGATAGCTAATGATATACATAGAATGGGTGTCAGAGGCAACATTGATGACTTTTATATCCTCCATTGAGTCCATTGAAACATCCATATTTGGACTATGAAGACAATGAAGTGTTATTTTATGTTTACGTCAACATTTTCTCATAACTAATAATAAATGGAAACATTTCCAGCTCTATCACCCTATAATCCATTTGAGACAGAAAATATCTGCAGGTACATTGAGCTGGACCAAGAAAATTATGCAGGTTAACATTTTTCCTCGTAAATCTTGTTCTGGAGCCAGCTCTACAGAGTGGTCACTAGATGGCACAGAAACAAAGTCCTGAAATCTGATTTTAAACCTAACCCTAACCTTAACCACATTGCTAACCCTAATGCCTAACCCTAATCTTAAATTAAGACTAAAAAGCTATTTTACAATTTTCAACTGGCCCATCTAACTGAAATCTTGCAGTTCTGCCTCCAGGACAAGACTCATCCCCAGGGCCGGTTCCAGGCATAACCAACATAAGCGGTTGCTTAGGGCCCCCTGGCTGCTGCAGATCCCCTGGCAACTAGAGGTGTAACCAGGTGCAATTTCCAAACTTGGCTGTGCATCAGCAGTTTTTCTCTTGTTATGTCAGTCATTCAATAAACTGTGTCAGCTAACAATTTTTAGATTGGTAGTTAGCTGGCTAGACTATCTAATCTTGCAGTAATCATGGCCGAATACCTACCAGGCGCTTGTCCAGGGGCCCTGACCTCCAGGGGGACTCATACATTTTGTTAGTAAGCTATCATGTTAACATGGCATAAGTCAGCACAAAATGTGTAGAATTGCAGGAAATGTCTCTTTACCCCATGTAGAAATTGGTAGAATTAGCTGTAAAACTTCAGTTTTTTTTCTCTCCGCCCCATGGCAAAAAGAGTAGAATTGCTGAAAAATTGCTTTAAACTGCATTATTTTCTCTACCCTTCTCCATGGCAAAATGTGTAGAACTGCAGGAAATTAAATTTTAAAAATGACATTTTTCTCTCAACTGTCAAGAGGGGGGCCACTGAAATGTTTTGGCGTGAGGTGGGGGGCCCCCCCAACCAAATATTGCTTAGGGCCCCCAAAGGTTAGAGCCGGCCCTGCTCATCCCAATAAACGTATACCTGACAAATGTACTCTGCTCATCCCAATAATCTTCAACCTGCCAAATTTACAGGCAGCCACAAAATACCAGAGAAGGGAAAGAGTGTTGTGCCCCTGCAAATATACAGTATCACTCACTAACACTGGAAAACAATGGAAAATGAATACCTCACAGATCACTCAGCACTTGCACACATCAAAAACAGCAAAAGTCTCACATCTAACCATATCTACAATGGAGGCTATTTGTGTGGTATGATAGCTTTTCTATTGAAGAAATGGCACTTGTTGTCATGACAGCCATCTGTATGAGCCCTTTGTAATTTGGGAGCATCACAGAAAGCACTCTGTTTGTTTGAAGTCCCTCTGCATTTTGGTGCTTTTTCTTTGTTGATGACACCTCAAATGATGGCCATAACTGAGCTAGATGGAACAGATTGGCATATTGTGTCTCATATTGTTTCATATGACGGGAGAGACAGCACGTTTCATCAACACTGTTCCTCCACTGCTTCTCTATGTCTAACAGGCTTATACATGAAGCAAAAAAAGACAAGCAGAAACTATAAATGAATGCATTCCTACATTCATAACACCTGACCTTTTACAGTCTAAAAATACAGTGACATGGAACAGAGTATACTTAATGGACCTGATAAAGTGTTTTGATTACATTATCATTGGCATCTGAATACAGTGTTGCCTTTGGACACATTTTATGTGCCAGTCCAAGAGTAAGTGCTGAATTCCACCTTTGCTGTGTTGGAGAGGTCACAAACTAGCATGTTATTATCCCTAAAATATGTTTGTAATTTGGTGCTGGGGGTATTTGGGTTGCATGGAGGTGGAAGTAATTTTGCAGCTGTGCAACACATAGAGGAACTACTCCAGTCTTCACACATTATTTCATTATTTTTATGGGTGAAATGTGAGGAAAAGGCACACAAAACACACAAATAATACTCGCAAAAATAGCCACCATAACAAAATACATAAAACCCTGTGTAAACAAAGACTGGTCCAGCATGGTAGAGCCAGAGTCACTCTAATATCCTTAATTTCCTTCTTTATAGCAAAGTTCTCCTCAGACTGAATCTACATGGGGCCTGATTCCGACCCGAGTTAAGCATGCATAAATGGAACATTATTCCTTTTTCATGCACTTTTCTCTCTATGCATATTCTGACCTTGAACTTAAGCAGGAGAATAGCATGCTATTCATTTTGGGTGGAGATGGAATAAATGAAGCAGAGGCGGAGGTCTGTCTACAGATATACCATATTCTGACCTTGACTTAATTCCCTCATAATTCCACCATCATTACACATGAGGAAACCATGAATACAGCGGAACAAACATCTACTTTGGTGTTATATCTGAAAAAACATTCTGCACGCACTGCAATTTACCACGTGATAAGAGCTATGGATGAGAGCTAGGTAAATGAGCAATCCTTTTGGATAAGGGAATTGTAATTATAAATTACACTTGTTTAGATATACAGTGGGGCAAAAAAGTATTTAGTCAGCCACCAATTGTGCAAGTTCTCCCACTTAAAAATATGAGAGAGGCCTGTAATTTTCATCATAGGTACACTTCAACTATGACAATGAGAAAAAAAATCCAGAAAATCACATTGTAGGATTTTTAATGAATTTATTTGCAAATTATGGTGGAAAATAAGTATTTGGTCAATAACAAAAGTTGATCTCAATACTTTGTTATATACCCTTTGTTGGCAATGACAGAGGTCAAACATTTTCTGTAGGTCTTCACAAGGTTTTCACACACTGTTGCTGGTATTTTGGCCCATTCCTCCATGCAGATCTCCTCTAGAGCAGTGATGTTTTGGGGCTGTTGCTGGGCAACACGGACTTTCAACTCCCTCCAAAGATTTTCTATGGGGTTGAGATCTGGAGACTGGCTAGGCCACTCCAGGACCTTGAAAGCCACTCTTCGTTGCCCGGGCGGTGTGTTTGGGATCATTGTCATGCTGAAAGACCCAGCCACATTTCATCTTCAATGCCCTTGCTGATGGAAGGAGGTTTTCACAAAAAATCTCACAATACATGGCCCCATTCATTCTTTCCTTTACACAGATCAGTCGTCCTGGTCCCTTTGCAGAAAAACAGCCCCAAAGCATGATGTTTCCACCCCCATGCTTCACAGTAGGTATGGTGTTTTTTGGATGCAACTCAGCATTATTTGTCCTCCAAACACGATGAGTTGAGTTTTTACCAAAAAGTTATATTTTGGTTTCATCTGACCATATGACATTCTTACAATCTTCTTCTGGATCATCCAAATGCTCTCTAGCAAACTTCAGACGGGCCTGGACATGTACTGGCTTAAGCAGGGGGACACGTCTAGCACTGCAGGATTTGAGTCTCTGCGGCGTAGTGTGTTACTGATGGTAGGCTTTGTTACTTTGGTCCCAGCTCTCTGCAGGTCATTCACTAGGTCCCCCCGTGTGGTTCTGGGATTTTTGCTCACCGTTCTTGTGATCATTTTGACCCCACGGGGTGAGATCTTGCGTGGAGCCCCAGATCAAGGGAGATTATCAGTGGTCTTGTATGTCTTCCATTTCCTAATAATTGCTCCCACAGTTGATTTCTTCAAACCAAGCTGCTTACCTATTGCAGATTCAGTCTTCCCAGCCTGGTGCAGGTCTACAATTTTGTTTCTGGTGTCCTTTGACAGCTCTTTAATCTTGGCCATAGTGGAGTTTGGAGTGTGACTGTTTGAGGTTGTGGACAGGTATCTTTTATACTAATAACAAGTTCAAACAGGTGACATTAATACAGGTAACGAGTGGAGGACAGAGGAGCCTCTTAAAGAAGAAGATACAGGTCTGTGAGAGCCAGAAATCTTGCTTGTTTGTAGGTGACCAAATACTTATTTTCCACCATAATTTGCAAATGAATGAATTAAAAATCCTACAATGTGATTTTCTGGATTTTTTTCTCTCATTTTTGTCTGTCATAGTTGAAGTGTACCTATGATGAAAATTACAGGCCTCTCTCATCTTTTTAAGTGGGAGAACTTGCACAATTGGTGGCTGACTAAATACTTTTTTGCCCCATTGTAATTTACCTTATAATCACTGGAGACAACTGTGAAACCATCCATATAGCAGCATAACTGAAGCATATCAACACAGTAAGGTTTATGGAATGACATATGCAGAATTTAAATTGTATGGCCTTTTAACTAGCAGGGATAGGCACTCTGGATTGTCTTAATTATAAACTACCCTGACTGTCTCTGCTGTTTCTTATTTCTATCATGATTAATTTTAGCCACTCTCAGCATTGACCATCAGTAAGGCCTAATGGGGGGTTAAATAACTGAATGTGACAAGTGAATTTAAGTGAATCAAACCACCGTAAAGGCTTTCCAAACCAGTTTTTATGATTCATAAATACTTTCCTAACCCTAAATAATTTACAAGATTACAGAGTATTTTAAAACCTACAAATTGGTGCTGAAAAGAAGACATATAGACATATGTCTTCTTTTCAGCACCTTTCTTTCATTGATCCCTAACTAATGAACCTGAACCTATTTTATTGATATATTCTATTCCGTCTGTCTTCAAAATTCAAACTAAAAAGTACACCATGTTAAAAGGGATGGCTAAAGATAAATGTACTAAAAACCCTATTGAAGGATAAATCTGTTGGCCAGCATGTGGGAGGGTTTTCAGCAGCTGAATTAAATTGATTCAGAGTGCCAAGGGAACCACGCCTGCAAAGCCCTTTATGCACCTTCATAGGCTACTGTAAGTCTGAATACCAACTACTGAGAAGTCTGTAGGAAAGGCGTGAATAAGGAAAGGCATCATTTCCTAAATTGGAATTGGGCACATGATGATAGGCAGCTGACTCAAATAACCCACTTACCAGAGACATAGCCTATTCTCTGCTATTGTCCCACTACACACCTCACCCACCTTCATTCGACACCTCTGCAGCTCCTGCTATTTCTATACACTGGCAAGATATACAAGGCATTTCATCCTATGCTACATGTGGTTAAATATATAAAACATTGGCTGGATATTGCTTAGCCCTTAATCGTTACCTTTCCTTCCAGGCTATTAGACATCATGCAGTTCTGCCAGTCAAAATAAATGGTATACTTTCACATCAGTGACATTTGCATGCATACAATAACATACGTACATCATACATACACACACAGCCTAACCCTGAGAAGCTGGGAGGAGGTCATAATTGCTTATAGGTTGAAGTGAGAGTTTAAACTACAATAGTAATGAAAATACCTCTACGAAATAAGTTATATTGTTTTAACATTAAATAGAATAATAGTTTCGTTTTCCTGAATCACGCTGGTCGATGATGATGGAGTGTCTCGTTACTGAGTGAGCGTGAATGTAGGATGCGACGCGAGCGCACTACTCTGGTCCAAGGCGCTGTGGCACCTCGGAGCACGTGACACAGAAGCGCACAAAGCGAATCCTTATAAAAAATAATTGCGTAGCTCAGACAGACAGACAGACAGACACATCGCTGTTACTATACAGGGATGCGAGGCTCATTATGACACATTCACTCTGCTAAAAATCAATTTAAACGATTTGATACACTTTGATAAAAGCAACTGTTGACATCAATATAATACAATTCCTGAGATTGGATTAGTGGACACACTTCCTCTTGTCTTTATGTCATAAATTAAATCTGGCATATGGAACAACGCAAATTCATTGTGCAAAGAATATGAAGGTAAGAACTATTTTTTGTTTACTCAAATGGAATACAAATGTGCCATTAATGCATAATCTATTTATTTGTTGATTTTGCTGTACCCTTAGTGAGAGTTTATCGAGTCTAATTACTTGCTTGCAGCCTCTCCATAACCTTCCTTGTTGTTGGTCTGTTTTATTAATTCATAAATGGGACAAGGGGCATCGCCACATTGTTGTATAGCCTACATCACTACCAGAATGTATTTTGCCTATCTATAAACATCCGCACGACAATGTTTTATCAAATATTCTCATTAGTCTACTTGTTTTTATGAATGAAAAACATATGTAGGTTATTGTAATTTTTCTTAACAAAATGTACAGATCTAGTCCTATTCATAATCAAATGGCAGGGTTATGTGCCGCTTGTCTATGTGTTTTACGTTTCGTTAGTCGTATGGACGGGATACGTATGGTATACATCGTCCAACGAAATGCTTACTTGCAGGTTCCTTTTCGACAATGCAAAAACAATAAGAAATAATAAAAGATAAGAATACAAACAAAAAGTAAATAGCTCAGTAGAATAGGATAAACATTTTAGCATACGTATAATAGACTACAGGAAGGTTATAGTTATAGTCCAATATTTACTCTTGTATTGGGGATGGGGGCAGTGTATAAACTGAGCCATATAATAAGAGTCTGAGAGAAAAAAGTCCTCCTGTAAAAATCTATAGATTGATTCTACAAAATCAATTCACTCTTCTCTTGAGAGAATATAACTACCTCCTTTGATGCATCATTCATTGAATCATTTTTTAAACTAATCCTGTATTACCCCTTAATTAATAGGAAAGATTGACCTACATTGGCATCTTAATGCAATGTTTTTGTTCTGGGGGCAGCACAGAAGGTTAGATATGGGTCTCAATCATTTGTCATTGACTGTTAATTCTCTCACTATTGTCTGAGACACATCTGCTGTAGAGTCAGCTGGCTGGTACAGGGATACCAATAATGTCACCCAGCAACATTCCTATATCACCCACAGTTAAAATCCCCCACAGTTAAATACATACACATTTGCCTACCCCCACATTTGTCACACTTAAACTGACCAAATAATAGAAAGTATTAATGATTTCAAAATGTTCTTGAACTCTCTTTTCTGTCTAGACACGCATCTAATGCTACATAATTTACCAGTCAGCTGAGTAGCCATGAAGTCTGCTCTGGATGGAATAGCTGACACCACTTTCCGAACAATGACTACTGGTTTGCAGTATCTTGGCTCCAACGATGTGAGCTATGATGACCCGTCCATTGATTCAGTCTTCGCCAAGACTGGATTCCACTTACAGAAGACTCACTCTGCCCCACTTAGTAACTCCTTCCCTGTACAAGTACCTGGGGACAAGGAGCTCATCTATAATGGCAACTCCATTTACCCGACCAACTTCTCTGAAATGCTTGGCAATGGGACCCGATGGGAGGTCGGGGGTTCTCTCCAATGCGGGGAGAACATTGTGGACATGGAGTGCTTCATGATTCTGACCCCCAGCCAGCAGTTAGTAGTAGCGGTCATGGCACTCACCCTGGGAACCTTCACAGTGCTGGAGAACCTTATCGTATTGTGTGTGATCCTCCACTCCCACATCCTGCGCTGTCGGCCCTCATACCACTTCATAGGAAGCCTGGCTGTAGCCGACCTTCTGGGCAGTGTCATATTTGTGTACAGTTTCTTGGACTTCCATGTGCTGCACCGGAAGGACAGTCCCAATGTGTTTCTATTTAAACTCAGTGGAGTCATCGCCTCTTTCACTGCCTCTGTGGGCAGTCTCTTTCTCACGGCCATCGACCGCTATATCTCTATCCACAGGCCGATGGCTTACAAGCGGATCGTCACCAAGAACAAGGCTGTCATTGCCTTCTGCATGATGTGGACTATCTCCATCGTCATTGCGATTCTCCCCCTACTGGGCTGGAACTGTAAGCAACTGAACTCGGTGTGCTCAGACATTTTCCCGCTCATCGACGAGAAGTACCTGATGTTCTGGATAGGGATGACCAGTGTGCTGCTTCTGTTCATCATCTACGCCTACATGTTCATCCTGTGGAAGGCCCACCACCACACTGTGCGTATGATGAGCCGCAGCTCCCAGAAGAGCATCATTGTCTACACGGCAGATGGAACCAAGGCTCAGACCATGCGACCCGAGCAGACTCGCATGGACATCCGCCTGGCCAAGACCTTGGTGCTGATCCTGGTGGTCCTCATCATCTGCTGGGGCCCTGTGCTAGCCATCATGGTCTACGACCTCTTCTGGAAGATGAACAACGTTATCAAGACAGTCTTTGCCTTCTGCAGCATGCTCTGCCTGCTCAACTCCACCGTCAACCCCGTCATCTATGCACTGAGGAGTAAGGACCTGCGCCGGGCCTTCCTTAACATCTGCCGGACGTGCAGGGGATCTTCTCAACCACTGGACAACAGTGCTGAGTCTGATTGCCATAGCAGGAGCATCAAAGGCACAGCCTACAAATCCACAGCTTGCTATGCAAACACCACTGTAAAAGTGGCCAAAGTCACCCTGTCGGTCTCCGCAGAGATGGTCTGAGAACCTTTCTGCCATCATGTGACTGTGAAGGTATCGACTGTGAAGAATTAATCTAGAATAGACACTACCCCAATTAGCGCTGCCCAGAAAGTTTGCCAACCATGAACTTTAAATTGAGCTTTGAAGTCTTTGTAGCTGTAGCATAAAATAATGTAGATTATTATACTGAACAAAAATATAAATGCAACATGTAAAGTGTTGGCCCCATGTTTTATGAGCTGAAATAAAAAATCCCAGACATTTTCCATACACACAAAAACCTTATTTCTCTCAAATTTAGTGCACAAATTTGTTTACATCCCTGTTAGTAAGCATTTCTCCATTGCCAAGATAATCCATCCACTTGACAGGTGTGGCATATCAAGAAGCTGATTAAACAGCATGATCATTACACAGGTGCACCTTGTACTGGCGACAATAAAAGGCCACTCTAAAATGTGCAGTTTTGTCATACAACACAATGCCACAGATGCCTCAATTTTTGAGGAAGCGTGCAATTGGCATTCTGACTGTAGGAATGTCCACCAGAGCTGTTGCCAGTAAGCTGCCTCCAACGTTGTTTTAGAGAATTTGTTAGTACTTCCAACAGCCTCACAACCGCAGACCACGTGTAACCACGCAAGTCCAGGACCTCCACATCCGGCTTCTTTGATGGCCACTGGCACGCTGGAGAAGTGTGCTCTTCGCGGATGAATCCCGGTTTCAACTTTACCAGGCAGATGGCGTTGCGTGGGAGAGCGGTTTGCTGATGTCAACGTTGTGAACAGAGTGCCCCATGGTGGCAGTTGGGTTATGGTATGGGCAGGCATACGCTACGGACAACAAACACAATGGCATTTTATCGAAGGGAATTTCAATGCACAGAGACACTGTGACGAGATCCTGAGGCCCATTGTCGTGCCAGTCATCATTACCTCATGTTTCAGCATGATAATGCACGGCCCCATGTCGCAAGGATCTGTACACATTTCCTGGAAGCTGAAAATGTCCCAGTTCTTCCATGGCCTGCATACTCACCAAACATGTCACCCATTGAGCATGTTTTGGACGATCTGGATCGACATCGTGTTCCAGTTCCTGCCAATATCTAGCAACTTCGCACAGCCATTGAAGAGGAGTGAGACAACATTCCACAGGACACAATCAACAGCCTGATAAACTCTATGCGAAGGAGATGTGTCGCTCTACATGAGGCAAATGGTGGTCACAGCAGATACTGACTGGTTTTCTGATCCAGACCACTACCTTTTTTTTTTAAAGCATCTGTGACAAACAGATGCATATCTGTATTCCCAGTCATGTGAAATCCATAGATTAGGGCCTAATTTATTTATTTCAATTGACTGATTTACTTATATGACCTGTAACTTAGTAAAATCTTTGAAATTGTTGTATGTTGTATTTATATTTTTGTTCAGCGTAATTCAATGTTTTCAGAACCACTTCATTAATTTATTTTCATAGGGAAATAGTGACAATAAGCATTGTTTAACTGTACAGTTGTGTATTTAGTGTCATGCTGATCTGCCCTGACTGTATGGGTTGAGCCGTTAAAATGCTTCTAGGTGAAATTGGCTGCTCTTTCCACTGTAAATTATACTGTAAATTATTACATTGTGATGGTCTGTAGTTCTTGTCATAAAGTATGTTTTGTGAAACTGTTTTGATTGCCTTATTTTATTATAATTGAGGGTCATGTTATTCCATACAAGAGTAGATAATGTACATCTTTTCAATGAGTCACATTATTTCAACTAACTGGGAGACAGATTTCCCCAAAGAAGAACCACAACCATAAAGACATGTAATGTATTAAATACGTCCCCCCCCCCACCTCCATCTCTTCATATATGTTAAGTATTTTTCTGTGAATGAACATCTTAATTTCTGTTTTGATTCAATAAAAATATTCAGGAAAGCACCTTGTGAACTTATCTCATGACACTCCAGAGAGAGAAAATACATGTTGTATTTGTGTAGTTACTCATCTTATTTAAGACCAGACTCATTTAGTAATAAGCAATGTATGTATATCATGTACACAAATGCTTTCATCTGAACACATCAATAGAAAAACAATAGCCATTGTCTTCTATTGCAGCTGTACTTATAGCAAAAATGTCATCATCTACACTACATTACCAAAAGTATGTGGACAACTCCTCGTCGAACATCTCATTCCAAATTCATGGGTATTAATATTTAGTTGGTCCCCCACTCTGCTGCTATAACAGCCTCCACTAGATGTTGGAACATTCCTGAGGGGACTTGCTTCCATTCAGCCATAAGAGCATTAGTGAGGTCGGCACTGATGTTGGGCGATTAGGCCTGGCTTGCAGTCGGCGTTACAATTTATCCCAAAGGTGTTCGATGGGGTTGAGGTCAGGGCTCTGTGCAGGCCAGTCAAGCTCTTCCACACCGATCTCAACAAACCATTTCTGTATGGACCTAGATTTGTGCATGGGGGCATTGCCATGCTGAAAGCACAGAATCATCTAGAATTGTATTGCAGTATAAAGATTTCCCATCACTGGAACTAAGGGACCTAGCCAGAACCATGAAAAACAGCCCGAGAACATTATTCCTCTTCCACCAAAATGTACAGCTGGCACTATGCATTCGGGCAGGTAGCATTCTACTGGCATCCGCCAAACCCAGATACATCCTTTGAACTGTCAGATGGTGAAGCATGATTCATCACTCCAGAGAACGAGAATGGGTTTCCACTGCTCCAGAGTCCAATGGCGGTGAGCGTTACACCACTCCAGCCAACTCTTTTCACATGGTGATCTTAGGCTTGTGTGCGGCTACTCGGCCATGGAAACCCATTTCATGAAACTCCTGACAAACAGTTATTGTGCTGATGTTGCTTCTGATCCAACCGAGGACAGACAATTTACAGAGGACAGATGATTTTTACGCGCTACACGCTTCCTGTTCTGTGAGCTTGTGTGGCCTACCACTTCTCGTTGTTTCTCCTAGACTTGACCAGGGCAGCTCTAGCAGGGCAGAAATTTGACAAACTGACTTGTTGGAAAGGTGGCATCCTATGATGGTGCCATGTTGAAAGTCACTGAGCTCTTTGATTGTATACATCTGTCAGTAACTAGTGTGGCTGAAATAGCAGAATCCGCTAATTTGAAGGGGTGTCCACATACTTTTGTATATATAGTGTTTCACCAACCAAGAACTGTCAAATCAACAGAAGATCTTTAAGTAAGTATAAAACCAGAGGAATTTGAATTTTTCAGTTGTCTCTGCTAAGATAAAAAAAAAGAGCAAATATTGCATGTATAATTTATATTCAAAAGTATTGTGGTTTCCCCATTCAAACACCTGTGTATGGTTTGGTTTCCAAGCTTCTGAATAAAGTCAAATTTACACAATACTCATAAGGCATGTACGATATCTCTGAGCTGACAAGGTAAAAATCTGTCGTTCTGCCCATGAGCAAGGCAGTTAACCCACCCGGGCACCGAAGACGTGGATGTTGATTAAGACAACTCCCGCACCTCTCTGATTCAGAGGTTTTGGGTTAAATGAATGAGGAAGACACATTTCACAACTGAAGGCATTCAGTTGTACAACTGACTAGGACCCCCCTTTCCCTTATATCAGATATGGGCTTTGGTGGTATGTTTTTAAGTCTCTGGAGGAGGAGAAAGAGTTGGCAGTGGCACATGGGACGATGTGCCGTGTGTTGTGTGAGGTACTGTACTGCCCTCTTGTGGAATCAGAGTATAGTATGATGGGGATGGTTAGAAAGTTAAACCACAACGTTTTTACCCCAAGTGAAAAAAATGTAACAGAAAAGGCAAAAAAACGTATAAGTGTAACAATCCATTTTACATTATGGGCCCATGGATTTGCAGAACAAAATAAAGTGGCAAAGGCTAACAAAATACATTAATTTCCAATAATGTAACAATAATGTGAATGAAGAATCAAATCAAATCAAATGTATTTATATAGCCCTTCGTACATCAGCTGATATCTCAAAGTGCTGTACAGAAACCCAGCCTAAAACCCCAAACAGCAAGCAATGCAGGTGTAGAAGCACAGGCCTACTGCTAATGTGTATAGATATAGCAGCGCAAAATCATGGCAGCACCAAAAAATTATAGCAGCGAAAATGATTAAATGTGATTTCGAACCACACAAACCACCACCTCTGTCTTGACTGCACTACAAATCCCACCATCATCAGCGCATGCCCACCGGCATGCGCTCCAATTTTTTGACGTCTTCAACCCTAGAACCAGACGGCTCTGAGATCAAAAACAAGAAGCTAGCTGGCTTTCAAGCTGGTAGGCAGGTTGTTATAGCTTCGTCTGAATTTATAACGTAGCTAAGGACATTCAAATAGAGGTAAGATATAAGTGAAACAAACGTCAAAGATACACGAGCGTCGGATAGGAACGGAGGGCAACTTTTCCCCGGAAAGGTGGGAATTTGTTTTCATTTGATTTTGTTGGCTAACGCTAGCCTAACCTAATAACGTTACTGTACGTTAGCCAACAACAGTCGCAAGACTCCTTCCTGGACTTGTCGAAGTTGCAAAGCTAGGTAACTAGCCAGCTAGCTGAAAATACATAATCGGGATAATAAGCTCCTTCCTATCTCGAAAGCCATTTTCTTTTGTTTCGCATTAGCTACTATACACTGTTCCTCGTTCGTTCTTTGTAGCTGGACCCTCCTTAAATCAAAATCATGGCGTGTGGAGCGACCCTGAAAAGAACCATGGAGTTTGATCCATTGATGAGTCCAACGTCGCCTAAAAGGAGAAGGTGTATCCCGGTTTCCCCATCATCCTCCTCATCCCCACGGAAATACCTTCGCATGGAGCCGTCACCATTTGGAGAGGTGTCGTCAAGACTATCAGCTGGTAATTAACGTTTAGTTAACTAATTTACCGGAAAAACCCAATTTGGTACCATACATCTAACGTTAGCTACCCAGGCCAGTGTGCTAGCTTTCTGCATTGCCAGCTAACCCTTAACTTAGCATACTATTTTCCAAGACCATATTAGATGTTAGCCAATAGTTAGGTAGATATGCTGCAATAACATGAGTAACTATCTTGAAAAGATAACATGATGTCGATATAGCATGTTGACATTGGGAAGATCTCAATTGCATACTTCTTGCAACCTCTGAAACCGCAGACTTTCTCATCCAATGGGTTTTGAGAAGGAGACGAGAGAGGACGCGAGGTGTATGCAATTGAGATCTTCCCATGGTGTCATCTTGACCCTTTTTGTGTTACACAGCATAATAGGAGCTATAAGGATTGCACTATAACGTGAGGCCTCCATTAGATGTGACAAGTTGTTTGACTAACTTCCTCCCTGAATGATTTTGACTCATGCTGTGTACTATCTCATTCAAGAGAAAATTCTGAACAACATCAAGCAGGAGTACAAGCGCATTCAGAAGAGAAAACACATCGATGGAGTTTACCAACAGACAGAGGGTTGCTACTCCCCAGAGGCTCCACCCCCTCTAGGTGGATCCAGTATGCCAGGTTTGTTGTAGTGTACTGTTAGCCTAGCCAGGTTCAATGTTGGTCCTTGAGGGCCAAAAACACTTCTTGTTTTCATCTTCTGCTTCTGAGAACCTAATTCAGACCTGGGACACCAGGTGAGTGCAATGAACTATCAGGTAGAAACAAAAAACAGGTGTTTCGGCCCTCCAGGACCGGAATTGAACAGCTCAAATCCTAAACCTAGGTGAGGAGGGGAGATCCAGAGTGCAGGATGAACTAGACCCCCCTCAACATGCAAATGACCTCATTTCTCTCCTTGTGTCATCTGCAGGCACATCGGCTGGAGGTTCTTCTCCATCAAGGAAAGAACAGCCCTTATTTACTCTTAGACAAGTTGGAATGATTTGTGAACGTCTACTGAAGGAGCGTGAAGATAAAGTTCGGGAGGAATATGAGGAGACCATGACTTCCAAGTTGGCAGGTGTGGACTGTCAAAATACAGGATTCAGAAAGTGCAACATAAGGTGGTATGTGATTTTTCCAGTTAAACTTATTAAACCCCTCCCACATTTCTATTACAGAACAATATGACACTTTTGTGAAGTTTACACATGACCAGTTGATGAGAAGATTTGGAGAGCAACCTGCAAGCTGTGAGTTTTATTTTCCTCTCCTTTTTATATAAGATTCTCAGTGCATGTACCATCCCATTGTGGAATGCAAGAAGGCTACCGTTACACCTGAATGGAAAACCTCTAAAGGTTATGGTAACATGGTTGGTTTTCTGTTTTTATCTATTCTTATCCCTTCTTCACCAGATGTTTCCTGAAAGCGTCCCAGTCTGCCAGGTGACCTGTTGCTGCAAGCTATCAAGTTTAAATCTTGGGAAATCACCGCAAGAGATTTGGTTTATTTAAACTTTTCTTACTGTGCCATATTTTTCCTTTGGGCAAAGGTTTATAAGCCGTTATCACTCTCTCGCAAGCAGCTAGGTGCTTCCTAATGTAAATGTATAGGCCCTCTCTACCAGTGGCCTACGTTTCTCCTGCTGTACTTGTATCGATAAGGCCTCACTCTTACAAGGAATTCCGAACTTTATTCATTGTTTTATTTCTTTGTTACATGTGTATATATATAGCAAACCACCTAGGTTTATGATATATATATATATAGAGATAAAGCAATGTAGAAATCCATGTAAGGTTTGCTGGTCAATCTATGAGCAAGTGGAAGATGCAAGTTAGTACAGTTTGGAGAAGAGAATATGCGGATGCACCAGTTACTTTTTTTTGTATGGAACTTTACAAAGTGTAAGTTAGATATTATTATTTTTTCCCCTTTCAAAATGGTTATTTTATTTTGTCATTTTTGTTTTCCTGGTATTACTTTCAAACCTATGTACTTAGTGGAAAACCAAACAATAAAATGTTTTAAGGCTTATGATTTAAAAGTTTCATGCTGTCACAACAGGGTAATGCTCTAAGTCAAGTACTACCAGTGTTTCCCCTATACGGCACAACGCCGCTGCTAAATTGTGACGCCACTGCAAATTAAAGTGCAACTCTCTTTAAAACCATGAATGCCTTTGAAAACAGCCAACGTGGCCTCGAAATAAATCAGAAACCGTTATTCTAGATCCAAAGACTACATGTAAATAGGATCGTTTGGTCATAAGGTCTCGTCTAAAACGTGAGTTTGGTAAATGGAGTTAGGTAAATGAAGGTTGGGTTTTGATTTGACGATGTCTATTTGCCCACTAACATGGGGTGAACAGTTGCGTTATAATGGCTCTCTATCCAATAGCATAGACCGTATGAAAGACCTGCACAGCAGCTCCAACTGTTTACATAAGACAACACGTTGCACACTTTTGTTACTTGAGAAATACTGCATCAAACACCCTAGTTAATGTAAAATTGTGCTACTAAAATGTCAATTAATTACAGATTTTGAGTTCTCTTAAATTCATTCTGGGGGTCAGACACTGACGTTTTGCTTCCTTCGCCCGCTTTGAGGATAACACGGTGCCACTGACGCAGCCTGCTCCCAAGGACTGTGGGTTCTCATTCTCCGTGGCCGACCTAAGACATTTTAAGCGTGTTAACCCCCGCCAGGCAGACGGCATCCCTTGCAGCGTCCTCAGAGCATGCGCAGACCATCTGGCTGGAGTGTTTACAGATATATTCAATCTCCCTATCCCAGTCTGCTGTCCCCACTTGCTTCAAGATGTCCACCATTGTTCCTGTACCCAAGAAAGCAAAGGTAACAACTAAATGACTATTGCTCCGTAGCACTCACTTCTGTCACCATGAAGTGCTTTAAGAGGCTAGTAAGGATCATATCACCTCTACGTTACCTGACACCCTAAACCCACTGCAATTTGCTTACTGCCCCAATAGATCCACAGACGATGCAATCACACTGCCCTAACCCATCTGGACAAGAGGAATACCTACGTAAGAATGCAGTTAATTTAATATAGCTCAGTCTTCAACACCATAGTACCCACCAAGCTAGAGGGCAATGGGTCTGAACCCTGCCCTGAGCAACTGGGTCCTGGACTACCTGATGGGCTGCCCCCAGCTGGTGAAGGTAAAAAAACAACAACACCCACTTCGCTGATCCTCAACACAGGAACCCCACAAGTGTACTCCCTGTTCACCCAAGACTCCTTGGCCACGCACGCCTCCAACTCAATCATCAAGTTTGCAGACGACACAATAGTAGTAGGCCGGATTACCAACAATGACGAGTTCGCCTACAGGGAGGAGGTGAGGGCCCTGGTGGAGTGGTACCAGGAAAATAACCTCTCACTCAATGTCAACAAAATGAAGGCGCTGATCGTTGACTTAATGAAACAGCAGAGGGAGCACGCCCCTATCCACATCGACGGGACTGCAGTGGAGAAAGTGGAAAGCTTCAAGTTCCTCAACGTACACATCACTGACCATCTGAAATGGTCCACCCACACAGACAGTGTGGTGAAGAAGGCGCAACAGCGGCTCTTCAATCACAGGAGGGTGAAGAAATTTGTCTTGGCCCCTAAGACCCTCACAAACTATTACAGATGCACAATTGAAAGCATCATGTCAGGCTGTATCACAGACTGGTAGGGCAACTGCACTTCCCGCAACTGCAGGGCTCTTCAGAGGGTGATGCGGTCTGCCCAACGCATCACCGATGGCACACTGTCCCCCCAGGACACCTACAGAACCCAATGTCTCAGGAAAGCCAAAAAGATCATCAAGGACATCCCTCACCTGAGCCACAGCCTGTTCACCCTGCCATTATCCAGAAGGCAAAGTCAGTACAGGTGCATCAAAGCTGGGACCGAGACTGAAAAACAACTTTTATCTCAAGGTCATCAGACACTTAAATAGCCAACACTAGCCAGCTACCACCTGGTCACTCAACCCTGCACCTTAGAGGCTGCTCTATATACATAGACATGGAATCACTGGACACTTTAATAATGTAACACTAGTCACTTTAATAATGTTTACATACTACTTTACTCATCTCATATGTATATACTGTATTCTATTCTACTGTATTTTAGTCAATGCCACTGACATTGCTTGTCCTAATATATACAGTATCGGTCAAAAGTTTGGACATACCTACTCATTCAAGGGTTTTTCTTTATTTGTACCATTTTCTACATTGTAGAATAATATTGAAGACTTCAAAACTATGAAATAACACATATGGAATCATGTAGTAAACCAAAATGTGTTAAACAAATCAAAATATATTTGAGATTATTCAATGTAGCCACCCTTTGCCTTGATGTCAGCTTTGCACACTCTTGGCATTCTCTCAACCAGCTTCATGAGGTAGTCACCTGGAATTCATTCCAATTAACAGGTGTGCCTTGTTAATAGTTAATTTGTGGAATTTCTTTCCTTAATGTGTTTGAGCCAATCAGTTGTGTTGTGACATGGCAGGGGTGGTATACAGAAGATAGCCCTATTTGGTAAAAGACCAAGTCCATATTATGGCAAGAACAGCTCAAATAAGCAAAGAGAAACGACGGTCCATCATTACTTTGAGACATGAAGGTCAGTCAATCCGGAAAATGTCAAGAACTTCAAGTGCAGTCGCAAAAACCATCAAGCGCTATGATGAAACTGGCTCTCATGAAGACCGCCACAGGAAAGGAAGACCCAGAGTTACCTATGCTGCAGAGGATAAGTTCGTAAGTTACCAGCCTCAGAAATCAGCAATTAACTGTACCTCAGATTGCAGCCCAAATAAACGCTTCACAGAGTTCAAGTAACAGACACATCTCAACATCAACTGTTCAGAGACTGCGTGAATCAGGCCTTTGTGGTCGAATTTCTGCAAAGAAACCACTACTAAAGAACACCAATAAGAAACACGAGCAATGGACATTAGACCGGTGGAAATCTGTCCTTTTGTCTGAGGAGTCAAAATGTAAGATTTCTGGTTCAACGGCTGTGTCTTTTAGAGACGCAGAGTAGGTGAACAGATGATCTCTGCATATGTGGCTCCCACCGTGAAGCATGGAGGTGTGATGGTGCTTTGCTGGTGACACTCAGTGATTTATTTAGAATTCAAGGCACACTTAAACAGCATGGCGACCACAGCATTCTGCAGCGATACACCATCCCATCTGGTTTGCACTTAGTGGGACTATCATTTGTTTTTCAACAGGACATTGACCCCAAAACACACCTTCGGGCTGTGTAAGGGCTATTTGACCAAGAAGGAGAGTGATGGAGCGCTGCATCAGATGACCTGGCATCCACAATCACCAAACCTCAACCCAATTGAGACGGTTCGGGATGAGTTGGACGGCAGAGCGAAGGAAAAGCGGCCAACAAGTGCTCAGCATATGTGGAACTCGAAGACGGTTGGAAAAGCATTCCAGGTGACTACCTCATGAGACTGGTTGAGAGAATGCCAAGAGTGTGCAAAGCTGTCATCAAGGAAAAGGGTGGCTACTTTTAAGAATATCAAATATTTTGAATTGTTAAACCTTTTTTTTTTAACAATATGATTCTATGTGTTATTTCATAGTGTTGTCGTCTTCTACAATGTTGAAAATAGTCCAAATTAAGAAACTGTTGAATGAGTAGGTGTGTCCAAATTTTTGACTGGTACCGTATTATTTCTTAGTTCCATTATTTTACTTTTAGATGTGTGTATTGTTGTGAATTGTTAGATACTACTGCACTGTTAGAGCTAGGAACACAAGTATTTCACTACACCCGCAATAACATCTGCTAAAAATGTATGTGACCAATAACATTTGAGTTGAAACCTCATTAACCAAACATGGAATCGGTCAGGAAACACACCTTCAAGACTGACATCTCGTTTTTTTCTAATGAGCACAGAAAAACACCATGTGCAGTGGTTCTTTAAAGAAAAGAGGACAAACCAATGCAACATTTAATTATAGAAAACATTTTGGGGATGGTAAAATGTTTTCAGTGTAAACTTAAACGACTAAAACCAGATAAAATATGTAGAACAGATAATGGAGCAATTATTCATAAATGGAACAACATTTTTGAGAACTGAAAGTCACAAAAAAATGGCATGGGGTCCCCATTGATTGTTATGTTTGAGTCACTAATATAGCATAAGAACAAGGCAAAATGTGTATAATTGCAGGAAATTTTTATTTAAAACGGCATATTTTCTCTCTGCTCCATGGCAAAATGTGTAGAATTGCAGGAAATGAGATTTGAAACTGCAATTAACTTTGCCACCTAGGGGAAACACTGGCTAACTAATTTGTTACATGTCACAAAAAATCCTAGACCACCTTTACTCCAGATGCATACAAAGCTATCCCCCGCCCTCCATTTGGCAAATCTGACCACAATTATATCCTCCTGATTCCTGCTTACAAGCAAAAACTAAAGCAGGAAGTACCAGTGACTAGCTCAATATGGAAGTGGTCAGAAGACGCGGATGCTACACTACAGGACTGTTTTGCTAGCACAGACTGGAATATGTTCTAGGATTCATCCAATGACATTGAGGAATACACCATCGGCTTCTTCAATAAGTGCTTTGATGACGTCGTCCCCACAGTGACTGTACGTACATATCCCAACCAGAAGCCATGGATTACAGGCAACGCATCGAGCTAAAGGCTAGAGCTGCCGCTTTCAAGGAGCGGGAGACTAATGCAGACTTTTATAAGAAATCCCACTATGCCCTCAGATGAACCATCAAACGAACCATCAAACAAGCAACGCGTCAATACAGGATTAAGATTGAATCCTACTACACCGGCTCTGACGCTCGTCGGACATTGCAGGGCTTGAAAACTACAAAGGGAAACGCAGACACGAGCTGCCCAGTGACGCGAGCCTACCAGACAAGCTAAGTGCCTTTTATGCTTGCTTCGAGGCAAGCAACACTGAAGCATGCACGAGAGCACTAGCTGTCCTGATGACTGTGTGATAACGCTCTCTGTAGCCGATGTGAACAAAACCTTTAAAACGGTCAACATTCACAAAGCCGCTGGGCCAGACAGATTACCAGGACGTGTACACAAAGCATGGCGGACCAACTGTTAAAACTTCTTAGGGATAGGGTCTAGTTTCCTGAATTTCCGCCTGACTGACGTGCCCATAATAAACTGCCTGTTACTCAGGATATGCATATAATTGGTAGCATTGGATAGAAAACAAGTTGAAGTTTCTAAAACTGTTAAAATAATGTCTGAGACTATAACAGAATTGATATGGCAGGCGAAGATCTGAAGAAGAACCAAACGGAATTATAAAAAAACAAATTGAGGTCCCAGGCTCTTATAATGGAAACCTATTGTTACTATGTAAATCCGTCTAGATGTCAACAGTCTTTATTCAAGGTTTCAGGCTTGTTTTTTGAAAAACAAGCAAGAATTTGGAGTTTTGGTGAGAAGGGCTGGTCATGGCTCACATCAACAGCATCCTCCCGGACACCCTAGACCCACTCCAAATCACATACCGCCCCAACAGGTCCACAGATGACGCAATCTCAATCGCACTCCACACCGCCCATTCTCACCTGGACAAAAGGAACACCTATGTGAGAATGCTGTTCATCGACAACAGCTCAGCGTTCAACACCATAGTGCCCACGAAGCTCAGGACTCTGGGACTAAACACTTCCCTCTGCAACTGGATCCTGGACTTCCTGACAGGCCGCCCCCAGGAGATAAGAGTAGGCAACAACATGTCTGCCACGCTGATCCTTAACACTGGGGCCCCTCGGGGGGGTGTACTTAGTCCCCTCCTGTATTCCTTGTTCACCCACGACTCCAACACCATCATTAAGTTTGCTGACAACACAACAGTGGTAGGCCTGTTCACCGACAATGATGAGACAGCCTATAGTGAGAAGGTCAGAGAACTGGCAGTGTGGTGCCAGGACAACAACCTCTCCCTCAATGTGAGCAAGACAAAGGAGCTGATGTTGGACTACAGGGAAAAGCGGGCAGAACAGGCCCCCATTAACATCGACGGGGCTGCAGTGGAGCGGGTCGAGAGTTAAGTTCCTTGGTGTCCACATCAACAAACTATCATGGTCCAAACGTACCAAGACAGTCGTGAAGAGGGTACGACAAAACCTTTTCCCCCTCAGGAGACTGAAAAGATTTGGCATGGGCCCCCAGATCCTCAAAAGGTTCTACTGCTATGCCATCCTGATCGGTTGCATCACCGCCTGATATGGCAACTGCTCGGCATCTGACCGCAAGGCGCTACAGAAGGTAGTGCGAACTGCCCAGTACATTACTGGGGCGAAGCTTCCTGCCATCCAGGACCTATATAATAGGTAGTGTCAGAGGAAAGCCCATAAAATTGTCAGAGATTCCAGTCACCCAAGTTATACTGTTTTCTCTGCTACCGCACGGCAAGCAGTACCGGAGCGCCAAGTCTAGGACCAAAAGGCTCCTCTACCCCCAAGCCATAAGACTGCTGAACAATTCATTTAAAAAATCACCACCGGACAATTTACATTAACCCCCCCCTCTTGTACACTGCTGCTACTCGCTGTTTGTTACCTATGCACAATCACTTCGCCCCCACCTACATGTACAGATTACCTCAACTAGCCTGTACCCCTGACTCTGTACCGGTGCCCCCTGTATGTTGTTATTCTTGTTACTTTTTATTTTTTTATTTTAGCCTACTTGGTAAATATTTTCTTCTTGAACTGCACTGTTGGTTATGGTCTTGTAAGCATTTTACAGTAGTCTACACTGGTATTCAGCACATGTGGCAAATAAAGTTTAATTTAATGTTTAAAAGCTAATGAGTAATCAAGTAGATAAAATACCTACGATATCAAGATGTCAACTCAGTCATTTCTGGCATTGCATCACAACTTGGCTCCCTGCCAGCACTATGGAGTTACCAAGTCCCAGTTAACACTTCATCTTTGATTCAGCCCTGAAGTGGTTGAATGATCACCTCGCAGCAGTCGTCACCCATGAGGACCCATCTGTTCCCACAGCATCTTTACAAATGAATGTACCCCTGGCTACTTGATAAGACTGGTGGTGTTTCATATAATATTGTATACACTTCTTTCAGAGTGTTTGTTACTGGAGTTAACCACGTGCATTTTCCACACCTTTTAAGAGCACAATGAGCAAATCATGGTACTCAATTGAAATCACATTTTATTCAAAAACAGACGGTGAATCAGCAGCCTCCCCAGGTCAGTCGTGACACATGGTCCGTCTTCTGCTTGGTGGATTTGATGAATCCCAGGAACTCCAGCTCAGATACCGCCTGGATAAAACGAGCACTTGTAGGAGTTGAGGAACAACTGTGAAAAAGCTTGGTTTAATAATTTATCAAAACATGCATACACATATTTCTATTCCTTTCGAGCACAGAGGGGCTGTCAACAGTTTAATACAATTTGTGAAAACATGTTACTATTGATGTTCCCAGACATATTTCACTTGGTTTCCAAAACAAATCATTGGGTAGCTGCAGGAACAGGGTTGGAGAGCCCATGGCATACAGAATATCACCTGTCGCACAGCAAGAGGCTGGCTGCTGCTCAAACAGTGGTTAATGCATGGAGTGAAATAAGGGTTCTTATAGGCCCAGACATTTCTACATGCAACTTGCCACTAAAAAGGATCCCAGGTGCTACTATATTCATTTCTCAGCTGCTACTAAAATAATCTGCCCCTTTTTTCAATTTTCACCTAAAATGACGTACCCAAATCTAACTGCCTGTAGCTCAGGCCCTGAAGCAAGGATATGCATATTCTTGATACCATTTGAAATGAGAGTTTGTGGAAATGTGAAAGGAATGTAAGAAACTAACACAGATCTGGTAAAAGATAATACCAAGAAAGAAAAAAAAATAAGTGTTTTTGTATCCTTGAAATGCAAGAGAAAAAGGCAGTAATGTAATATTCCAGCCCATGTGCAATTTAGATTCTGGCCACTAGATGACAGCAGTGTATGAGCAAAAATGTAGACTGATCCAATGAACCATTGCATTTCTGTTAAGAATTTTATTAATAACTTTTCAAATTCAGAACTGTGTACTCAATAGATTGGCATTATTTCACTGTAATAGCTACTGTAAATTGGACAGTGCAGTTAGATTAAGAAGAATTTAAGCTCTCTGCCAATATAAGATGTCTATGTCCTGGGAAATGTTCTTGTTACTTACAACCTCATGCTAATCACATTAGCTCAACTGTCCTGTGAATTAAGCACATTGCTCCACTGTAAAACCGTAGTAGCATACCTGGCATGATTGAAAAAGGAACCGGGAAGGCACAGCCTCCATTCACTATTCAAGTGCATATGGACAACATGTGTTTTTCCCCCTGCCACTGTTCCTGCCCATTTGATAATGGGACATTCTAAATAAATTAATGTCTTTACTAATATAAGATTAAATTGAGAATAGTCTGATGTGTTAAATTGCACTGTAAAAAACATTAACATCTTCCTAATATTAAGTTGCATACCAGTTAAATTGAATGTGCTTATGATAGGATACTTGTCTATTCAGAGTATTTTACATTAGCCATTTAGCAGATGCTCTTATCCAATTAGGGTTAATTGCCTTGCTCAAGGGAAAAATCCCCCCCCAAAAAATCTGCCGCCCCCATGCAGTACTTGTTTATTAAACATCTTCCCAAATATTCAAAAGTAGTCACCATGAAGCATTTTAAGACATCCAACAATTAAAGGATACTGTTTGAGTTCATCCACTTTGCCAAAGTCCACCGAGTCAGGATCCTTACCCTCTGCAGCAGAGACCACAGTAGCATAAGCCTGCAGATACATGAAAATGAACACACTCGTTTCTCATTCAATATACCAGCATCAAGGCATGTGTTTCTACAGAGGTATAAACCCAAAGAGACACAGTTGAAGTCAGAAGTTTACATACACTTAGGTTTGAGTCATTAACTTGTTTTTCCAATCGCTCCACAAATTTCTTGTAAACAAACTATAGTTTTGGCAAGTCGGTTAGGACATCTACTTTGTGCATGACACAAGTACATTTTCCAACAACTGTTTACAGACAGATTATTTCACTGTATCACAATTCCAGTGGGTCAGAAATGTACATACACTAAGTTGACTGTGCCTTTAAACAGCTTGGAAAATTCCAGAAAATGTCATGGCTTTAGAAGCTTCTGATAGGCTAATTGACATAATTTGAGTCAATTGGAGGTGTACCTGTGGATGTATTTCAAGGCTTACATTCAAACTCAGTGCCTCTTTGCTTGGCATCATGTGAAAATCAAAAGAAATAAGCCAAGAACTCAGAAAGAAATTGTAGACCTTCACAAGTCTGGTTCATCCTTGTGAGCAATTTCCAAACACCTGAAGGTACCACGTTCATCTGTACAAACAATAGTACGCAAGAATAAACACCAAGGGACCACGCAGCCATCATACCGCTCAGGAAGGAGACACGTTCTGTCTCCTAGACATGAACGTACTTGTGCGAAAAGTGCAAATCAATCCCAGAACCGCACCAAAGGACCTTGTGAAGATGCTGGAGGAAACAGGTACAAAAGTATCTATATCCACAGTAAAACAAGTCCTATATCGATATAACCTGAAAGGCCACTCAGGAAGGAAGAAGCCACAGCTCCAAAACCTCCATTAAAAAGCCAGACTATGGTTTGCAACTGCACATGGGGACAAAGATTGTACTTTTTTGCGAAATGTCCTGTGGTCTGATTAAACAAAAAAAGAATTGTTTGGCCATAATGACCATTGTTCTATTTGAAGTAAAAAGGAAGAGCCTTGCAAGCCGAAGAACACCATCCCAACCATGACGCACAGGGGTGGCAGCATCATGTTTTGCTGCAGGAGGGACTAGTGCACTTCACAAAATAGATGGCATCATGAGGTAGGAAAATGTGGATATATTGAAGCAACATCTCAAGACATCAGTCAAGAAGTTAAAGCTTGGTCGCAAATGGGTCTTCCAAATGGACAACGACCCCAAGCATACTTCCAAAGTTGTGGCAAAATGGCTTAAGAACAACAAAGTCAAGGTATTGGAGTGGCCATCACAAAGCCCTGATCTCAATCCTATAGAACATTTGTGGGCAGAACTGAAAAAGCGTGTGCGAGCTAGGAGGCCAACAAACCTGACAGTTACACCAGGAGGAATGGGCCAATATTCACCCAACTTATTGTGGGAAGCTTGTGGAAGGCTACCCAAAACATTTGACCCAAGTTTAAACTATTTAAAAAGGCAATGCTACCAAATACTAATTGAGTGTACATAAACTGATCCACTGGGAATGATGAAAGAAAAGTTGAAATAAATCAGGGCATGGACTCTACAAGGTGTCTAAAGCATTCCACGGGGATGCTGGCCCATGTTGACTCTACAAGGTGTCGAAAGCATTCCACGGGGATGCTGGCCCATGTTGACTCTACAAGGTGTCGAAAGCATTCCACAGGGATGCTGGCCCATGTTGACTCTACAAGGTGTCGAAAGCATTCCACAGGGATGCTGGCCCATGTTGACTCTACAAGGTGTCGAAAGCATTCCACAGGGATGCTGGCCCATGTTGACTCCAGTGCTTCCCACAGTTGTGTCAAGTTGACTGGATGTCCTTTGGGTGGTGGACCATTCTTGATACACACAAGAAACTGTTGAGCATGAAATACCCAGCAGGCACACCGTACCCCGTTCAAAGACAAATCTTTTGTCTTGCCCATTTACCCTCAATGGCACACATGCACAATCCATGTCACAAGGCTTAAAAAATATGATTTAACCTGTCTTTTCCCCTTCATCTACACTGATTGAAGAGGATTTAATAAGTGACATCAATACAGGATCATAGCTTTCACCTGGTCAGTCTCATGGAAGGGGCAGGTGTGTTTGTAATGTTTTGTACACGCAGTGAATATGATACCAATAGTATTTCACTTAATTATTTATTAAACCTACCTCCAGCCAGTCATACAGGTTGATGAGTCTCCCACACTCCAGATGCAGCTTGTACACAATGCAGATGTCAGGAGCAGCATTGGAGACTGTCCCGTCCTCGGCCCGCAGATCTTCATTCTGAAGCACAGATTAGCATCAGTATGAGCTACTGTTTAACACTATAAACTTTGGCTGAGTTGTCTAAAGACAGGGAATGCGGTCAGTCTCTTTCGTCAGCACTGATCTGAAACAATTGTGAACAGGTAGAAGGCCAATAATGGCAGCCCACCCATCAAATGTTCCAGATTGGTGCAGATTAGGATACGAAGAACAGCGTTCACTAGACACTTTTGAGACAGCCTCTCAGTGGTAGCAATTTACTTTCAGGTAGTGGTAGGGGTTGCTGAGCGCGGTCTGGATGGAGGTGCGTGGCGTGGCGTTGAGGTGGCGTCTCAGGACAGCAGAGGAGCTGTAGTAGCATACCTCGTACAGTGGTTGGGATTCGGGTGGGGCCAGGTGGGACCTGAAAACACACAAAGGTGAGCAGCACCATCAAATACTGTGCCATCCATTTACACCGAGCTCATCTAAAAGAACGAACGTAATCTATCCAGCCACTGTTGAGTTAGTCAATTGATTGGGTTGTATCATTAATGTATACTACTTCACCTCACAAGGCTGTCAATGAACTCCAGGGCTTGGTCTCGGAGTATCTCGAACTGACTCATTTTCTTGGTTCTTCGAGATTTCTTCATCTCCAGTAGAGTCTAAACAGAGAGGACAGTAAATGCTGATGCCCTTCATATCACAAGCACTACATACAATATTTTTTTTAGAGGCGTAGATCCATTATACATCAGAAGTGTATGAAACCGTTTGAGCAAAATAACTATCCGTTATAGCAGAAAGTTGTTACCTTTTGCAGTTGGAACAAGTCTGTTTTCTTCTGGAGGCCTTCCCCTGGAGAAGTGAGGTCCTCCCCTGCTGCATTCTCAACAAGATCTGATTGGGCAGAAGCAAGAGAAGCACATTTCAATGGGTCAGAAAAGCATTTGGTGAAATGGTAAACTGTTACAGCCATCATCACTACTTACCGCCTGGCTGGTCAAATTTGGAGAGTAAATTGTCCAGTTGAAGCAGTGCAGCCCTCATTTTCTTTGTCTTGCCAGATTTCAGGATCTCAGCACACTTTTGCAGGGCTGAGGTGAGCTCGTCTTTAGCCATCATCCTGGAGTGAAAAGTTGAGTGTTGACAAAAGGAGTCAAACAAACTTACTCTTTTACCTGCTAAGTTATGACAGCTTGAATATAACTGTTTTGCTAAGCAATGTTTATCCTTTATATCAATGATTTTGTAATTAATAAATGTATAATCTCCTTTATCACCTCAGAAGCTGCATGGCACACGCATACTCATCATTCTCCCACACATTCTTCTCCAGACAGGATATGTGCAGCTCTCTTATCTAAAAATAGAGGCATATGTGGAACAGGTGAGACAGTCCGTGCCATGCTCTACAATTCCATTCCTAATGTATGTATTATTTCAATGGCAACCTTGACAAACAAAATGTTCCAACCTGTTTTCCCAGAGGGTATTTGGGCAGAGAAGCCGTCAGAATGTGGAGACACCTCAGAGTGGTGTAGTAGTTCTTGTGGTATTTGCAAAGATCTTTCAGTAGTTTCTGACACACTTCCTAAAATAATGGGAAGGACACGCAATCACTCAAGACCATTTTTGGTAAGCTCATAATTCATGTCAATATACTGTTCAGAACCTCTCGACAGCACTCAATATTTACCTTCACATGGTCAACACTAGTCAACAGCTCCACTTGCTCCTGGGGACCCTGTTCCTCTACGTACCTGGGTGAAAGGGGAGGTAAACACCGAACATCAACAAGCTTTTAAACAGACAAATCACACAACATTCTGATAACGTTCTCCACCATCCTATGGGTAGAAGAGTGTGAGTGACAGTCACCTCATGAAGGAGGGCAGCTGTTGGAGCCGCTCTACATCCCTGTGGCTGAGCTCAGTGGCGTGGACCAGGGCCGCCTCCTTCTTACAGCACAGCACGCTCAGAGGCTGGCTGTGGAAGTGCTCCAGCAGAGCCAACTGAGGGGGGGCCATCAAGATCAACACACAAATTCACAGGAATACACAGTCCAACATAATACATCCAGCAAGCGTATCTCAAAGTTAGTCTTTGAAAGCAGGTACAGAGCACAACCAACATTGTGGGTTAAACATCAGTTAAAGGATAATGCCCTTTCAACACATTTGACAGTCACCCCAACAATCAGAGGGCAGTCCTCACCTGCAGGCCTTTGATGAAGTTGCGTACAGAGAAGTCATGGTAGAGGAAGATGCTGACCAGCACTTGCAGCACCTTGCCATTGGGCTTGAAGGGAAACTGGGAAGTTAGGATCACCTGGAGAAAGAGGGGGAAAACAATACTCAAACTAAAGTCTGAATCCTAACTTGAAATAAACATGAGTAACTCAAAACATATCATCATCAATGGGGATCTTGAGTGAAAATGTCCATTGACATTTGCAAACTGCAACTTGAGAACCCTGTTGGGTTTTAGGAAAAGGGCACAGGCAAGCTCACTATGTGTCCAATACAACTACATTCACAAAGTGAATGGATGGATCCATGATGGCTACAGACTTGTTTTTAAGTACCTACCTTGTCTATGACAGAAGCCAGGTGCTGGGTGCAGGACAGTGACTGGAAGAGCTCGATGCCCAGCAGAGAGGACACAGAGTGGGGCAGCATGTGTTGAATGGTGCTGGGAGACGTGGCAATGCCAAAAACGAACATCAGCGGAAGCTGTTCAACGTACCGACTGTTGAAGAGAACGGGGAGATTATGCAGCATGGAATGGATAAACACTTCATGTGAGGTGCCATCACACAGCTACGGGTGTACTTTCAGATTATCTATATATAATCAATATTATTATTATTTTATTTTTTAAATTTAACTAGGCAAGTCAGTTAAGAACAAATTCTTGTTTACAATGACAGCCTACCAAGGGGAACAGTGGATCAACTGCCTTTTTCAGGGTCAGAAAGACAGATTTTGACCTTGTCAGCTTGGGGATTCAATCCAGCAACCTTTCAGTTACTGGCCCAACGCTCGAACTACTAAGCTACCTGCCGCCCCTAATAGAGATGGAGGTTAGAACTCTTACCTGCAGATGAGGATGAAATCTTGCAGCACTTTAGGGTTGAAAGCCTCTAGGTCTTTGAAGATCACTACAATAGGAGGATGCTGTTGCATGTCTTTGCCAACAGAAGTACGCTTTTTTCTTGCGGTGCTGGAGGCAGCTTTCTGAGAGGAGCAAATTATTTACACAGGATGCATGATTTGTAATGACAAAAGCTCGTAACTTTGATGCAGAAATTGTAAGGTCAACATCTATACATTTGACAGTTGTACATAAAAGCATCATAATAGTCCTTACTTCTTTGCAGTAGCTACATACCTTTGTCACAGTCTTGTACCAGTTACAGAGTGTGATGAGGGAGCAGTGCACCCTCTTCTGGTTTACATTGGTACTGCACTGCTCAGGCTCTTCCTCATTATCCACAGACACACTAGTACCCATCAGTCTCTCTAGAACCCTCTGCAGCATGTGATTCAGGGCTGAGGACAGAACAAATTAAAATATTATTATTTGAGTTAGGTATCCACGTGTCATAATACAAAAAGGCTAATAGCAATAGGGACATTTCTCGAGTACCACACACACAGGACTGACCTGCACACTCTGTGGCTTGTACAGAGACCACAAAGGGAGTCACCGACTGCTGCAACTGGTCAGAGAGGCACTGGAAGGTCATATCATGATCTGGTACATTCACTCCTACACGGGTAGAGTTACTTAGTTAAGGCCTTCATTGTAAATAAGAGTTTGTTCTTAACTGACTTGCCTCGTTAAGAGAAAGTTACAAATATGCCTTACATACTTTCTTTCCTCCAGCCAAAACGCTCTATACTAGTGCAATCTCTGTCTGTACTGTGGCATTTATCAAAATACACTCCTTTAGGCCTATATCATGGGCTCAGGTCATACCAAAATATTTCTGCATTGTCTTTTGAGCCACATACCAAGCACTAGGGCTGCTGTCGGAATCTCGTGGGCTCTCATACGCGACACCCAGTCATCCGTGCCACGCTGAAAAGTGGAGACACTCTTTCTGATAAACGCCAAGAGGCTGTCTAAGATTTTCCTGTTCAGCTCATCCTGCAGAAGCTGTAGAAAGCAAACAATGTAAATTGTCATGTCTGACAAAAGCTCGTAACTTTGATCTGGGGTGTATTCGGTGAAGTGAAATGTTCACAACGTTAGAGAGAAATGTTGCAAGTAAATCTAGCACAATCACCTATTCTGCATGACAGACAGAATTATATTACACCGATATGGTGGTCTGTCTGAACATTCCGTAGCATCCTGGCATGAGCACAATGATGGCAATGCCCAAAGTTGGGAGAATGATGAACAAGGTGCAGATGGACACTCACCTCGGTGTCTGCATTCATTTTCTCCCATAATGTCTGACAGTTTCTGAAACGTAGTTTGCTGTTCTCCGTGTCCTCACAGCCACGAGTGAAATAATCCTCTGGAGAACACACGATACTGATAGTCAATGCTACCCGATACTTTATTTTTTGAAACTGAATATTCAAAGTATAGATATGATTAAATATGACCAGCGACCCAGCTAGTTATCTATTTAATCACTCACCCACTGTTGGAGTCTTCCTTCTCTTTTTGGCACTGGGCTTGAACACAAAGCAACCCTAAACGGGGAATATACAGGTTATGATGACGCAATCACTGGAACAATTAAATGAACATGCCAGCAAATACTTAAATGATGTTATTTGCTATTAGGGATCCTTGGATCGCCCCTCCAATTGACTTCCATCGTGGTAAAATTACAAATGCAGCACTCACTCCAAATACGCTAAGGAAATCGCATTTCAACAATTTACAGTCGTTAGCCTACCTTTGACACCGATGAAGTCATTTCCAGCAGAACTGTGACAATCCCATATATACTTTCTTCATTAAAATCAATTTCTTCTTTTACCAAACGATTGACAGAAACAAACAAAAACTTTGTTAGCCGGATGTAACCATTCCACACTTCCTCTATTTTCCCGCCGTTGTGACGTCTATGAATTTGTGTATAGACCGTGAGTTCATTCAATTATAATTGTATTCTTGGCTGAGTGTTTCAAGATTCATGTGAACGGACATTGGTAAAACAAGCCAACAAACAAGGGTGAACTGTCTAAGAGTTATTTTGTTTTAAAAACCAAACAAATGAACTGCGTAAATTGTGAGCAACATATCCCAATCGGCCGGCAGATGACGCTGTTATTCATTTTACATCGTTTGCCATTGATGACAAGACGTAAAATGAATAATAACGCCATCTGCCGGCCGGTTGGGATATGTTGCTTGCAATTTTCCAACAGTGAGTTGCAATATATTGCGGAACTTTAACAGGTTGCAAGGAGACCAATAGGGGGAGAGGATCGCCCAATTTGGCCCACAACTTATAACAATAACACGCTGAAAACCATGTAGAGGCTGCTAGTTTATGAGACAAGAGGGGATAGTAAAATAAAAAAATTACACCAAAATGCGTCAGGGTTCAAACTAATACAGGTGTGACTGAATAAATACATCCATGACAAATTAAACGTCAGCTCTTATGGATTCAGTAAGGGTTATGACTGTCTTGAACTTGATGCTTCTTAAAACCAGCTGCTACACTTGACACCAAATAGGCTCTCCACAGAGTTCCTTTATAATAATGACTGAATGTAAATAAATAACTTGCAAAACAAAGTTCTGTACATCAACTTTTATAAAAGCAAACAGTTACATTTTATTGAACACTTTGTGGAAGACATGTAAATATTACAGATAGTGTTTAAAAATAAAATAAATACAAACAAAAAATAAAATCCCATAGGGATATATAAAAACTTTTGTTTTTCCTTAAAATTATCAATTTAGCAAAAAACAATTTTAGTACTAGAAGCCTAATAAATACAAACATGTTCTAAAGTCTATGTTCCCTACAGATTACCTGGTTCTTATATGAGTAACATACATTATCCAAACTTAAAATCAACAATAACATGTCATAAGTAGAAAATACTCCATCTTCAATTGTCTAATGGTCAAAACTGTTTACCATTGGATATCTGATACAATATTAACAGATCTGTTTGCAGCATGTTACTTTTCTAATCCTGAGTTAGTCGAAAATAAAAGCATCAGGCTGTGAGCAATCCATCAACTATAAAGCCACTTTTGTATTATAACCATGGGTCGCATATCTTGAAGTTGCTTTAGCAAAAGATCAGCACCGTCGGAAAAGGTTTTGTCCATTACAATCTTCACATTGTTCACGGATTGAAGATTTTGAGGATTTCTGAAGTCTACAAGGTTTTGACAGGCTCCAATAACTTCATCAGGTGTTGCGGACATAATATTAGCGGTCTTCTGCTTAAGGGTACGCTGCCGTTTTAATGGCAACTCACTCCTTGAACTTCCACTAATTTTTCTTTTGGGAGTGTGGGTCGATGGTGAAGTATCCAGGAACTTTGGGAAACTGTCCAGTGCAACACCGCCCTTGCTTTCTTCCTCTTGAGAAGCAGTGGAGCCCTGGTCCGAAGCCTCTGTCAACTGGTGAACTTTATCTGCTGGCCGATTTCTCAGAGTCAACCTTCTGTCCGGACAAGCTAATGCTCTCCGCTCTGATTTTCGGGGGCAACCCCTCTTTTTGACATCTGAAGTAAAATACTGGGATTCAGAAATCTCATCAGTTGAAAGTTTAGCCTCTGCTTGAATATCACCATCCAACACTTCTTGCCTCTGACAGTTGGTCTCTGAAGTCTCAGGCTCATCCTCGTCAGGGTCTGTCTCCTCAGAGGAGTCTGTTGACATACTCTCGGATTTGTTTGCATCTTTGACTCTTGAGCGTGGGTACTTTTTACAGAACATAAACTGGCTTCTCTGATCCTCTATATATTTCTCGGTGAGGCCATGTGTGGTGTAATGTTTGAATAGATTCCGTTCAGTCCGTTCAACTGTGTCGCAGCCTTTTATCATGCATGGATATTGCAAAGATAATTTTTGGGTGCAGATGGCAGATGCCTCATCCATAGATTTCAGAGAGGGTTTTCCAAAGTTAGTCCAGTGGTCGAGCGATCCGTCATCTTTCTTAGTGTTTTTCTTGTTCAATTTGACTGCGTTTTCAATGTTTTCTTTGCCATTGTTGGGCTTGACACATGTTGTTCTCTGTTGCTGTGTTCTGGGAATATAAATTAAATCATGCTTTTTCATCTCATGACGAAGAAGGTTTGACTTTGTAGTGTAGACCCGGTCACAGCCATCATACCCACACTTAAAAGTCTGGTCCACACTGCCTCTCTCAGAGATGTTTATTTCCTTGTGAAAGTTTTTGATGTGGTCAATGTATTTCTCCACAGAGGTGAAGGAGAGTGTACATTCTGACCGGTCACACTGGAATGTCCCTATATTGAGGCTTGACATCATAGCAGTGGTTTTATCTCGAGTGAATTTATGAAGCAATAGGTAATGCTGCACCAAGGTTGTAATCCCTGGAAATATCCTTGAACAGTCTTTCACTTGACATCGGATTTCATTATTCTCAACTTCAGCAGCTTGTTCACCAGTGACAGCCTTTACAGTATCAAGGTCTCCTGAAGACAGGGGAAGGGATGACTGATGCATAGCCCTAGAGTGAAGGATCAGATTTTGCTGGATGGTAAAGGCTGCAGCGCATCCTTCATGAACACAACGGTAGGGCCTATATGGACTGAAAGAATTGTCAGCGTCACACAGTTGAAGCCCCAACCTTTTCTGAACCTTTTCTTTCCTTTGGACATTAACCTCATCTTTGGATATTGTGTTTTTTGAACAACTTGCTTTTTCTGGTGAGGGTTTCACAGCCTGGCTGGATGCCACCTCTGTTGCATGGCTAAAAGATCTAGCATCGGAACGTGCAGCTGGCCTCTCCGCAGTGTCACCTTGACCTAATTTTTGCTTCAACACTGGAGTGTGGTTAATTTGTGAGGCTGTCATTAATGTCTCATTCTTGGTATATCTGGTCTTTGATGGTGATTCTAATTCGTAAAATGACTTGTCCAAGTCATCCAAGGTATCTTGTGGTGATTGCACTCTCTCAACTGTTAATTGATGCATGGAATCCTCTTGAACTGCATCTCCAGCTGTAATGATCTCAGAGGATTGTGCATGACCGTCTTGATTTGTGCTTTGAATTGAACAGCCAGTGTCAATATCAAGTGGTTCTTGTTTGATGAAAGTTGACACAACTGAAGATCCAGTTCCATGACTACTCTCTACCTCTGTTTCAATATTGGGGTTGCTTGACCTTTTTTTGCGATTTCCGACCTTTAACTTGTTCATCTCTGCCTGCGTCAGGTGGTGGACTTTTTCATAGTGAATTCTTAGGCCTGTGGTTCTGGTAAATGTTTTTGGGCAAATGTAACAAGGATATGGAGAGAATTTGACTGGGGTTTTCTTGAGTTCCTCAATCATCTCAATGGTGTAATCATGAACTCTACCAAGGTGTCTGAATAATGCCTCTTTTGTCATGAACCCATATTCACAATAATCCATTTCACACTTGAACGGCTTGGGGCCATTGTCACGATTCTGGTCTTCCTTCTTGACAATCGTTTTTGTTGTCGTGTTTTGAACATTATCTTTTTGCATGACATTATAGCTTGAGATGGCATTGCTTTGGCTACCACTGTACTTTGAGGAACAAGTTTCCTGCAAACTTTTCTCATGTGCAGCTTCAACTAAATCCAACATTTGTAGGGCATTTTGAATTTCTATAACCTTGTCATCTTGACATGCCGCAAAGGAAGTTGCATTTGACCTTTTTTCAGCAAGACTGCCTTTTGACTCCCCATCCTGCTGACTGCCAGCATAATTCTTTGACTCTTTCAATTCTATCCACACTGTTTTATTTGGGCTGAGTTTGGATTGTCTACCGGCTGAAACTGAAGGAAAAGTGTTTGATGATTGAGAATCCAGTGGTTTTTGGGATTCCTTTTGTGACAAATTAGAAGGATTTGGCATGGAGGGATTACCAACACCTTCCTGTGGGAATTCACCATTTAGTATGTTGTATATTGATCCAGTTTCAGGAACGTTTGGGTCATTGAGAAAGTCGAGAAATGACATAGGCAAATCAGCCGCTAAGTCCATTTCAACTAATGGCTTGCACTGGGAGCGTTTTGAAAGATGACCTCCGAGAGACTTTGTGCTTGAGAATTCTCTAAAGCATCTTCGGCAGATGACTTTGCCATCCTTTATGATAGCAGGCCATTTGGTTCTCTTGCTGAGTCTGCAGCGTTTTACTTTCTGTGTCTCATGATCAGCAATCTTCTCATCTGCAGGGATAGCTTCAGATTCTGCATGAGTGTCCTCATTGTACGATACATCTTTTTGGATAGAAGCATGCGGACTAAGAAGCATTTCATCTACAGAGCTGCTCATCTGATTCTCATAATTGGGTGATGTAAGATGAGTTACGTCCTCCATGTTGGTCATCTCCACTGTGTTTCTTGGTGCTACTTGGCCATCATGGCTCACTGCATTGCTTGGAATGTCTATTGATGCCCTTGAATTAAGGACATATTCATTTGGGACATATGAAGCATGGGAACCTCCAGCTGACAAATTGTTACTTTCTTGGCCAGACATACTGGAATAGTTTTTTCCCATTAGGGAAACATCAACATTATCCCCAGAATTAGTTATCCCATAGTGTTGTCCTCCATTATCCAGCATAAGAGAGCTTGACACATATTCTGACATCTGATTCATCAGACTTGACTCTGATTTAATGGGTTGGATGGCACCATCATGCATATTTGCTGGTGTATGTTCTCTGCCCCTTTCTAACAGTTGATACGGTTCTGATTGCCAAGGAGTTATGCTCTTATTGGGGTATTCATTCAGATGGAAGACCTCTGCATAGCAATCGTTCAATGTAGATGTCCATGAGTCACCCATCTCGGACTGCATTAGACCAGTCTGGTTTGGGGGGGTTTCCCAAACGGGGCAAATTGCAGGTAAATTTGAACATGCCACCGGATATTCAAACTGCTGTAATCCACTATTGCTGCATAGTGGTGCTTGATGAAGTAATGTTTTGTTCTCTGGGTCCTGTGAAGTCTTGTTCACTGATGGAACCTTTCTCGAAGTTATTTTGACAACTTTCTTGTACTTCTTTGCCAGTTTCCAGTCTTCAAAAATGTCTGGATGGTTTTTCTTTACATGTCGGGAGAGACTTTTGGAGGTACTGTATTTGCGGTCACATGCTTCAAGTGGACAACTATACTCATCCTCATCTCTACCAGTTATTGCAGGAGTGTTTTGATATGGATGTAGAATAAATGGGGGTTCACTCTTAATTTCTCGTGGAGGAAAGGCCTGTGGCAACACTTTCTGAACAGCTTCAGTTGGTCTGTTATTCTGCTCCTCTTTTGGGCACCCTTTCAAAGGATTTGTTCCACAGTGATATTGGGGATCCACATGATTTGCTATCATTTCTTGGCGTGGGACGACAGGAGATAGTTTTGCATTCTCCAATCCCAGTTTAGTTTTGATCAGTGGAACATAACACTTCCGAAACTCCTTTCTGGGATTGACAACAGAACTGCTCAACATACTCTCAACTGAATGTTTTATTTTCATTGGGCATTTTGGGTTCTCAGGAACTGTTGACGAACCCGATTTAACCACTTCTTCCGTCACATAATCCTGTGCTGTCTTCTGATCTAGATTGACAGAGGCAGAGCAAGTTTCCTCTTGCCTAGCAGAGCACTGGGTGGAAGGTTCTATTTCAGGTATAGGATTGTTCTCACTTGCGACGGGCATTTCATTAGTGTCATGGTTCTGCTGATGCAAATTTAGCTGGGACTGTGAATAGAAAATATTCCCACAATTAGCTATTTTGCAAGTGAATGTAAGGTAATGTTGTGCCTCATGATCATACAACAGGTAGGCCTCGTTGAAAATCCTTCCACAATTAGGAAACATACACTGTGACTTAAAGTCAGTGTGTTGTTTTTTGTGCATGAGAAGTTCCGAATTGCAGTGAAAGCTGGCTGTGCAATTCAGCTGTATGCAATAGTATGGCTTAGCGCCACAGTGCATTTGCAAATGATCATTGAGATGTCTGGAATTCACAAACTGCCGACGGCAATACTGACACACAACTTTCTGTCGTTGTATCTCCAGAAAACGTGTTGCTTCCTCGTCATTTTTGTGGGCTTTTACATGCGTTACAAGACTCCGAAAAAACTTGAATACCTTCTGACAGTATGTAACAGGGCAGACACAATCCTCAGTAAATTCTGCTTCATATCTAGTTGGTACAGGCTTTTGAGGACTGACTTTGACCATTTCAGCACTGTTGCAATTTCCATCCAGAGAATGAGCATCATTTGGACTGACAATGGTCTCTGCCTCAAGCTTCACCACAGCTCCGTCTTTAAAATTATTACAATGACTACTGGTAGATTGCGTTGGCTTGGGCAATTTCCTTGTTGCTTTCATAGCAGCAAGTCGCTCTTTGCAAGACTGCTTCACGTGGGATGCTACATGTGGCTCAAGAATCTCCTTAGTGTCAAAGCTGTCAGCACAAATTGGACAGGTGTAGACTCCATCTTTAAAATGCTTCTGTGCATGGCGAACTATCCTGTGGCCAAGGAACTCTTTATCACATAGAACACAATACTGCATATAGGCTCGCCAATTCCTAAATCTTGCAGATACAAACCCTTTCTCCCTTAATTTCTTAGCTTCCCTATTTTTCTCTTTTTCATCTGCAATTTCATTCAATTCATTTGTAGTATTCAAAATAAAGTCCTCAAGGTCTTTGAATTCTGGACCTTTTTCTGCTGCATCATCCTCAAGTCCCTCATCTGCGTCATTGAGAGTGTCGATAGATGACACAATGGATCCCTCCTCACCCATCAATGCCAAACAATTGCGCTTCAAGGTTCTCCAGTCCCAGAACTCTGGATCAAAAGGCCACTGTGTCTTCAAGGCCAACAGTAACTCACAGCGTAGTGAGTTGGGTACTGGAAGATTCTCGTCCTCAAGCTTTTCATCAGGTTCATTATAGAGTGCTTCAACAGCATAATATGAGTCCACAGTTGGCTGAAAGAGGAACTCTGTTAGTTGGCATGCCCGTTTCACCTCAAAATCAGTGGGCAAAAGGCAGGAAATAGTTTTGCAGATGGTGGTCCTGCTGTCCGTGTTGTCACTGGATGCCATTTGTAGAGCTTGAATGCACATTTCAATGCACACCGGCAGTCCCACTTCTCCAACCTGAGAAAAAATAAAGCAAAAGTCAGTCATGAGAATATAAATCGTTACATGGTATATCCAAGCAGTAACCTATACAATTTTACACATTCAAGAATTTCACCTCCGATTGGATAACCTTGATGAGGAAGAGGATATGACAGACGCTCCTGGAAAGCAGAACCAACTTTCTGCATTGACCAAGAAATGCATCAGCTGAAGACTCTGACCGCATTAAAAGCTTGCTCCAGAATAGTGTGAGCTCCCTGTAAAAAGAAAAGTGTATCATCATTGGTCTGTCACACATGAAGGGCTTTACAAGAGATAAGTTTGTCGTCGACATACGACATCCATTAGGAGGTTGGCTCACTTATTTTTGTCTCCTTTACATACTAAATGTATTATTACTTTTCTAACTCTGTAATATGATCATAATGATCCATACTTAGTATTTATGTACCTTTCATATAATTTCAAGAAAAACATTTAGAGAAATGTATATTGTACCTGTTACACCCCACCCCACGGAAAAAAATAACTAAATAAATACAAATTACGTCACATTCACATTAAACAAAGCAAGTGGAAAATGGAAATTAGAGGGCAATACTCACCAGGCACAATACACATCTCCCTGGAGAAGCTGCCGCTCAAGGAATGCAGAGCACAAACAAAGGGCTCCTTTTTCATCCCCATCCGACTCCAGGTTACAAATCATCTCCAATCCATCCTTACAGTCTACCTGCATGATCTGACCCAGAGATAACATGTCATAATTATGGTATTCTACAGTCACCCACAGTTGATGATTTTCCATCAGGGTTATTTTCATTCATTATTATCCAACTGGAGTTTGTCATTTCATTCCTTCATCAAAACTCCATCAGTTTGGCTCAGTTGGTAGAGCATGGGGCTCGCAACACCAGGGCTACGGGTTCGATTCCCACTGGGGACCAGCACAAAAATGTATGCACTCACTACTGTAAGTCACTCTGGATAAGAGCATCTGCTAAATGACTCAAATGTTTATAAAAAATAATAATAATTAAATTTTAAAAAGACAAGCCCTTGTTCAACCTCCTTTTTTGAATGCACTAGTCTGTTAAACGACTTGATGTAAAAAATGCTATCCACTCACCTCTTGCATGAGTTGTTCTTGTGTTTTTGTCATACACAGGCAAACAAGGTACGTCTGCTTGAAATTCCCCTTTCCTTCATACTCTGGATACTCTGAGCACATCTTCGCTAAGACAGCTGCTTTCTCTGCTCGATTCTGTTTGATAAGGTGCTTTATTCGCATACTAAGGAGTGTGGGACCTTCCATTTGCAGGAACTCATGAACTGGGGAGTAGAAAAAGGGAACACGATTACAAATAACACTACTGAGCAGTCACCACAACATTTAAAAATCAGTCATCTCATGTGTTCAAAGTTCTTGCAACAAAAAACTACACAGGTAGGCTAAAACTAACCTCTGTCAATTTCAGGCATCTCATTAGACAGAATGCTGCTCAGAGTGGTGTTGGTCCACACGCCAGGCTCCTGTGCCATAGCTGATAGCATGTGAAGCTGTGTGTTCCCATGTTTTTGCAGAAGGCTGTGTGCCGACTGTAAAGGAGAGAATATAACTTAATACTTTAGAGCTATGCAAAACAAAAAAACTAAACTTTTCAAAACGTAGGCCTAGATGAACTAATTATGTCAAACAGGGTGATATGTGCATGTTTCAATGCATGTACATATCATATATTTTTTACTTTGATTGGGTCACCTAGTCATTTTCCAAAAGATAATTGGCATAATAGGCTCATTACAAACATTGCTGTTCTAAGAGCAAAAGAAAAATAGAGCAGCACTGGAGACTAACCTTGACACAGGACTGGAACTCCTCCCATAAGGCACCAGGGACACTCTCAGGCAATGAGAGCAGGAGCTCCACACAGCTCCTGCAAGTAAAACAGGGTCATTCAATGAGTTTGTTTTGGTTCATGCTAATGATGCTACAGTTGTGTGCAGATTACTAAAGTTAAAGAAGCACTACCCCCTTCTGCCGCAGCTCATATACGCAAAGCCTCATTTATTTATCTTGTCAAATTAGTGGGGCAATGTACAGTTGTATTGGTCACTAGTGCTAATAAAACTGGAATGTTCACTGTCATTTAATAACATAGGCCTACTACCATCTGAAAAACTGCACAGCTGGTTCCATGAAGCATTCATGCATGTAAATCAGATTTTGACGTTTTATCTTTGAGTACTCACAGTCCTAGGTTTTCAAGTACGAGTGGCACATTTTCACATTCGGAGGAGAGACAGGTGATGGCCTTTGCATAACTGAGTATGGCCACTGTGTACACCTCCAGTAAAGGCAGTGGCTCCTCCTCAGCCTTCCATCGACCTGCATGTTCGACAAGGATCTGCAAACAAAAGCATAGCAAGCTGATTAGTGCCTGCTATTAAATTAATGGATTTCTTCAACTAGCTAACTCCTTAACAATTACCATACAAAGTGTAATTGCACAATTGCATTAATTATTAGTCCTTCTAGGTAAATTACGCTACATTCCATTAAAATATAAAATTGAGAACAGCTAATAATACGATTCCTAGTGCAGTCTCCTGGTAGGAATATTTATGTCAATCACCAATGTAATGAAGACTGTTGGACTGCTAACAACCTCTTTATATCTGTGATTAAATTTTTTTTTAAAGTAAGATGAACCAACATAGCTAGACGACAATGGTGTAAAGTACGTAAGTAAAAAACACTTTAAAGTACTACTTAAGTTATTTTTGGGGGTATCTGTAGTTGACTATTTATATTGGACTACTTTTACTACATTCATTAAGAAAATATTGTACTTTTTACTCCATACATTTTGCTTGACACCCAAAAGTACTCGTAAAATTTTGAATGCTTAGCAGGACAGGAAAATGGTCCAATTTACGCACTTAGCAACAGAACATCCCTGGTCATCCCTAGTGCCTCTGATCTGGCGGACTCACTAAACACACATGCTTTGTTTGTAAATTATGTCTGAATGCTGGAGTGTGCCCCTGGCTATCCATAAATTTCAAAAAAAGAGAAAATGGTGCAGTCTGGTTTGGTTAATAGAAGGAATATGAAATGATTATAATTTTACAGTTGATACTTAAGTATATTTAAAACCAAATACTTTTACTCAAGTACAATTTTACTGGGTGACCTTTACTTGAGTCATTTTCTTTAAAAGGTTTCTTTACATTTACTCAAGTATGACAATTGGGTACTTTTTCCACCACTACTAGACGAGCAGTATACGGGATGCTGCTTTAAATTCTATAAGTCGGGCTGCTGTATCAAGGCTATAGTGAGGGCCAATTGGAAGCCATGCAGCAGCCTATAATAGGCTAAACCACACCGAGTAGTGAGTAGGCTAACCATGTAGGATGCAGGCCTAATATTCACAGTTGAGTGAGACAAGCTTGAATACTACAAGTACTGACAATCTTCTCCTTGTCCGTCATCCCTTCTCCCATTCAAGGGGAAGCCTAATCTCTGTGCAAATGAGTGTGGCTCTTCTATAGTTAGACTTTGAAAAGGTGGCGATATGTGAACGCTTCCATACAGTTGTTAGGTAGATAGTGTAAAGCATAGCACAGAGAATTTGACCAACCTTTGCGCAGAAAAAATACTTTCTAACTTCCTGACTTGGAAGACAACACGTCTGCTAAACGTCCATGTCTAGTTGCAGTGGGTTAATTTGAATTTAGAAGAGGCTCCGTTATTAAATTAAATTAATTTTTTGCTCCATGAAGTAATCCAACAATGTGTACGCCGCCATATTGTCTATTTAAAATCTTCTCATTGATCGAGAGAGACGAATGTAATCATGACATGAAGCACTTCGGGGTGGACACCCACCTGTCTCAATCAATGTGAGAAGATTTGAAATAGACACGATGGCGGCGTACACATTGCTGTTGGATTACTTCATGGAGCAAAAAAAAAATTGATTTAATTTAATAATTTTCTCAATTTAAAACAAAACCCCTGCAACTAAATATATAACTTTAGAATATGTATTGTCTTCCATGTCGGGAATTGAGAAAGTATCACCAAGGTTGGTCCAAAATTCTCTGTACTATGCTTTACATCAGGGTTTCACCAACTCGGTCCTGCACGTTTTAGTTTTCACCCTAGCACTATGCAACTGATTCAAATAATCAAAGCTTGACAATGAGTTGGTTATTTGAATCAGCTGTGTAGTGATGGGGTAAAAAAACATGCACCCAGGTGAGAACCCTGGACCGAGTTTGGGAAACCCTGCTTATTAACACTACCTATAAGCTGTATGGAAGCATTCACATATAACCACCCTTTCAAATTGTAGCTAGGCCATCAAAGTGTGGCTATTGCTAAATGTAGGCTAAATGTAACATGGTATTTCAATGCATTGCACAACACATGTAAAAAAAAACAACACAAAAACACTTGACAACACACAATCTTGAAGTGACTAAGTATTTTTTCTGCAACTGTCTAAATACCATTTCGTAGTAAGAAAACATATGGTACAAGGCTATCTTGTGTGTATATTGTTACTAATCTGTGTCAGATGATTAATCACCATTGCAGTTTTATCTCCAAATTTGACCTGATAGTTTGAGATTGTGCTTCATGCATCATCACTAACAATCATCCCCAGCTTCCAATTGGCTCATTCATCCCCCCGTAACTATTCCCCATGTCGTTGCTGTAAATAAGAACGAGTTCTCAGTCAATTTACCTGGTAAAATAAATCAATAAATTCATCACTTCGCACTGGAGGGGTTTCAAACAAGGCCCATCAGGTTTGTCATACAATACACAGAACCGAATAAACCTACCAACTGACGAGTTAATATTGTTTTTCTAACAATTAAAACCTTACACACGTAGTTAACCTATGAGTTGCATGAAAATAAATACTACCTAGGTATTTGGTAGGCCAGGCCTATACATTAGACTTTTACAGGCACACTCAATATTGATCCACTAACACAATGGACGAATGGAAAAACGTTAATTTGCCTTAATTTCTATTTTAAATATGCACATTTACATGGATGAAATTAGTTTCGTGTCGTGCAAACCTAAAACACCGGTGCAATTGAATGCAAATCCGCACAAAAACCAAGCTAGCTCTTCTCAGCATGAAGGAGTCTGATCAACTAGCTAACTAGCCAACATTCATCTAGCAGCTAGCTAACGTCAACTAGCAGGGGAAAAATGAGTGATGATAAGATATCATGCCAAAGTAATAGATTAAACTACATATCGGAAAAAACTAATGTATATATTTTACTAACTACAATAATCAAACGGTAAAACAGGGAGTAATGGTGTGTGTTTATATATCTGTTCTGATGTGGCTAGCGCGAGCTAGCTAGCTAGCTACATTGTTGTAGCTAACGTACACGCGCATCATCAGCCAGGAAGCTGGATGGAAGGCTGCAAACTAGCTAGGATGGGTAGTTGGAAAAACATGCGGACCTGGCAGAATTCCTGGCAGAAACGCAAAGAGGCGTCCGACGGCGATTCCGGGCTTTCTTTAAGTGTTGTAGTCAATTCCTGGAACCGTTCTCGGAGCCGCTCGATAGCTTTTCTTGTGGCATATTCCTTCTCTGTCTCTCCCTCCGCCATCTTCACAACACAATCACGACCGCGTACGCACAGATGTTACGCTGCCAGAATCGCACACGCACACGCAAAGGGGGGGAAGGGAGAGGCGAGGGTCTGCCTAAAAACACGCCACTTCGAAGTGACTTTTCGCCAACCCTAAGAGATGGATCGAAATTTACCGAATGGTTACCGTTAGGAAATGGGGGAGGGTCATGCTTTTTCCTTTTCAGTCAAGGGGAGGGTTTAGTATTATTATTTTTTAAATCTAGTCCAAGGGAGGGTCATGTAATTTGTAATTGATGAAATGTCGATTTTTCTCAGCGTTTACAATGAGTTGCTTTTAGGCTATCTATGGATGTGTGCCTGGTGCTGCCCCTCTGATTCTGTACTGGGCCGCAATATCAATTGTGCCTATAGGCTATTGATTGGTGTGGTCTCAATCAAGTGATTCGTAGCTTAAAGCTACGAAGTGCCTGCTTGGAGAAGCACAGTGCAAAGTTATATTTCCAAGATAGAGGCTGGTAAATACAACTAGGCTGCATTACACACTGCAATGGATGTTCCAACCCTGAGCCCCTGCCTGCTCTGCTCTTGCTGATCAATAACGTTGTCGTATTCTGCCTAACCATTGACTGTGTAGTCTACGGTGGCAGTTCAAATGCTTCTTCAGAATTGTTTGTTGTTGATTAGGCCTAATCCCTAAAATAGCCTATATTCTGTTCAATTTGAGAAGGAGAGCATGAAGCTATTTTTTATTTAACCCTTATTTTACCAGGTAAATTGACTGAGAACACATTCTCATTTACAGCAACAACCTGGGGAATAGTTACAGGAGGATGAATGAGCTACTTGTAAACTGGGGATGGCTAGGTGGCCATGAAGGCCAGACTGGGAATTTAGCCAGGACACTGGGGTTAACTCTTACGATAAATGTCATGGGATCTTTAGTGACCACAGAGAGTCAGGACACCCGTTTATCATCCCATCCAAAAGACAGCTGCCTTACACAGGGCCATGTCCACAATCACTCCCCTAGGGTATTGGGATATTTTTTTAGTCTAGATGAAAGAGTGCTTCTTACCATCCCTACAACACCACTTCCATCAGACTCCCATCCAGGGACTGACCAGGACCAACTCTGCTTAGCTTGAGAAGCAAGCTAGCAGTGGGATGCAGGGTGGTATGCTGCTGAAGACTGGATGTCAACTTTGATAGCTTGCTACTACTATAATTTATTGTATTAAAAACAATATGTTTATTGCCTATGATGTATTTATCAGAGTTATTGACCTCACAATAAGACAGATTCAAGTAACTGTCATTATGGTGGTCAGTGGCATTTTTAGCATGGATATCTTGGTGAGGCAAAACAAATAATATGTTAGATGCATGCCAGCAAAGCCACTACACACAACACAACACTAAACAATACATTAATTGCACTATAAAGGTGACAAACGGTGCCCACAAACTGTTAGGGCCCAACAGCAGTCCCAACACTTTACCACTGCTACACCTGGCTATCAGCAGAGCCTTGTCTGGCAGCGAAACAGTTCATTCAGGCACATTTACTAAAAAAAACATAGCTGAGATGGCTGACTTGCTTAAACAAATGTGGTTTCTACTGACAATTGAGATGTACAAACTATGGCATAAGGCAGGCCTGGGCAAAGGCCTGCCCGGGGCAATATACGGCCTGCGACTTGATTCAATGTGGCCTGTGGAATTATGCTCAGATCACATAAAGAATTTGAGATTGAAAAGTTTTGAAAAAATGTATTTGTTATTCAAATTAAAAGCCCAATGAATACTCGCCTTTATGCAATGATTTAACTCCCACCGCCTGGGGGACATTTATTTTGAAGGCACGTATAAATAACAACTGCACGAGGACAGATAGTGACTGACAGGCTGACACAGTCACGGTTATAAATAGTAGCTAGCTCGAAATTGCGCAAAAAAATGTTTTTCAAAGATTTTAAAGAAAAGGAAAGTAGACAATGAATGTAGGGTGTTCCTCCAGCAAGAGTGGACATCGAACTATTTATTTATTAAGTTATCAGGGAAAGCTGTGTACTTAGTGTGCAAAGAGAGCATCGCTGTCTTGAAAGACTACAACTTGTCCAGCCATTTCCAGACGAAGCATGCAGAGAAATATAGGAATAATTCTTCTGAGCAGAGGGCAAGTGCATCGAAAGAGTTGCTTTCTCAGTTGCAAAAGCAGCAAGGACATTTCACAAAACTGCATTCAGCAAACAACGGAATTGTGAGAGCTAGCTATGTACTGTCCCACAACATTTCTAAACATAACAAGCCATTCGCCGAGGGAGAATTCATTAAAGAATGTTTAATTGACTCTGCAGCAATACTTTGCCCCGACAAGAAAGAGCTGTTTGAAAATGTTTCCCTGTCAAGACGAACAGTGACACGGCATGTTGGAGACATCGCAGAGAATATGGAACAGCAATTGAGAGACAAGGTAAAGGATTTAACCTATTTCTCCTTGGCCCTGGATGAGAGCAGTGATGCCCACGAAACGGCACAGTTGTTGATATTCTGACGAGACATAACCCCAGACTTTGAAATTACAGAGGAGCTTCAGTGCAGTCAATGAAGAGCACAACCACAGGGACAGATTTATTGGAGGAGGTTAATAAGTGTGTGGTAAAGATGGTACTGAGTTTTGAAAAGTTATCCAGTGTGACCACTGATGGGTGCCCAAACTTCACAGGAAAAAACGTTGGCCTTTTGAAAAGGTTACAAGATCAAGTAGCTGAGCTGAAGCCAGATCAGAAAATTATTTTCCTGCATTGCATTATACATCAGGAGGTGTTCTGAAAATGAGCCATATTGTGGATACAGTCACTAAAGTGGTAAACTTCATAAGAGCAAAATCTTAAAACCACAGGCAGTTTGTCTCACTGTTGGATGAGACCGAGTCATGCAGATCTCCCCTACCACACAAACGTGGTGAGATGGCTGAGTTTGGGGAAGGTACTTAAAAGGGTGTGGGACCTGAAGTCGGATATTGCTGAGTTTTTGCAAATGAAAGGAAAATATTTGGATTTCCCTCAACTGCAAGATAAAGAATGATTGACTGATTTTGCCTTCACCGTGGACATCATGGCCCTCATGAATGAACTGAATTCCAAACTACAAGGGAAGGGCCTTTTTGCACATCGGATGTACATCCTTGTCAAAGCCTTCAAGGGAAAATTACTCCTCCTGACCCGCCAAGTAGAAGCCAAGAATCTCACCCACCTTCCGACACTACTAGTCTGTTCCCTAACAGAAGACCAGCGGGAGAAGTATACATCGCTGCTGCGTGCTTTGAACGGTGAGTTTTCTCATCATTTTGAGCATTTCAATGTGTTGGAAAATGACATGCTGTTGGTGTCCTCTCCTTTCACCATCAATGTAGATAATGCTCCCAATGACCTGCAAATTGAGCTTATTGATCTTCAGTCTGATGCAGTGATTGGAGAACTATTCAAAACAATGGCACTGATGAGGTTCTATGCATCTCTCGATGAACAAAACTTTCCAAAGATTAGGAGTCATGCTCAGAAGATATTTGTACTGTTTGGGTCAACCTATGTATGTGAACAGATATTTTCAGTGATGAAAAAATAACAAGTCAAGGCACAGATCATCTCTTACTGACTCTCACCTCTCAGAAATCCTGTGCATAGTGATGTCAGAAACTATACCTGACTTCACTGCTCTAGTCAATGCCCATCAGAGAATTCACTCCTCACACTGATGGCGTAGATTAAATGTGATGTTGAGCTCTCTCGCTTTCTTGTGTTTTTGTGCATACCCGTTAACAAGAGTTCTGTCCGTGGTTCTGAATGCACAGTGTACTTTTCCCTCTGTGTAGTTCATTGAATGTTTAATAATGAAAATACCTACCAAAAGGAGAACATGGATGTGGTTCATTTCTTGCCATGTTAAAAAAGTAAAATAAGTAGTATATCTGGATGTGATTTACAGTAGATATTTCTGTCAACACAGTCATACACATGATGTATAATCCTGTAATATGATTCTGGCCCGCGAAGGCAAATATATATTCTAACGTGGCCCTCCATGGAAAATAATTGCCCAGTCCTGGCATAAGGGGACGACAAGCGGATAAGAGGCCATCTGTAATTTCTATTAAGACATTAATGAGCGAGATAAAGGGGGAATATAAGCAGACAATGAAAGGTCTTACAAAATTCAATGATTACTTTTCTCAAAAGCGGGTTATAGGCTACATGTGCACCACCAAGTTTGGGGCAGCAGGTAGCCTAGTGGTTAGAGTGTTGGGCCAGTAAACGAAAGGTTGCTGGATTGAATCCCTAAACTGTTGAGGTAAAACATATGTTGTTCTGCCCCTGAACAAGGCAGTTAGCCTACCAGGGAACAGTAGGTTGTCATTGTAAATAATAATTTGTTCTTAACTGACTTGCCTAGTTAAATAAAAAAGTCAGAACAGTAGGTGAAATTAAGAGGTGAAAATAGACCCAATTATTAGGGTGAGACACATAATATTACTTTCTTAGCTACAGTATGCATATTACGTCATTTATGCAGCAGCATTGTTGTGAACAGGAAGGTGGCGTGGCGGTCCTTCGTGGGCAAATTTTGTTATCAAAGTCTGTCATTCCAGTCTGTCTGGATTTATGGTGCTTTCAAGACAACTGGGAACTCAGGGGGAAAAAAGGTTGGATCATGATGACGTGAGTGATCTTCAGGTCGTAGCTCAAGAAAGAGGCCCTAGTTCCCGATTTACAATTCCGAGTTGGATGAAAGTTCAAAACCTATTTTTCCAGTCGTAGCTCGTTTTTCCTAAGTTTCCAGATGTCTTGAACTCACTAAAGTCAGATTTTGCAGTTCTGAATTAACAGTTGTTTTGAGCACAGCACAAATCATGCTTCAGTGACAGCATGGCCAATGTTGAAAACAGATCCTTAATCTAAGATTTGGGACCTCACAGCCACTCCACTGAATAGCAGGCTAATGATTGCTTTGCAATGCTTGCAGTTAGCCACTGATTCCTTCCAAACCACTCATTATTGAATTTGAGATTTCCAACTTGTGTAATATTTATGTCCAATTGTTGATGAGCATACGTTTTATCTATAATTTCTCTTCATTATTTCTCTTCATTATTTCTCTTCATATGACAAGGATTAAAAGGGATTTGCCAGTAGATTGTCGCCTTGATTCATGATGATGACTGCTAGCCAAGATTTTGAACGCTACTGAATATATAACGTGATTTGACGTAATTATATCTGTGGCCAATGAACTGATATATTGCACTTATTCATGTCAAAATAACATGCCAAACAGGCAAGTTTCAGCACCATGAACTGTCCATCTCTGATGTATTTTGCTGCGGCTCCTGCTTCAAGATTGACCACCACCAGTGGCAGGCTGTCATTCAGGGACGGTGGGCCAGAGCCCCCCCTCCCCCCCATTTTATTTATTTATTTTAAATTTTGTAATAACAATTGCTAAAAATGTGGGGCTCACAACAGGTGGGGCTCTGCCCCACCGTCACTGAATGACATTCTGCCACTGGTGGTGGTCAATCTTGAAGCAGGAGCCGCAATAAAATCAATCAGAAATGGGCAGTTCATGGTGCTGAAACTTGTCAAATTCCATTTGGCATTATTCATTTCAACCATCTCCATTTTAATTAGTTTTTACTAACAACAAGAGGTCTTTGTGTTGGAGCCATTCTCTTCCTATTTAAGAAAGAAGAGGTAGGCCTACCTGTTTGACAGACAAAATTAGGCTATAGGCTGTGAAAATCATAGATTTGGCGGTCAATTCCTCCACCCACCATGCATTCTTTAAATAGCCTACCTCTGTGTCAAGGCTGTTAAATTAAAACTCGAATTGAGAGATGGTATGCCATTGGCCTACAGTTTATTAAAGAAAATGGCAGAAAACACAGACTTACCCCTTGTTAGCTTAATATTTTGAAGAAAATTAAACAGATCTGATTATATAAAGGGACCTATAACAGTGCTTTGATCCACTATGCTTTATGCTAGAAACAAGGATATCATTGTTTAGTTTCTTTGACACTCAGAAGCTGAGCTATAACCTTTCATAGCTGAGGAGACAAAAAATTGACTTTGCTTGCAAAGTAATCTAATTCTGTCACTATCAATTGATTAAGCTATTTACTTTCTGTACAATAGAAGGTGTTTAAACCCAGACAGCTTTTAGGGAAACACTTGTGACCTTCTCTTGTTGGGGTAATCCACGGAAGAAGAATAGACAGCAGTTAAAGTCAAATTCTGTTATTTTTTCCCCCCACTAATTTTGTCTTTTGACCAATCACATCAGATCGTTTCACATCATATCTTTTTCAGGGCTGATCTGATTGGTCAAAAAACTAATTAATAATACAAAATAATATCAGAATTGGGCTGCCTGTGTAACAGCCTTCTACGCCTACCTGAGGCAGATGTGTGAAGATAAAATCCTGAGTTTTGATCCATAGGCTATTGAGTGTGGTGTGGCTTGGGAGAGAAACTTTTTTAGTTTTTTTTGTTTTCATAAACCCATAAACATTGGTTTTACTTCAAGGCATCAGTTGCTCAAAAAAAGAAGTAGAGGACACAACGTGGTAAAATACTGAAAAACATTTTAATCAGTATTCAATTCATATAGTAAAGTCTACATTTGATCAACACAGTAGGCTACAGGAATACAACTTCATAATTGTGACAGTAATATATTAAGAGCACTATAAATATTCTCAGCAGACTATCACCTTTTGTGGATGACGTTGGCTAGGTTTATGCAGGCAGCCCAATTCTGATATTTGTTTTACTAATTGGTATTTTGATTAATCAGATCAACCCTGGAAAAATATCTGATGTGAGAAGAGTTGAGGTGTTTGGTCAAAAGACCAATTACTGGAAAAAATAACAGAATTGGGCTGCTTGTTTAAATGCAGCCAATGATCTCTTAATATGTGATTTCTCTTAAAACACTTCAGGAATAAGTTGTGCAAAACGCCTAGTATCTGTTGCCAAGCTTTTACTTCTGCGATAAGGATATTTCTGGCCTCACAGACAGTTTATGACTTATGGTGATAACAGGTGTTGCACCAACACTCTGTGTGGTTCGTCAGCTTGATGTTGTCCACCACCACCTGAGAGAGGAGGAGAAGGAGAAGAAGAATCAAGAGAAAGAGAGATGGTTTGAAAAACCACATTCTGGTTCATTCTAGTTCTTGTTAAATGTTACATTTACACGTTATGTGCATGACACTAGGAATGTCGTCATGTCAGATGATCAAACTGAGGATATCAATCCCAACTCCTACACTTAATTAGCTAAATATATTGTCTTACCCTTTCCCCTTCTTTTGCAACGCAGCATGTGGCTTCAGAGGTGATGTTCTTTGGGACCAACATGGCTTTCTTAGACTGCAGTGGGGTTGGATAAGCTCTGGAAAAGCAGCAGCCTGTACACTGGTAGACAGGGGCGCCCGGGTTAGAGAATACTTTGTTCTCCTTCAGTGTGCATTCCTCACAGCCCACTGTGAAGAAAGTGAAGACATAAATTAATTGAAAATCGAATGAAAAATCTGATCTGTAAACTTTATTCACCTTGTACCGCAAATGTGTGTCTCTCATCCTTGTAAACACACACTGGCAATAAGGAGGTTATGTACCGATTTATATTCTCTAATGACAACAGTAGGCCATCTCCAAGAACAACTCACTGGTCATTTGGACAAAAACAGTACTTTCACGGTAATGTAACGTAAAGTTTACCGTTTGTCATGTCACTGTTTGGATAAGAGTCTGCCATGTACAGAAGTATGGACAGGATGAGGGATACACCAATTGATTTCAAAAAGCACATCATAGTGGCGGGTGGCAATAATCTGACAAGAAAAATTAACAAATCATTCAAAACCAACATATTAACATATCAGAAGTTGATAACTGATAAACACAAAAAGACTGTAAAATATATATTGGAGAAACAACATACGGAATGGAAAAAGCATTACCTGTTGTGTGTTTCTCTTGGTGGAAGCCTGTTCAGTGCTCAGTGAAGAGCATACTGCTCCCACCGTGAACTTTTATACTGCTGCCCCTCTGCCCATGTGCTCAACCAGGATTAGGTAAACCCCTCCAACCTTATCAGTGATCTCTTTGTGCGAGTCATTGGCCACTTAGCCACATGCCTCATAATCCTTGAAATGAAAAAAGGAACTGCACTGCAGTCGAAAGACAAAACAAACTTCCATCCTGACTATGGATGGGAGCTTCTAATCCCTTAAACAGATGGGATGTTACTAGGTAACTGTTGTTATGCAACTGGGGGCGAGGCGGGATCATTGGTTCATTAGTTTACCTTATGTTCATGGTCTTTTGCTTTGTAAATCATTACAAAGGCCTAGTGGTTAGAGCGTTGGACTAGTAACCGGAAGGTTGCAAGTTCAAATCCCCGAGCTGACAAGGTACAAATCTGTCGTTCTTCCCCTGAACAGGCAGTTAACCCACTGTTCCTAGGCCGTCATTGAAAATAAGAATTTGTTCTTAACTGACTTGCCTAGTTAAATAAAGGTAAAAATTAAAAAACATCTAAGGTCATTTTTAATACTTTGAATATCTGATTAATCTTTCGATGGTGGATTATAACCCCAAAAATGAGTAAATATGTACACACAAAAGTGAAAGATTTCTCATTAAATAAACAGGGTTTCTAAAATAAACCATGAGGGCTAGACCCTGGCCCTGATCTAGAATCCTCTGCGGCAGTGCTAACATGTGTGCAAGCAATAAATACTGTATGTGAAATAATGTTACCCTCACAGAGAGCCAAATCCTCAATTGACTCAAATTATGTAAATTAGCCTATCAGAAGCTTCTAAAGCCATGAATTCATTTTCTGGAATTTTCCAAGCTGTTGAAAGGCACAGTCAATTTAGTGTATGTAAACTTCTGACCCACTGGAATTGTGATACAGTGAATTATAAGTGAAATAATCTGTCTGGAAACAATTGTTGGAAAAATGACTTGTGTCATGCACAAAGTAGATATACTAACCGACTGGCCGAAACTATAGTTTGTTAACAAGAAATTTGTGGAGTGGTTGAAAAACGAGTTTTAATGCCTCCAACCTAAGTGTATGTAAACTTCCGACTTCAACTGTAATTACAATAGGTAATGACAATTCATGAATGCTTGAAGAATAATCAGGAATATATCCATCTATCCACCTCTGAAAGTTGGAAATGTAAAGGATGTGTATCAAAGGGAAAATAATTGTGGACATTTAAATGAATTATATATACCCATTGATTCTTGGAAGATTTTAACTTATACATGCCTCATGAGCTTAGCTCAACTGTCGTACCCCCTCAGAACCCCAAATATAAGCTTGTTGTACTCCATTGTTATACTCCATGGAATTGTAAACAAACACTTTATGGCCTAAAAACATAGATAAAACTATAATGTTGATCATGTATCTATTGCATCTATTGTTGTTTATGAATTTGAGTGGTTACATTTCTCCAGTACCATCTTTTAGCTGTGCCGAAACAGTGGTGGGGTGGGCTTTGTTATTGTTTAAATTGCAGATCGCCCCTTTAAGTTGCGGAAGTATCTCTTCATCTTTCCGTTTACCTGTGTTTTTAAGTCTCCCGGCCTTGGTTGCGTTGGACACTAGGCCCTGGCAGATGTAACTCAATAAGCATGGAGGATGGCACATGAAATCTCTGAGCATTAAAGGCTCTTCTTAGCTCAGCAACAATGTCATGAGTCATAACTTTACTCCACTCAGTAATTGTATTATTGGATTCAAAATGTTAATTCTATAAGCTACTGTAAAGCATTAAGACTAATTGCTTTTAGTATTTTATTACTTTTGTTTTTATTAACATATCATCAACTAAATGCACTGTATTTACTTATTGTAAATTATCTGTTTAGAACTCTTCTGGATAAAGGAGCAATACAATTGTTTCAGTTAGAATGAAACCAGCTTTTATTCCAAAATAAAATGTATTCTTCATGTATAAAAACATATGGCTTCTTTTAATATATTGTTTACAGCCAATCAACAATCAGCCCAGGGGGCCTCCCAGGTGGCGCAATGGTGCACAGTCTTTCCTCCGACACATTGGTGCGGCTGGCTTCCGGGTTGGATGTGCGCTGTGTTAAGAAGCAGTGCGGCTTGGTTGGGTTGTGTTTCGGAGGGCGCATGACTTTCGACCTTCGTCTCTCCCGAGCCCGTACGGGAGTTGTAGCGAGACAAGATAGTAACTACTAATAATTGGAAACTACAAAATTGGGGAGAAAAAGGGGGTAAATAAAACAATCAGCCCAGACATATCCAAGAAAGCAGTCATATTTGCACTCGTTACATCGGAGCAGTTTCCTAAAGGCCTGCTTGAAGTCCTCATTGAAGCTGGTGTAGAGCAGGGGGTTGATGAGTGAGTTAACGTATCCCAGCCACGTGAGAAAGTCTGACACCTGTGCTGAGGCATGAAACCCCCGGAGGCCCACCAGTAACTCCTTAACAAAGAAAGGCAGCCAGCATACGATAAAAGCCCCCAGGTTGAGGCCCAGTGTGCGGGCAGCCTTTCTCTCTCTGGATGCACAGATCTGGGTCCTCTCATCACAGGTCCCCCCCGGTCATATTTGAGTATATTTAGTATATTTAGCTCAGTGTTCAGCATGGGTTCCGAGACAGACTGCTCAGACGCACAGAGAGACGTTGGTGCGACACAGCAGCTACTGAGGCAGTTGTGGCTGCTGGCTCTCCACTTACACTGGGCTCCCGAGGAGCTCCGTTTGTGGTACAAGGTCCGGGCTGCGATGAAGATCTGGTAGTAGAGGATGAGGATGATGGCCATTGGGATGTAGAAGGCCCCGAAGGTGGAATAGATGGTGTAGCCGATGTGGTCATGCTTGATGAGACACTTGGTGTAATTGCCGAAGTTGTCATCCCCGCTGTGCCTCCATAACAGAGGCACTAAAATGAGGACAGAGATGGTCCACGTGATGGTAACCATGATGGCGACGTGGCGCGGGGTTCTCTTGCAGGCGTACTCCAGGGCGTTGGTGGCAGTTGGTGGCCCAGTGGCAGTCCAGTGCGATGGCACACAGATGCAGGATTGAGCAGGTGCAGCAGGTCATGTCCACGCTCAGCCATGCCTCACAGACGACACATCCCAGCAGCCACTTCTTTGTGGCGATGTAGAGGACGCTAAGGGGCATCACCAAGATGGCCACCAGGAAGTCAGTGACAGCCAGAGAGCAGATCAGGTAGTTTGCGGGCAGGTGGAGTTTTTTTGTGTTAATGATCGTCAATATGACTGCACTGTTCATTAAGGCAGTGATCTGGGTCACAATGCTGAGAAAGATCACTACCAACACCATATCAGTCTTTGGTTCCATTTTGAAGGAGCCTTCTGGTCCTGACATGCAGTTTATTTAAACTCTTAGGCTCCAGAACTATCTACCATACTCCTCGTTCTCCATTACTATGTCTGTGTCCCTAATACAGATCCTTTTCTCTCTCTTACTACCATGCTTTCCCTACCATACTCGCCCTACTGTGCCTTCCCTTATATTTGGAGCCACTACGAAGGGGGGAAAAAAACTATTTTTGGTTTATTATTTTAGTGTGACAAAACATTGATTAGAGTATATTATAGCATGATACAGGTTATTTGTATTCAAAATGACAAATTTTCTCGATGAGTAGATCACTTCTCCACACGGTGGCAGAAATGATCAGGGAATCAGTGATTCACGGTCATATTGGAGGCTGTTATGCTCAGCATAGTATTCTAACGGTGTCATTGCAGCCCCATGACATCAATGTCAAGTCAATACTCAGCATGAAGCTCTAAATGTAATCATTTCGCCCCTAAATTCAATTTAGGAGCATAGGGAACACTCAAGACTTTATTACTGCCTACTAGGGAGTAGCTGGATGTTTTGCATACGGAGGCAAATTGGTTTTTCATGAAGGCCATGTTAAAAAGGACCAATTTCAGTCAGTGACACTTCCAAACAGCTGTTGGTACAAAAAAAATTATGAAAAGAAAATTTAATTGACAAACATATCTAGAATCTGGCTTATTTAAATGGCTGCAGATCACATTACTTATGCAAATGGTATTATGGCTTTGTCATGCTTGAACAACGGACATACAATGTATGTGGGATGAAATACAAAAAGCATTCTTTTCATTACTTCCATGGGCATCCCTGCTCAAACCACAACACGGGGATGGGTCTGTCACAGTTTTTAATTGGAAAGGCAATTATAAGCATTTCTAAATGTAAATATCTTGAATGTAAATGTCTAGCCTGATGTATGTGCATCCATTGAGAGAAGGAAGCCTAATATGAACAGAATTCAAATAGTTTCATGTTCAGCAATTTCCTTTTCAAATTAAGTATTTATATCCGTCACTTGCAATCAGTGGTTCTTCAAATAATTTAATGTTGTCTTTCTATAACTTTGTCATTTCAACTAGTGGCTCTTCAGGTTTAGCCACCCAGCTGACTAGAAATAGCATACCTGTGCTGTTATCACATCCTGTGGCTTAAACTTTTGCTTTGTCAAGGTAGTGGCTGAGCTGAGTTATACACCAATTATTTCAGTTTAGAAATCAATCAAAACCTGTCTGTGGGATAACAATAATGGTAATACTGTGCCACATACTCTGTGAAGCATTGTGTCCATAAGTGAGTGGCATGTGACTCAGCCATTCCTGTGCTAAAGGGATCAGTCATACAAGTCCATCACCCTTCATCCTGTTGTCCGTTATGCCATTGCTCACTCACTCCCATTGATAAATATGAAATCTTTGTGCTGGGTGTTATTTGACCTTTCCTCAACTATTTTTCATTTGCACATATTGAACATACAGTTATTTTGACTTGTTATAGTCTTAAAGTTTACGTTTGGGGCATGCACCCCAAGTTTTTCAATTATAGACTTTTGCAACACCTGCAGCACCTGTACCTGGTGTCCTGATATCTCTCATTAAACTCAAGAAGCTAATTTTGTAGAGGTTATTAGTTACAATTTTCCTATTGCAATGCCATAATGCATTCAAAGATTAGATGAAGAAGCAAAACAAAAGCATTAAAATGGAAGCTGGTCCCTATTAATGACCAACATGTTATTTGATAATATGATAGCCTATCATAGCCTCGGTATGATAAAATGAAACTATCCTTAAAAAAAACACATAAAAATAGGTTATAGCCTATGGTATGCTACCAAAAATAATGAAAGGGCAACCAACATATATCAGGCTATAAATGTGGGCACATACCGTCTGAATGGTTCAATCATTGTTTATCCATCACAACACATTTTGTCTCATCCTTTGAAAGTATCCAAATAAATGTTTGTTTTTTTGTGATGGAACTCTCAAATGTGTCTGTAGTCAGCAATATCGTCTAAGGACAGGTCAGATGGACCTCCATCACTTCAGAGGAATGCACGAGTGCGCACGGCGGCGGGAGTTTGGCACTGTCCAATTGCTGCCCAATAAGGGAGGCAATTTATCGATTGGAGTGACAGTAGGCTTTCTCTCTCCTGGAGAATTAAAGGTGACATTCCTCCATGGCGTGGCAGGTTAGCAACATGGGCACGTTTGCGAATTGGGGACAGACGGAACTTTCCCGCCATGCCATACAAGTATATGCATAATACAGTAACCTATGTGTTCCTATGCGCAGTGCACGCACATGCATGGAATTACTATAAATTACCATACAAAGACTCCCCACAGGCTAATTCGGATGAAAACACACATTGGCTATTTCCCAGCAGTAGAAAAGAGATTCAGCCTCTTCAGTCAATAGTGTGCAACTGCATCCTACTGTATAAATGAATATGGCGACCACTAATGAGATATAAATTGTCGCTGGATGAGTAGCCTACTTGTGTGGGATTCTTTGCAATGTGGGTTTTCTGAGGATATTTGATGAATAGAGTTTCTCCATTTCTTCTAAAATAAGTTGAAATTTAAAAATAAAAAAATTGTGCACCACACCTTATTGGATTTTTCAAAAAATGTCTAAACAGAGTTTAAAATTTTAAGACAAATTGCATGGACGAAATTATTGGCACCCCAGAGCTAGTACTTGGTTGCACAGCCTTTAGCCAAGAGAACTGCAGACAAACAGCCACCAATGAGCTTGCTGCATCTTTCTACTAACAATTTGACCCACTTTTCAGCCACAAACTGCTCTTCAATATTTGAGGGGTTCCCTACCCCAAATGCTTTTTTCAGATCTCGCCATAGGTTATGGATGTGATTCAGACCTAGACTCTTCGACGGCCACTGCCGAACAGTCCAGCATCTCTTCTTAACCTGTTAAACTCTGAGTGGTTGTTTTGTGCCCTGTACAGAGCCCAGGGAAGGGTGTGTTTTCATAGTTTTATAATCCATGTCTGTTCACCGGGGCGGGCCACTGATTGAGCAGAGCCCTAACCTTGTGAAAACCCAAATCTCTCATTTGGAAGCTAAAATTACATTTAATCTTTTCACCAATAATTTTATATTCTAACATTTAAATTGAACAACAATTCCATGTGAATCCGATAACTATAATGTGTACACTTTCCACTGTAGAGTTTATGTCACCCTATCATTGATGAGAATGTCTCAGATGACAACCGAACTGACATCATATTCATTAAGTACCCACGCATATGTTCAACTGGTCGGATTACAAAAATATGGTTCATTTCACCCCACTTTCTGATGTTCCCAGAATCTCTATGTCAACCAAGGGATTTTCAAATGTCACATCAGTAGGGTAGAGAGAGGAAAAGGGGGGGGGGGTGTTTATGACTGTCATAAACCTACCCCCAGGCCAACGTCATGACAGCACTTTGTGACATCGGCTGATGTAAATGGGGCTTCATAAATACATTTGATTGAAATTTGATTGATTGGAGTAGAATAGGTGGAATGGTATAAAATACAACAAACACATGGTTTCCATGTGCTAATCCATTTGCTCTGTTCCAGCCATTATTGTGAGCTGTCCTCCCCTCATCAGCCTCCACTGATTGTGATGCATAATTCCTAAGGTTACTTGGAAGGTCCAGTCAGGTGGTTCCGGACCAGACAGGTAGAGGTAACCCCGGTTGCGCTGGTCGGGGCACTGGGGAGACTTCCTGTCTCTCCCAGCGGTCCATAGTCTGGACAACGCGATCCATCATGGCACCAAGATGATGTTACATAGCCGAATGTTCCTGGACTCGCTCATAGACTCCTCTAAACGGGGTCCTTGCTCCTGCTGACTCCATGGTTCGGTGTGTAATTCTGTCAGAGGTGTGTACGGGAGGCGAAGTCAGATGCAGGAGAGCAGAGTGTAATAAACAGGCAAACGTTAATTCTCTGAGTGGTTGTTTTGTGCCCTGTACAGAGCCCAGGGGGTTTAGGGGGTACCGCCACCCAAAAAAGTCATCATAAAATATAAAGTGACATACACTTCATGACCAAATGTATGTGGACACCTACTTGTCGAACATCTCATTCTAAAATCATGGGTATTAATATGGAGTTGGTCCCCCCTTTGCTGCTATAACAGCGTCCACTAGATGTTGGAACATTGGTGGGCGGACCTGCTTCCATTCAACCACGAGCATTAGTGAGGTCTGGCACTGATGTTGGGCGATTAGGCCTGGCTTGCAGTCTGCGTTTTTGACTGGCTCTGTGCAGGCCAGTCAAGTTCTTCCACACCAATCTTGACAAACCATTTCTGTATGGACCTCGCTTTGTGCACGGTAGCATTGCCATGTTAAAACAGGAAAGGGCCTTCACTAAAACGGTTGCCTCAAAGTTGGAAGCAAAGAATTGTCTAGAATGTCATTGCTCGATTTTATACACCTGTCAGCAACGGGTGTGGCTGAAATAGGCGAATCCACTCATTTGAAGGGGTGTCCACATACTTTTGTATATATAGTGTATCTATCTTTATCACTCCAGTATTCCTGAACACTGTAAATATGGTACTGAAACTGACTGACCCTGTATATAGTATGCCTACTTACTTTATCGTGTTCTTCTTATTTTTATATCTTGTGTGTTTTTGTTCTGCCTTGTTATCTTTAGTATTACATTGTTATTGAAAACAATGTTTTAACATTCTGTCATTGTTGGGGTTAGAGCTTGCAAGAAAGGCATTTCATTGTACTTGTGCATGTGACATTGAAACTCGAAACATGATTAGCACGAACAGCCAGAGGGCAAGTGAGATTAGTGATTCATCACTCTAACATGATAGGGTGCCATTTTTGTCTTGCATGCCCAATCATTCCTCTACATGTAGTTACTTTCCCTTTCCAGATGAATGCCAGTTTACTTCCACGGACAGGACCAGAGTTTTTATGAACACTGGGAGATTTGTGTGTGGTCAGGTCACAGAGAATGCAATAGTTAACATGTTGATAGGGTTGAAAATAAATACATTTTTGTGTTTCATAAATAAGCACTGGGTCTGAAACCCTTTACTTTGTTTTCGATCAGATGCTCTAGGATGATAAATAATTACATCCATCCCCTTACATGATGCAATCTATTGAACATCTTTTTCTCTTGTCTCATTGGTGGTTAGGAGGATACAGTAGTTAAATGTGGGGCCTTTTTGAACATTGTCCATTTTGATTGGACCATTAAGTGTCTGTCGCATTAATCAATCTTATTTATGGATCATTCCACGAAATGAGTGCCTTTAGTGTCCCTTTGATATTGTTTGTAGAAATTGTGCACAAATATTGAATTTTAAAAGCATGTTATATTAAATTAAGTTCCCTTTAATATAGACATGGAAAATTCAGTAAATCAGATTGTAATATGAATAAAGACTTTTAAAATGCCACAATTCAGCATTTTGACATTTCCTTCTGTGCATGATGTGTGTCTTCCAGGAAGATTTTAACCCACTTAACCCTAACATTTCTCCATGTTTTCACCATCATTGTAAAGTCCTAGTTATTTTGTTGCTTTGACAAAGTAATTTCTGAAGATTCGTATTTATTTAATGTTATTAGTGATTCATTTTAAGGTTGGTGGTAGATGGATGGCCGTGTTGCCCAACAGTCCTTTGAAGAGTGTCTCTGGAGGTGAATGGGAAACGTTGTAGTGTCGTCGTTGGGTGGTAGACGGGATAGTCTGTCTGTCCTTTCCTAGCCCACGTTTTTAGCTGTTGTTGCTAACTCAACGGCTAGCAGGTATCACTTCTGTAGTTAATAAGAGTTCAAAGTTCATACCATTCGCAACCAAAGCTCACGCTGAGGTTGGCTTCGTTCTGTAGTTATTATCTGAACCATTCTGACATCGGATCGTCATCCTAATGTACCCGGAACAGGAGGTTACATTTTCGTCAAGGCTTTAAATAGTGGAGGGAGAAGGGTGTGTTTTCATAGTTTTATAACCCATGTCTGTTCACAGGGGCGGGCCACTGATTGAGCAGAGCCCTAACCTTGTGAAAACCCAAATCTCTCATTTGGAAGCTAAAATTACATTTAATCTTTTCACCAATAATTTTATATTCAAACATTTAAATTGAACAACAATTCCATGTGAATCCGATAACTATAATGTGTACACTTTCCACTGTAGAGTTTATATCACCCTATCATTGATGAGAATGTCTCAGATGACAACCGAACTGACATCATATTCATTAAGTACCCACGCATATGTTCAACTGGTTGGATTACAAAAATATGGTTCATCGTCATGTATATATGGCCAACGTCATGACAGCACATTGTGACATCGGCTGATGTAAATGGGGCTTCATAAATACATTTGATTGAAATTTGATTGATTGGAGTAGAATAGGTGGAATGGTATAAAATACAACAAACACATGGTTTCCATGTGCTAATCCATTTGCTCTGTTCCAGCCATTATTGTGAGCTGTCCTCCCCTCATCAGCCTCCACTGATGATACTTGTGATGCATAATTCCTAAGGTTACTTGGAAGGTCCAGTCAATGAGCATTATGGGTGTAATGAACTCATTCTACAGATGTGTTTTACATCACTTACTTTGTGACAGCATGGTATCCCAGGGATACCGGACATTCCAAAAACAACAACAACAACAACAACAAATTATACAAAACGCAGTGGAATGTAAAGTTTCCAGTACCATGTGAGAGGACGACGAGCTTCTTTTGAACCTAAAATGAAGAAAATCGATCCTACCGCAGCTGAGAGGCTTACGTATTATGATCTAGATTTTTTACACTGGGCTACCAAAAAGGCACTCTATTTGTAGAATGACCCAGTTCTATAAACCTCTCAATGAAAATAAATAGTATCAACAAACAGACTAAATAGAGAACTTTCAAAGCTGTCTGCTTTCATGTCATAAACACATACTATGAGGCTAATTGTGATGATGAACATTACAAAACCCTGTCTCTCTGCAACATCATCTTGTGGTTACTCCTGCCCCTCCCAAAGATCTTCTCCCAAGGCCTCATTCATTGGCTTAATATGTTGGATCTTAATTTGAGAAAGATTTTGTGACAGTAGGATAATAATCCTGCAGCAACAGGAAGTTTGAATGATTATGTGGATTATAATTAACAAACATTTTTGTAGGGGTTGATACATTTTTAGTTAGGGCAATTCAAGTTCGGAATTTCATAGTGGAAATGACAAACTTTTTAGAAAATGTTTTAAAGCTCAAATACACTACTAGTCTCCATTTCCTGCACTACAGCGAAATTCTCAAACAAAATAGTAATCAAATGAAGATCCTACATCTGTAGGTCTGCAAGGCTTTGGCTGCATAGCGTGTCCATGTACTTGTCCATGCTGGATTGAGGCTGTCAGTGTAAGGGGAAATAGCTAACCTCTCTAATTTTACATCACCTCCAGCCAGAGAGTAGAGGACTCAAATGCGAAATCTCATACATCAAACTGTTTCAACAGCCTTTGCCTCAAATTCCATACACGTCCTTTCAGATGATAAGTAGAGTTGTGATTAATTCAATTAAGGGAAGCTTTTGTCCTCTACATCACAGCTTTCACTAAGCTCAATGATAGTGTCTACTTATGTTTCACCTCATTGGGTCTGAATGAAATTAGTAATTACATGTATGGATTATTGGTATTTTTGCCAAAGTCATGGAGAACAAATTCTCTATATCCTATAACTGTGAAGTGGACATTAGCACGACCACAAATCTTGTATCTTAAAAAGGCTTACATCTCCTAAACAAGGTATCCTTCAACTTTGTTGCTTGCTAATGTTGTGCTTGGAGAAGGTTACAAAGACAGCCCAACTCACAGGGACATCATCAGAGGTGTGAAAGTAATGCTAGATGAATGAATCTGGTTTGGCTTCATTCTGTTGAATACATGGTTCCCTACATCCCAAATGTTATCCAGTAAATCTGAGTACTGGTGGAGGAGACACAGTATAGAGTTATGAAGTGGCCTATCATTCTGCCAGCACATGGAGAGCCTCTTTAGATAAAGAAGAGAATATGCTTCCCTTGCCAGGAACAGCCTGTTCCTGATGAAATCTAGTGTGAGTTGTGTTCGTACCTGTAAAGCCAGGTGCCATTTAATAGTGGATGGCAGTTGGCCATTACATCGACATCAAAGTACCAGGAGCTTTCATTCGAAGGTCACCTGGAAGAAATTCTAAGGTCACCTGTGATTACACAAGTGCCCCCCACTGGGACTGGCCATTAGCAAGGGTAAACGTCTGGTCCTGACATGGAGACAACAGCACTGCCTCTGGCTCCCAGACTTCCAAAGACTTTCTTTGATCGGTGAGGTACAGTATGAAGCAGGACAGGCTCTGTCATCCCTTAATATGTCCAGCAGTAGGCATTTTGGAGTTGCTGGAACTAAACCCTGATGTCTTCGATCGCTGTTAGAGCTCTTCTTTTAAGAGGTGTTCTTTGCATCATTGACCATGGACCAGGGTGTCACGACTTCCACCGAAGTCGGCTCCTCTCCTTGTTCGGGCGGCGTTCGGCGATCAACGTCACCAGCTTTCTAGCCATCGCCGCTCCATTTCTCATATATCCATTTGTTTTGTCTTGTTCCATTACACACCTGGTTTTCATTCCATAATTTCTGCATGTATTTAGTCCTCTGTTCCCCACCATGTCTTTGTGTGTAATTGTTTATTGTTATGTGCATTTTGTCAGGCGCTATACTTTTGCTATGTTCTGTGTTTTTGGCACGTTATTGTTCTTATATGCTGTCATTTTTGGACCGGAATTAAAGTTTGCCTGTTTATTACACTCTGCTCTCCTGCATCTGACTTCGCCTCCCGTACACACCTCTGACAGAATTACAAACCGAACCATGGAGTCAGCAGGAGCAGGGACCCCGTTTAGAGGAGTCTATGAGCGAGTCCAGGAACATTCGGCTATGTAACATCATCTTGGTGCCATGATGGATCGCGTTGTCCAGACTATGGACCGCTGGGAGAGACAGGAAGTCTCCCCAGTGCCTCGACCAGCGCAACCGGGGTTACCTCTACCTGTCTGGTCCGGAACCAGTCCCAGTGGGATGCATCTCTCCCTTCCCAGGGAGTATGATGGGACGGCAGCACAGTGCCAGGGATTCCTGTTACAACTGGACCTTTACCTGGCCACTGTGCACCCAGCTCCCTCGGAGAGGGAGAGAGTGTCTGCCCTCATGTCATGGGGAGTTCACCCGTCGCTTCCGGGCCGTCGTTGACCATCCGCTCGAAGGTAGAGCGGCGGGGGAACGGCTCTTTCATTTGAGGCAGGGGACGAGGAGGGCCATGGAATTCGCCCTGGAATTCCGGACCTTGGCCACCGGAGCAGGCTGGAACGACAGGGCCCTCATCGACCACTGTCGGTGAAGCCTGCGTGAGGACGTCCGACGTGAGCTGGCCTGCAGGGATGCCACCATCTCCTTTCACTAACTGGTGGAATTGTCCATCCGGTTGGATAACCTGCTGGTCACCCGCGGACGTCCAGAGGGGGCTCTGTCGGTGCCATTTTCTAGCAACCCTGCTCCGCTGCCCATGGAGTTGGGAGGGGCTGCGCATAGGGAGACTGGAGGAGGAGCCATCACGTGCACCATCTGTGGCCGCAGAGGGCACACTGCTGGTCGGTGCTGTGACGGTTCCTCTGGGAGTAGAGGCAACAGGCAGGGCACTCTGGCGTCACCCCAGGTGTTTCTGCACCACACTCATCCAGAGTCCTCTGTTGACCACCTGTTTGTACCTGTTTGTTTCCCTGATTTTTTTCCCCCCAGCATTCCCAGCATAAGGCGCTAGTCGATTCAGGCGCAGCTGGGAATTTTATCGACAGAGCGTTACCCCTTAGTTTAGGGATCCCCATTATTCCTGTAGTTAGACCTTTCCCGGTTCACGCTCTGGATAGTCGACCATTAGGGTCCGGGCTAATAAGGGAAGCCACTATCTCCTTGGGCATGGTGATGCAGGGGGGTCATGAGGAGAGAATCAGTCTCTTCCTCATTGACTCTCCTGTGTTTCCTGTGGTACTAGGCCTTCCCTGGTTAGCTCAGCATAACCCCCCTTTCTCCTGGCAACAGAGGGCTCTCACGGGGTGGTCGTGAGAGTGCTCGGGGAGGTGTGTAGGGGTTTCCGTTGGTGCTACCAGGGTGGAAAGACCAGACCAGATCTCCACCGTGCACATCCCCCCTGAATATGCCAATTTGGCTCTCGCCTTCTGTAAAAAGAAGGCGACTCAATTACCACCTCGACGGGGGGATTGTGCGATAAATCTCCTGGAAGATGCTGCGCTTCCCAGGAGTCAAGTGTATCCCCCAGTGTAAGGCTCCGAGACACCTGCCCAGAGGTAAGCTACACCCCTTACCCGTTCCTCAACGACCTTGGTCACACCAGTCTGGAGATTTTTTAACCAATCTACCTCTTTCACAGGGAAACACTACTATCCACTACTATGGATCGTTTCTCTAAGTCATGTCGTCTCCTCCCTCTGCCCGGTCTTCCTACGGCCCTACAGACTGCGGAAGCCCTGATTACTCACGTCTTCCGGCACTACGGGGTGCCTGACGATATAGTGTCTGATCGGGGTTCCCAATTCAAGTCGAGAGTCTGGAAGGCGTTCATGAAACGTCTGGGGGTCTCGATCAGCCTTACCTCCGGTTTTCACCCCGCGAGTAACGGGCAGGTAGAGAGAGTCAACCAGGATGTGGGCAGATTTCTGCGGTCCTATTGCCAGGACCGGCCAGGGGAGTGGGCGGCGTTCGTGCCCTGGGGTGAGATGGCACCGTAGTGAGACCCCGGTGTTCGCACCGGGGGACCGGGTCTGGCTCTCGACCTGAAACCTGCCCCTCCGCCTGCCCTGCCGGAAGCTGGGTCCGCGGTTTGTGGGGCCATTAAAATTCCTGAGGAGGGAGAACAAGGTGTGTTATAGATTACAGCTTCCCTCTGATTACCGTATTAACCCCTTATTCCATGTGTCTCACCTCAGGCCGGTGGTGGCTGGTCCGCTCCAGGAATCTGAGGTGCGGGAGGTCCCTCTGCCCCCTCTGGACATCGAGGGGGGCCCAGCGTACTCCGTTCGTTCCATCCTGGATTCGAGGTGTCGGGCAGGGGGCCTTCAGTACCTCGTGGAGTGGGAGGGGTACGGTCCGGAGGAGAGGTGCTGGGTTCAGGTTGCGGATGTTTTGGAACCCGAACTGCTGTGGGAGTTTTCAACGTCGCTGGAGCCGCGCGTCAAGGGGGGGGGTGTGTGTGTGTATGTCAAGACTTCATATTTGTTTTGTCTTGTTCCATTCCACACCTGGTTTTAATTCCATAATTGCTGCATGTATTTAGTCCTCTGTTCCCCACCATGTCTTTGTGTGTAATTGTTTATTGTTATGTGCATTTTGTCAGGCGCTATACTTTTGCTATGTTCCGTGTTTGTGGCACGTTCTTATGTGCTGTCATTTTTGGACCGGAATTAAAGTGCGCCTGTTTATTACACTCTGCTCTCCTGCATCTGACTTCGCCTCCTGTACACACCTCTGACATAGGGTTCTTTAACCTTAGATAAATCCTGCTCCGCCATGTTCCCAGTCTCACAGCTCTGTAAAGTAAATACCCCCACAGAGCCTCAGAAGGCAGCAGTCAGCTTGGGGTTGGTGATTCATACAACTGCCTTGTATCTGGTCCAAAGCACATGCAACAGGCTATGTTTAGGAGTAAACTGGGACAGAAAATTGGCCCTACACTGGCAAAAAAAAAATCCTTGAGGCCCCTAAACAACCCATTTATTTCCTTGAGAACACCATTATACTTTTGCTCAAAAAACCAAGTTAGACAGGCCCACTAGGCTTAAAATAGACCAGCCCATTTAGCATTTGCCCGAAATGCCAGATGGCCAGTCCACCCCTGGCTATGTTGTCATTATTCAAAATCCTAGATGCACTCTCCCCATAATTGCATGTGATTTTTATTTTGCTCCAGACATTTAAAAAAATTCAGCTGTTTGGTAAATTTCTATTCCAAATATGTTCCAAATGGGTTCCCCTTCTCTGACCAAATTAACTCATGACTCAATTATGTTTTATCAGCCAGGCTTTTAACTTCTCAATATTGGCCTATTGCATCTGACATGGAAACAAACAATACTAGGTGATGATTGATACCAAAAGAGTGCAATATAAAGGGTAGGTAAACAAGGGAGTAATGAAGACCAGGTGTGACTGATGACGGTTGCCAGGTGTATGTAAAGATGGCTTGCCAGGACCGGTGGTTAGTAGACCGGTGACGTCGAGCACCGGAGCGGAGGAGTGGACGTGACAGTACCCCCCTCCGACAAGCGGTTCCAGGCGCAGGACATCACCGGCCAGGAGGACGGGCCCGAGAGCGAGGAGCGGGCCGATCCGGACGACAAAGGTGGAAATCTCGGCTGATGTTGGGATTTAGAATGTCGTCCACCAGAACCCAACACTGCTCCTCTGGACCGTACCCCTCCCATTCCACCAGGTACTGGAGCCGACCCCCACGGCGTCGGGAGTCCAGGAGTGATCTGATGGCATAGGTGGGGCTCCCATTGATGTCCAAGGGAGGTGCGGGGGTGTCGTCGGGGTTGAGCAAACACCGGCCTGAGGAGGGAAACATGAAAGATCCGGTAGTTAGTAGGGAGTTGTAATCTGTAAATTACCTCGCTGACCCTCCTGAGGACTTTGAACGGCCCCACAAACCAGGGACTCAGCTTCTTACAGGGCAGGAAGAGAGGGAGGTTCCTGGTGGAGAGCCAGACGCAATCACCAGGATGAAACACAGGAGCCTCACTGCAGTGGGAATCCGCCTGCTCTTTCTGGCGGCGGACGGCGCGCTGGAGTCTCACGTGGGTATCGTTCCATACCTCTCCTGTGCTCCTGAACCAATCATCCACCGCAGGAGCTTCGGTTTGGCTCAGATTTGATTTGCGTCCACGGAGCCAGGGCTGGCTGATAACGCAGAACACACTGCACGGGAGTCAGCCCGGTGGAGGAGTGTTGCAATGAATTCTGGGCGTAATCAGGCCCAGTCCCCCTGCTGGTCCTGGCAGTGGCTCCTCAGGAACCTCCCCAGTTCCTGGTTCATCCTCCCCGCTTGCCAGTTAAACTCGGGGGTGCCCGGAAGTGAGACTGACCATGACCCTCAGCTTCTCCATGAAAGCCTTCCATACACGTAATGTGAATTGGCGGCCACGATCAGAGACAATATCCTCGGGAAGGCCATAGTGCCGGGAAGACCTGCTGCAACAGTGCCTCATTGACCTGGAGAGCGGTAGGGAGACGAGAAGGATGAAACAAAAGTATTTAGAGAATCTATCCACTATCACCAAAATGGTGGTAAAACCATCAGAAGAGGGGAGATCAGTGACAAAGTCAATGGACAGATGAGACCAGGGATGCTGAGGCACAGGAAGGGGAAGGAGTTTCCCTGCTGGAGCGTTCCGGGGAGATAGGGCGAACAGAACAGGAGTTGACATATCAAGTGATGTCCTGCACCAAGGTGGGCCACTGGTACTTTCCAGAGATGGACTGAATGGTGCGGGTAATACCTAAATGTCCAGCGAGGCAGGAGGCAGGTTTTCGAGTAATATGCACATGGATACAATTTCTGTGGATTACCTTGACATTTAAAACAGGAAAATGGTCCAATTAACACACTTATCAAGAGAATATCCCTGGTCTTCCCTACTGCCTCTTATCTGGCGGACTCACTAAACACAAATGTTTAGTTTGTTAATTATGTTTGAGTGTTGGAGTGTGGCCCTGGTAATCTGTAAATAAAAAAATTTAAGAAATGGTGCTGTCTCGTTGGCTAAATATAAGCAATTTCAAATTATTTATACTTTTAACTTTTGATGCTTAAGTATATTTTTGCAATTACATTTATACTGAAGTATATTTAAAACCAAATACTTTTAGACTTTTACTCAACTAGTATTTTACTGGGTGACTTTTACTTGAGTCATTTTCTATTAAGGTATATTTACCTTTACTCAAGTATGACGTTTGGGCACTTTTTCCACCACTGATCAGAGCTAACACATTCATTCAATGTAATAGAGCTGAGCTCTTTGACTTTCAGGCTACGATGTTTTTGAATGTAATGTAAAAGATTGAAGGGCACTTGAAAAGAAACCAAAAGAACTAGCTAGAGCCCTTCTTCCAAATCTTCATTTAAATGACAAATGCACAGCCTAAACTGTAAGTTACGGAGAGTAATGATCTAGCTAGTTAATAACACAGAATATCATGATTTTTGGAGGGAAACATATTAATCAAATCTACTTATCCTACAATACTTTAAAATAGTTAATCTCTCACTTTCTCTACACAACTGACTAGGTCATAGGTACCAATGCTTTGTAATAACCAGAGTATAAAACATAACTAAAGTAGTACAAACATATGTTTAGCTCCATTCGTGCAAGGATCCCTATTCTCGAGGGACAGTGGAAATCAGACCCTTGAATGGGAGATTGAGTAGATACGTGTGTTGTAGAGTCAGGTCACTATCAAGGTCAGCTTTCCCTGCCTATAAATTTACCACTGAGATGTGGAGACATACAGTGGCCATATGTGAATATTTAGGAAGTTCAGAAACTTCTTCCAACCACCCCTTCAAGCTACACAAATTGATTATGAGTCATCCATGGGTGACATATGCAGAAAGAATAGCATATTTTACAAAGATGGCTTGCTTAATTAATGCAGCATGTCCGGCTTCCGTCTGCCAAGTGAATTAATTAGTTACAAACCCATCATTCTTAGGGTCCCGTCTTATGGTGAGCCTAGAGCTCATAAATGACAAGGGCCCTGCACAATGACATTGGTCATGCCCTTTGCTCAGGCTCCACACCTTATGAATAAGCAAAGGGCATGCTCAAATGGCTCTGGCAAAATATGTAACTCTGGGCATTCAAGTCAACTTCTCATGGTTTGTGATCAGCTTGTGGTGGAGGATGTCATGTGATCATGACAGTATATAGGGGCTATGATACAAATGTGATACAGCCAGCCATTAGCCTACTGAGAAAAGGTCTCAGTAAGAGGATTTAAAAGCATAAGTGTGCTCACAAGTGCCGGTTTAGCAGCACAATCTTTAAAAAACCAAACCACAAGTTGTCTTGATTGACTGTTGTCAGAAGAATAGCAACTTTTGTTTCCAACTTTTTTAGGGCCAACGACTATCACAGCTATTTATCAACAAATCGAATTAAACAGTCAAACTATACAGGATTTCGTGATAAGAGTGGCGGTCTCTGGAATGAACACTTTGCCTGATCGCTTGTTTGGTTGAACTTCTTTGTTTACATCGGATGTTTGTGAGAACAAGCCAATGAAGAGGGTGACATGCTTTGGTGGATAAGGGGATTGTCAAGGGTGTTTAACTACGGTTCTCTCTCCTGTCAACCAAGGATGATTTCAACTCCTCCCTAGAAGCAGGATCGTAATTCATTAGGCACCAAACAGATGAAAACAGACTGGAACCAGGAGGTATCTACCTAAACTTGTCCAATAAGAATCAATTGTTTTTATTTTCTGTTGCGAAACATTTAAAGTTTTGCACTAGTGAATACAACCCTGCATTACCAGGACAGTTAGACTGAGACAATAATATCGGCCTCTACACCTCAGAGGTTTGCAGTAATTAGTGTGTCTGATTATTCTTCAAAAGAATATTGAGTGAAATTCAATAGGATCTGAACTGTGTAGGTTAAAAACGTGACTGACACATACTAGTTACTATGATGTCTAAAAAATTGTAATTTAGTTGAAAATAGCATATCCCAATAGTATCAAACACGGCCAACTCATTTTTAAAAGATAATGAAAAGGATTGAGGTTAATTCAAGGTAAATTCATGCATTTCAGTAATGGGATTGTTCAATTTACTGTTGATAATCGGTCATGTCTAGATGACACCCACACACACACACACTTTCACACTCACTATATATGCTGCTGCTACTGTGTATTATCTATCCTGTTGCCTAGTCACTTTACCCATATCTACACATACATAGGTACCTCAATTACCTCGTCATTTTTTTAGGTCAATACAATCTCATCCAGAGTTGAATTTGAGGGTGGTAGAGCATACTTATATGATATGTTTCTTCATTTGTAACATTATGTGATTTCAGAGGTGGCACCACAGGTCCAAGATATGTTGGGGGAGGGGGGTATTTCAATAAACAGTCAGGATACATCATCTCACATTTTATAGTTCCTGCAATATCTGTTGTGCAGACGGGGGGTCCTGGGGCCCAGAGTTTTTCCTGATCTCTGCAGTGGTTCTCAAAGGCTAACCCATTTGTGGTTCTCAAACTTGATTAGGTGAATCTGAACATCTAACACAAAATTGGAAAGCATCCTAACCAGATAAAAGCCAGTAATTCATGTATTTGATATGTTCCAAAACATTTTTGGCAACAACTGATTGGAAAATAGAACTAACATGGCAGAGTTTGCTTTATGCAGGTTAGACTCCTGTAGGCCTTTGTTGCTGTAAGTTGCTCACTCATCACTATTTTGTCTATTTAATTCCAATCAATTTTTTATTTTTTAAAAATTGAACCTTTTAACTTGGCAAGTCAGTTAAGAAAAATTATTATTTACAATGACGGCCTATCGGGGAACAGTGGGTTAACTGCCTTGTTCAGGTGCAGAACGACAGATTTTTACATCGTCAGCTCGGGGATTGGATCCAGCAACCTTTCAGTTACTGGCCCAACGCTCTAAACACTAGGCCCCGGATTGATACATTTTAATACAAAACCAAATTGGATCACATTCACATTTTCTCTTAACACAAATAAATGGGCTGATTTTAGGCTGTAAATACATGTTTGGGCTATAAATACATGCTGCAGTAGTTTGTGTCGGGGGGCTAGGGTCAGTTTGTTATCTGTTTGTTATATCTGGAGTACTTCTCCTGTCCTATCCGGTGTCCTGTGTGAATTTAAGTATGCTCTCTCTAATTCTCTCTTTCTTTCTCTCTCTCGGAGGACCATGCCTCAGGACTACCTGACATGATGACTCCTTGCTGTCCCCAGTCCACCTGGCCGTGCTGCTGCTCCAGTTTCAACTGTTCTGCCTGTGATTATTATTATTTGACCATGCTGGTCATTTATGAACATCTTGGCCATGTTCTGTTATAAACTCCACCCGGCACAGCCAGAAGAGGACTGGCCACCCCACATAGCCTGGTTTCTCTCTAGGTTTCGGCCTTTCTAGGGAGTTTTTCCTAGCCACCATGCTTCTACACCTGCATTGCTTGCTGTTTGGGGTTTTAGGCTGGGTTTCTGTACAGCACTTTGAGATATCAGCTGATGTAAGAAGGGCTATATAAATACATTTGATTTGATGTTACCGCTTTGTTTACAGTGGGCAGAGGCAATCGGAGCGAAAATGCTTTTCTTGCCTACCTGCAGCTTTGATTGTTCTCAGTAGGCTAATTAACTGAATCACAGATTAATTGTGCAGAATGGGCAAATCATGTGACAAATTAGCTTCAATAGTCGTTTGTCCCTTTAATCAAGGCTAGTTAATATTTTGTATTAAACTGAATCCAAAGTGTTGGGGCATATGCCAGCTCATCTGGTGGCAGCCCTGCTGTGTTGATCTCTGCAGCATGGATAGATGGAACTCGCCACATAATGATACAAATGAAGAAGCTATCTCGACATTTTTAGATAGTATGTCAATGTTTAGACAGTAGCTATCGACGTTTTTAAAAAATCGTGGCGGGAATGGCCTTCCATACAAAACCTTGATCATCTGCCACTCTACTAGGCAAGCCCGTGCATGGGTGTCTAAGAAACCCCATCGATGAGAAAAAAACTCGCGGCGTGAACGGGTTTTCGCTAGTTACCACTGCCACAAAGTTATAAACCCCGCCTTGTTCTATAATTAATCTTCTTAACATGTTATTTTGAACCTAAACCTAACCACAGTGCTAACCGGATGTCTAACCCTAACCTTAAATTAAACCCCAAAACCATTTTTTTGTTTTAATTAATGTTTACGAAAGCCATTTTAAAATAATTTTTACTTTGTGGCTGTGGTAACTAGTAGAAACCGCGTGAACGTGGCAGCCATTTTACATCCTCAAGAGTGAATGAGTGGAGCCGGACCAGTGCCGGGAGTTTTTACACTTTTTCCTCTTTTAATTCTCACATTTTCCTTCCGAAACAATCAACACCATACAAGTTGGTGATCCATCGGCAGGTATGATGAATACTACTAACTGGTCACGTGATCATAGTACAATGTATAGCTAAAGTCTGTGAGCTTGTGGTGTTTCAAACAATGTGGAAACTGGTGGTTGGGACGGGTTCTACAGACCGGCTTTTTGAAAATGGACTCTCCCTATGTGGCGGCACGTTGACAAACCACGAAGCTAGCTAGCATACTACAAGAAGGCCTCTGTTAAACCAAAGATGCTGGTAACATCAACCTATGACATTCGAGACAAATTATGTCAACCAGCAAGTTACATATGAGCTATCATGTTTTTAATGTTGCTAAATAGCTAATTTAGCCAAGTGAGCTAATTCTGACAGATCATGAATGACACATGTTCATTGTCACGGGCTAGCCCAGCCCGTGGCTAACCCAGCCTGCCAAGGAGCTATCAGCAACGCGTGAGCGTGCAAACTTCAAGAGGATTGCCTTCTGCCATAGTTTTAATGCAACTCGTGAGCTAGTTCTTCAGCTAACCAATGTTGGCTAATAAAACATTTCATTTCATCCCGCCAACGTAGCAAACTGGCATGCTTAGCTAGTAAGGTTTGTTATTGCGACTTGACAGCGTGAGGACTATCATTAGCTAGTTAGTACCGCATGCTATTATTTAGCTAACATTGGTTAGCTAGCTAACGTTAAGTTGTTGGGCTATATACAGTATTTGGATAACGCAGCTAGCTAGTTGACGTTGGCTAACGTTAGGCCACAATGCTAACTATGCGTTTTTGGTTGATAACTACTTAGCAACCCAGCTAAATGGATTAGTTAGATATTGGCTGCAATGAAGACTTGGCATGAACTGAAATAACGGGAGTTCAATTTGACTTACATTTATGCTCGCTAAGTTTGCTTACTAATTAATACAGCGTCAGTGGCTTGAGACAACGTATCAAACATTTGTTATAACCATTGTTAATAGTTAGTCGACCACGTAGTATACTCCTGTACACATGCTTGTTGACCGGCTTGCTAGCTACCGGAAACTGGTGGTAGTTACACTGCCGAAGGAACACGTGTATCAACTATAACGTTAGTTAGTGCTGAAGTCAGCAATCAGTAGACTAATTTATCATCTAGCAATCAGGCCAAGCCCTTGTAAATGTTAGTTAGCGTGTTGTGCAAATGTGTTCTTCAAACCTAGTCAAAGGCGGGAAATATGTAATTGCGTGTACACACATTTTACCATGTAGCCTAGCTAATTGTCCTCACAAATGGAAATAATTAACGTATGCAGTTAAACTTTTTTTTAAATCATTGGTATTCATAAGTGTCAGCATTATCAAATTTGATAGACAAGCAAAATCAAATATTGTAATTCAAATGTGACCTGATTCCACTGTAAGGGACCACATGGACCCATGTGTGCCTGTTGAACATGACATCCCCCAAAAGCTCTCAACAGCCTTGCACTTGACCCAGCATTAATTTGGCTCATTGCATTTGCACAGATTTCTGGAGACATGGCCACAGAACATATTAATGGAAATGGTCCAGAAGAACCAATGGATACCACTGCTGCAGTTACCCATTCTGAACACTTCCAGACTTTATTAGAAGCTGGTTTACCACAGAAAGTTGCTGAAAAACTAGATGAAATTTACATAGCAGGTAAGGCACACTGAATACCCAGCATATTTGTATACATAATTAAAAATGTTGCTATTGCATGTGCTGTCATGTATTACATTACATTTTGAATGTGGGAATTGGGATCCTCAAGCAACTTTTTGTGGTTTCCTACCAAAATGGGTACTGCAGTGTTATGAAAAAAGAGAATTTGGACACCACCAATATCGGTGTGAAATAAATGTCATGTCTACATTTCCGTTGTCTTAGAGGTACATCTGGGCAGAGACCACTGGCGACACGGCCAGTGTTGTGTTTAAGAATTCAAGTGTATCAGCACAGATGAGCGGCGAGTTAGGCCACAGTTCGGCGGAGGTCTCTCTGTACAGTCTCAGGCAGAGAATTCAGCCAGATGGGCGCATGCAAGAACAATGGCAGCAGCTGTCGGTGGCTGGGACAGGTGATGGGTCTTCCAAGAGCAGAATGTGGACACGCTCATTAGGAACGCACAGTGCAGAGGACTGTTACATCACATCTGTTGTGATTAGTTCTGCAAGGGTTGAAGGTGCTGTTACTCAATGCACTTTGTCCCAAAAAAATCTGACAATGTTATCTGAAGTATGACTGCATTATTCAAGATTTCAGAGATCCCCAATGCAGTTATAGCCACAAAAATAAGAACTTTGATACCTCCAAACATGCATTGCGGCTAGATCCGTTTTGAGAAGATATCCCGTAGTTCTGTTCCTGCTAGTAATGGATGTTTTCTGGTGTCTCCTCAGGTTTAGTATCTCACAGTGACTTAGATGATAGAGCGATCGAGGCTCTGAAAGAGTTCAACGAAGAAGGTGCTCTGCAAGTTCTGTTGCAGTTCAAGGACAGCGACCTCTCACATGTCCAGGTATGTTTGGAGGGGGACGGCGTAGTAGAAGTTGGGTCAGCTGCATAATTAGTATGAAAATGTATGCTCACTACTGTGTCGCTCTGGTTAAGAGTGTCTGCTAAATGACTCAAATGTAAATGATTAGACTGCACTGTGCGTCTTTAAACAAAATGCTACCATCTAAAGCAGTGTTTCCCAACCCTGGTCCTTGAGTACCCCCAACAGTACACATTTTTATTGTAACCCTGAAGTAGCACACCTGATTCAACTTCTCAACTAATCATCAAGCCCTGAATGAGCTAAATGAGGTGTTTGTCCAGGCTACAATGAAAATATGTACTGTTGTGGGTACTTGCGGACCAGGGTTGGGAAACACTGCTATAAAATATGTATTGATTATTGTTATTTTTTTACTCAACAGAACAAAAGTGCCTTTCTTTGTGGAGTTATGAAGACATACAGACAGAGGGAGAAACAGGGGACCAAAGTCTCAGACTCCAGCAAAGGACCAGATGAGGCCAAAATCAAAGTATGGTTTTAACAAATATTCTTGAAATAAGCGATCGTAGAGATTTTATAAGGGTATCATTATTTTATGACGTGCAGTTGTTCTCTGGAGGGTGTTTGACCTGAATTATGTTATTTAAATGAACAGGCCCTGCTGGAGAGAACTGGCTACACACTTGACGTGACAACGGGTCAGCGGAAGTATGGAGGCCCTCCCCCGGAGTCGGATCACTCAGGGACACAGCCCACGATCGGTACAGAGGTATGTCTCTACAATATTTAAATAGTGTTCGATTAGTGTGTAATAGTTTTCCTCAGTGTGGATGGTGTTTCTGCATTCTGTGTCCAAATGATGAAATCATGTACTTTTTCCTGGAGTGACTTCAGTTGCATTGATGGTTTACCGCTAAGATCTGACTGGACACATTAATTCTGTATTTTGGAGATTTATTTTAACAATGTTTCTTTCACACCAAGATAACCTCCATTTTGCTATCATCTCAGATTTTTGTTGGCAAGATCCCCAGAGATCTATTTGAGGATGAGCTGGTACCTCTGTTTGAGAAAGCTGGGCCCATTTGGGACCTGCGTCTGATGATGGATCCACTCAGTGGCCTCAACAGAGGTTACGCCTTTGTCACTTTCTGCACTAAAGAGGCGGCACAGGAGGCTGTCAAGCTGGTATGAAAAACTTGTGGTAAACTTCTCTCCTGACAGAACAGTAGGAATGGAGAATTTAAGCCCACCCAACAATGTCATGAACTCTCTTATCCTCTCCCCACAGTGTAACAACAATGAAATTCGACCTGGCAAACATATTGGCGTGTGCATCTCTGTGGCCAATAATAGACTGTTTGTTGGTTCCATCCCCAAGAGTAAAACAAAAGATCAGATTGTGGAAGAGTTTGCTAAAGTCACAGGTAAGGTTGAATGATCCTCTGGACATTTTGAAGGGCCAGTCATGTTGTGTTGGCAAAAGTGATTGTTTCCTTGGCTTAGCAGTAACTTTGACAACTGTCTGTAGCTGTTGCCTTACTATCACTGAATGCACCAATCGTGATCAAGCACTAGAGCAGGGCTGCCCAATCCTGGTCCTGGAGGGCCAAAACACCTTTGTTTTTTGTTTCTACCTGGCAGTTAATTGCAATCACCTGGTGTCCCAGGTCTGAATCTGTCCCTGATTAGAAGAGGATGAAAAACAGTGCTTGGTCCCTCCAGGACAAGGATTGGCAGGCCTGCACTAGTGTGTTAGATTGCGTTCATTCTGAGTTAAGAGTTATGTGAGGGCTATATATTGTAATGTAATAGTTCATTCCCAATGTGATGGTTCTGTGTCCAAATGATGAAATGCATATATTCTACCCTGGAGTAAATCTGTTTACGCTGATAGTTTACCGCTAAGATCTGACTGGACACTTAACTGGGCACAAATCAACAATCTCTTGAGACTAATGTCCAAAGAGAACAGCTGTGTCAAATAAAGGAGACACTAAATGTTTTGAGTAAACTGAAGGGAACATTCTTTGATTGCATAAAGTCTTGAATGTGAAATATTCTCTTCTGGTGCCAACTGCTGTATGCTTTTCAGTAAGGTACTCAGAGTTCAATTTTTTGACTTGGCATTGCATATGGAGGCGCTAGAGCGAGCTGTCTGGTGCACTGGTCACTGTTCAGCTAGGATACCCTTTATGCCTTTCCCTTTCTGCCCCTCTTTCAACAGAGGGTCTTAACGATGTCATACTGTACCATCAGCCAGATGACAAGAAAAAGAACAGAGGCTTTTGCTTCTTGGAATACGAAGACCACAAAACTGCAGCTCAGGCCCGCCGCAGGCTGATGAGTGGCAAGGTCAAGGTGTGGGGGAATGTGGTGACTGTGGAGTGGGCCGACCCCATAGAAGACCCTGATCCTGAAGTCATGGCCAAGGTATGGGGAGCAAAGATAACATGGCTCATTTTGCTTGTGAATAAATTGTGATTTGATTTTTGTTCTGTCTATCTGTAAACTTGTAGACGAACACTGATTTGTGTTGGAGGCTGTTGACCAAGGAGTAAGAATAGAGGTAACCACCCGTGTCTGAGAGCCAGAAACGGATTTACGGGATTGATAACCCACCACTACTTTTCCCCTCCCAGGTGAAAGTGCTGTTTGTCCGGAACCTTGCGAGTACTGTAACGGAGGAAATACTTGAAAAGGCCTTCAGTCAGTTTGGCAAGTTGGAGCGGGTGAAGAAGCTGAAAGACTATGCCTTTATCCACTTTGAGGAGAGAGACGGAGCAGTCAAGGTACAGGCTGGAGTCTTTATATTTCTCTAATGAGAGTATCACGAAATTGTGGTAAAAATTGCAATTTTTTTGAATAGTTATTAAACTTGCATCTTGACAGGCCTTGGCCGACCTGAATGGGAAAGACCTTGAGGGAGAGCACATTGAAATAGTCTTCGCCAAGCCACCTGATCAGAAGAGGAAAGAACGCAAAGCCCAGAGGCAAGCGGCTAAAACACAAATGTAAGCAAACCTTGATTTGCAGTTATTCGAGACCTTCATTATAGTTACATTGTTGGGCGGCCTTTCATCATTGAGTTCTCTTGAGTGACTGAACAGAGAAGTTTAAAACATGAAAAACATAAAATTCTCGTGTCCTGTATGGTTACTAAACAAGTGCATATCCTCTCGCCTACCCATTCTTCACAGGTATGACGATTACTATTTCTACGGCCCACCCCAGATGCCACCTCCCACAAGAGGCAGAGGACGAGGCGGCGGCCGTGGTGGCTATTCCTACCCCCCTGACTACTACGGCTATGACGATTACTACGATTACTATGGCTACGACTACCACAACTACCGGGGCGGCTATGAAGACCCCTACTATGGCTATGAGGACTTCCAATCTCCCGGCCGAGGACGATCCCGAGGCGGAGCCCGTGGTGGTGGTGTCCTATCCTCCCGGGGCCGTGGAGCCGTCACGCCCAGGGGCAGACTAGGGGGTTTCTCCCAGCGAGGAGGCAGTGGCCCTGGATCAAGCAGAGGTGTGCAGGGGACCAAAGGGGCACTGGGTAAATGGGGACTAGCTGTGTCAATGTCAATGCAAATCATAGCTGATGGCAAAGTGTTAAATGCAAACATACTATTTGGACAGGACTTTTTCCCCCTTAACTTGAATTACCTTTTTATAGAAATATTATTTTTTACCTGCATTTGTCTTCCTTATTTGGCATAAATTGACCCACGGTGTGTGAGAAGCCTAGAAAAGTAAGGAATCAGTCATACAGATGGGCCCATTTTTATTTTTACTTTTGAAAGCTGGGCTAGATGTCCCTCACATTAAATTGGAAAAATGTTATGTATGCAAATGTCTTTAGCTTTATGTCCAAATGATGAAATACTTATATTCTATCCTGGAGTAACTCTGGTTATGCTGATAGTTTACCGCTAAGATCTGATTGGACACCTTGGACATTTTAGGTTATTGTATACATGACTAGAAGACTTCCTCAGATTTGTGTCCATTGATGGGCAAGTATCCTTATTCTCAACATTTGAAGACAACTGCCTTGACTGATGTCACCTTTCAGAGCACCAACTCTGAAAGGTCTGTTCCTCTGCATATTTAGATTAGCATATATTTAAATCTGCATATTAGGATTACCCTGAACTAGTTTTATATAATGTTAAATGATTGAATGTCATTAGTGATGATTATATTCTGTATCTGTTGCTTGGCCAACAGGGAAAAGGGCTCGAGGCCGATCCTGACCTGTCACTATGAAGACTGACCTACTGTGTTGGGTTACACCAGAAGCGGCAACGGATACGGATGGATAAGTCAGCGAAATGGTCCAATATTCCAGCCTTACAGAAGCATCTCCCCCAAACTGCCACCTAAACAATCACCAGATTATTTAGATACACACACACACACACCCCCTCCCCCAATGCCATTTTAGATAATTATTGAAGAATTTGCACTTTTTAAGTTTTAGTTTGAAGTGGCTCAAAGGAGCTTGATGCTATTGTATATTTTTGTGCTAATCGGAATTTTTATTGTCGGAATATCCATGTTAATCTTAATCGTTTGATTTGGATGTTTGAAGAGAACATCTGCAGGTTTTGGGTGTGACCACCAGGCATGGATAAGTCAGGCATTCCAGGAAAGTGGTTCTTTTCAGAACTTGTCTTTTAAAGGGTTGGTTAACTACCTCAGTACAGAGGATTAAACTACCCTGCCTGTACTGTAAATAGGGAAACTATATTGATGAAAGCAGGGCTTGTTTCCTACAAAATATGCACAAGAGCAGTAGAACAACCGAAAGTACTTAATGTAATATAGTAATTTTGTTGCAGTTCTGACACTGCAAACAGTCAAACTGGCCGTGCAAAATAATTGCATATGATGAGCCTGAACAAGCCCTGCTTTTATCCTATTTTCAACTGAATTAGCTGCCTTGCTTATTCAGATTATTGTAGTTACTGGTTGTATAGTTTGGAAAATGTTACTTTTGTAAAGGCTTGAACATCAACGAAGGCATCAACTGCCTTTTGAAAAAGCCCTGCAGTGTCCCTTTGCCACTCCAATGGATAAAAAAAAAAAAAAGAATAGAACATAATTATGTTCAGTCAGTTACACCGACCCCCCCATTTAGTTTAAAAGAAATGTCCCAATCATGTGAAATCTTGAACAGTCCCCCTCTAACTCTAAGCCAGCTACTATTTAGTTAAGCCACTTGATTGAAATGAATTGCCCGTGTGCCTGTAGCTGTTTCAGGGGGGTGGGGGGTCGTTGTCATTGTGGTCAAAGGGATACTGCAGCTATGATTTGTATTCCATGTATAGCAAAAAGGATACCGAACTATTCATCCGGTTTTGTACACAGTTAACTCCCTCAATAAAATCATTACAACCACCTTTTGAAAAGATGTTAGCAGTTTTAAACCATTGTTGGTGGCCAACAACGTTTTTTGCATTCCTGCAAATAAATTGTTTTATACTGTAAAATGGAGGTGAGTGTAACTTATTTTTGTAATAAAGTTTTTGATTTCTATCTGTGTCTTACTCTCTGTATGACTTTCTGTTGAACCATCTCAGTTATGCACTGATTATAGCATAGAATTGTAACATCCTTTTCTGATTCACACAACACAGTAAGCACTACTTTCTCACGCAGGGATTCTTCAACCAGAGGCACATGTGTACTGTCCTGTGATTTCAATTGAATCATTACGTTGATCAGTACTTGGCAGTGACACATCGGTTTTGTCGTCAGCCTGCTGCAACATGAAATGAGCGTTGTCGAGATTAATATATGCTTTGCTTTTAGAATATTGTGTATCTTCATCGTTATGATAGAAGGTGATGTCTACATAAAGGCTATAAAAATAACGGCCAACAATGTTGCGTGATCCCATAATGAACCGGAGGTGACAAGCATGGCGAAGACCGACTCCCGTTATTTTGATGACGAAAACACATGTTGGGTGTATGATTGATATTCATAAATACAAAGACCGTGAATGCATGGGGAAGCCATTGTTGACATAAGCAAGTCTTCCGCTAAGGGACAGCACGAAATGTAATGAAGGGACATGGGTGTTCCAAAATAGGGGTGAGTTTTCTTTTCTTTTTTTGGCGGGGGGAGGTTGTCTTTGTGGGGGGCGGCACAGGGGAGGGTAGTGTTTTTTTTATTCTCTGGTTTAAATTCACTCTTCTGCACATACTTTCCCTATAAACAATAGCTTGACTTTTGATATTACCGTAATACATTTTAGAAACATTTGTGAAGGTTTGGTATGGTGTGACTATTATTAAGCTTTAGTTACTGCAAGCCTATGATAGGAAAGCAGTGCGCCCTGGCTCTCCAACTGACTCTGACAGTTGAACTTGAGGTGAGGAACACGCAGAGCCTGTCACAGGCGGGAAAGGGGTTTGTTCGCCACTTTCAAAGTTCCAACTACGAGCGCTATCAATGGCTCACAGGCTCCGAGAAGCACTGCAAACTGTACTGCTGGGAATGCCTATTATTTGCAAGTGATCGATTTGGTGTTTGGAGCCACACTGGCTTTGCAAACTTGAGTTGTCTAACCAAGGCAGCAACGAGACACCAAAGTATGGCTGGGCACTTACAAGCAATGGTGCTTTTGAAAACTTTTGGGGACACCCGAGTGGATCTACAGCTCAACGAACAAGCTCGCAGGGCAACGGAGCTGCACAATGAAAAGGTGAAGAAAAATAGGGAAATATTGAAAAGACTCATTGATTATTTTTGGGGGGGACTTAAAGCTCAAAGTTTGTGGACCAGAAATGGATAGAAGAATATTAATATAACTCTGTTGCACTCGACTATGTTCTTGCCTATTAGTTGAACTGTACTGTATTGTACTCTTCCCCTGCAATTCTCTGAATAAAAATGTCAATTTCAAGGTGACGCAACGTGTGGTTATACTGCATTTCTGTCTAAATGTATAGTGTCTAGAGCCATGGCATTATAATGATGGTAATAAGAGGTGGATTAATTCGGGTGGGACTGTGTAGGACCTCGCTGAAGGCCCACTGTAGTTGAGTGTATGTAAACTAATGACCCACTGGGAATGTGATGAAAGAAATAAAAGCTGAAATAAATCATTCTCTCTACTATTTTTCTGACATTTCACATTCTTAAAATATAGTGGTGATCCTAACTGACCTAAGACAGGGAATTTTTACTAGGATTAAATGTCAGGAATTGAGCCTCCCGGGTGGCGCAGTGGTGCTGTACTGCAGCGCTAGCTGTGCCACCAGAGATCTGGGTTCACGCCCAGGCTCTGTCGTAACCTGCCGCGACCGGGATGTCCGTGGGGCAACGCACAATTGGCCTAGCGTCGTCTGTTGGGGAGGGTTTGGCCGGTAGGGAAATCCTTGTCTCATCGCGCACCAGCGACTCCTGTGCGGTTGGCTTCCGGGTTGGATGGCGTTGTGTTAAGAAGCTGTGCGGCTTGGTTGGGTATTGTATCAGAGGACGCATGACTTTCAACCTTTGTCTCTCCCGAGCCCGTACAGGAGTTGTAGCGATGAGACAAGATAGTAGCTACTAAGCAATTGGGGAGAGAAATAAAAAATGTCAGGAATTGTGAAACTGAGTTTAAATGTATTTGGCTAAGGTAAACTTCCGACCTCAACTGATGTGTTATGAATTCTAGCTAGGTGGCTAACATTAGCAAGGTTCGGGGTTAAAACGTCTTATGGCTGGGGGCTTGTATTGAGTAGCTTGGATGAATAAGGTGCCCAGAGTAAACTTCCTGCTACTCCTGCCCAGTTGCCTATATATGCATATTATTAGTAGATGTGGATAGAAAACACTCTGAAGTTTCTAAAACTGTTTGAATGATGTCTGTGACTATAACATAACTCATATGGCAGGCCTGAGAAAGACAAGGAAGTTGGAAATCTGAGGTTTGTAGCTTTTCAACTCATTGCCTATGGGATATACAGTGGGATATTGGTCATATTGCACTTCCTAAGGCTTCCAATAGATGTCAACAGTCTTTAGAACCTTGTTTGATGCTTCTACTGTGAAGGAGGGGGGAATGAGGGCTGAATAAGTCAGTGGTCTGGCAGAGTGCCGCGAGCTCTTTCTCGCACGCTCACGTGAGAGCGACCTGCGTTCCATTGCATTTCTACAGACAAAGGAATTCTCCGGTCTGAACATCATTGATGATTTGTGTTAAAAACATCTGAAAGATTGATTCTATACTTTGTTTGACATGTTTCTACGAACTGTAATATGACTTTTCGTCTGAACTTTCGCATGGACATGCCCGCGCGTCTTGAGTTTGGATTGTGTACTGAACATGTGAACAAAAAGGAGGTATTTGGACATAAATGATGGACTTTATGGAACAAATCAAACACTTACTGTGGAACTGGGATTCCTGGGAGTGCATTCTGATGAAGATCATCAAAGGTAAGTGAATATTTATAATGCTATTCTGACATCTGTTGACTCCACAACATGGCGGATATCTTTTTGGCGAGTTTGGGCTCTGAACGCTGTACTCAGATTATTGCACGGTGTGCTTTTTCCGTAAAGTTTTTTAAAAATCTGACACAGCGGTTGCATTAAGGAGCAGTTGATCTAAAGTTCCATGCATAACACTTGTATCTTTTATCAATGTTTATTATGAGTATTTCTGTAAATTGATGTGGCTCTTTGGAGGCAAAACATAACAACACGCCAATGTAAACTGATATTTTTGGATATAAATATGAACTTTATCGAACAAAACATACATGTATTGTGTAACATGACGTCCTATGAGTGTCATCTGATGAAGCTCATCAAAGGTTAGTGATTCATTTTATCTCTATTTCTGCTTTTTGTGACTCCTCTCTTTGGCTGGAAAAATGGCTGTGTTTTTCTGTGAATAGGTGCTGACCTAACATAATCGTTTGGTGTGCTTTTGTCGTAAAGCCTTTTTGAAATCGGACACTGTGGTGGGATTAACAACAAGTTTATCCTTATAATGGTGTAAAATACTTGTATGTCTGAGGAATTTTAAATATGAGATTTCTGTTTTGAATTTGGCGCCCTGCATTTCCACTGGCTGTTGTCTTATCGATCCCGTTAATAAGAAGTTAAGGGTTAGGGTTAAGGTTAGGGGTTAGGTTAAAGGTTAGGGTTAGGGGAAGTGTTAGCTAACATGCTAAGTAGTTGTATAGTAGAGGACCTGTTGGACTGTATATTTTCTTAGTAGGTGCTTGTTAGGGCACAGATGACAGACCGGCAGGATTATAGTTGAGGTAGTTTAATGACGCTGATTCACATAGAGCAGTAACGGTACAGCACAGTACAGCGTATGGCTTGACAATTGTGTTAACCAAAAGTGGTGTGGTTCTGAAAAGGGGGAAATTAAATACAATAGTAAATGGCAGCTATAAGCTTAATACAACCTCCAATTACATAAACTATAAATAAAATGTCTACAATAGGTTATCTGCTGCACAGGGCAATACAATCTAACAACAGGGATGTGACTTCACTAATGAATGATCAGAAAAGTGCAACTACAAAGCACTACTGAGCAGCATCCTCACACAACTGCATGAACTTGAATGTACAGTATATAGCTACATCCACAAGGCTCATTGCTAACAAAATACCCACAATCTATACAGTATAGATCCATAAAACCACAGGGCATATAAGACTAAACACTGAAATGCTAAATGTCTGAAGTGAGATGACAGAAACAACAGGGTTAGCAAGCTCACAGTTGCTAGCTCATGGTAAAACACTAATTAGCTCAATAAAGGAGTGTGTCCAAAACACATGAATAGTAAGAAATATGAACAATTCTGTAGGACGCACACCGGCCTTGGCTAAAACAAAAAATTAAAACGAAAGGTAATCACAGGTGATGGCTGGAACTTATCACTTGGCTTGTGTACTTTCTCTAGTTACTTCCTTCTCCTCAGTTAGAGATTGCCCAGCATGCTCTGCTCCACATCACCGTTGGGCAAAGCTACAGCTCTCTTCTGATGAACTAATATTTACTCTCAATAGTCTTTCGTACAGCTGCCCCCAATTGTGACATCAATTTTCTTCTGAGAAAGGCTCAGGGCATTTGGGAGGGGTTACGGCAGGCATACTGTCATCATCTTCTCTGTCTGGGAGAGCTGGGAGGACCACTAACTGGGCAACACTACGGGTGTATGTTCTGTCATTGATCTTTACATCAGCAAACCTCACATGACCATCTGCGCTTGAGTGAACTTTAAATGACACGTCTGATGGGCCAGAGGTCTCTCGGAAGCTGGGTGTCCACCAACATAACCACCATATCCCTTTTGAGGTCAACAGGGATGGCATGCCGCTTCTGGCTGGCCATCAGAAAGGAATCAGCATCGATGTTGGTCAGGAGGTCCAAGTATACACCCATCATGGTGAGGCGGATCTCTGCAAACACCCTCTCAGGGCCGGGATGGCACAGACGGCTGTCGCAATCTTGGATCAGAAGTCGAGTGGATGGATGACCAGGATGGAGGACGATGGGATGAACTGTAGCATGTTCTAGATCTTCGGCACAACGTAGTCTACCACCAACTTGGATGAGCTCTCTAGACTCGTCAAGCTCAGGTGACAAAGTAAGTAGGCTATTGCTGGACGGGACAGGCTTATCAGCTTTCTGTGAAACTCTCTTACTGGGCTGTCTTGTAGATGAAGATCAATGCTTTCTGGTAGTCTTCGGCAGTAGGTTCACCACCCTGACCTGGGTCTTGGGGACCAGCAAGTCGAGTGACATCGTAGAAGGTGGGCTTCCGGAGTTAAGACGTGTCCTATTCAGGATGAGTGTTTGGCTTAGCTAGCCACTCGTCTGGAATTTGAAGGAGAAATGGTGGTCCTTTGCTCGATCTGTTGAGCACCACAAGGTCTTTCAGGGTCTTGCCTTTCGTGATGTCATTACTGAATCCACATATGCACGGAGGTCTGTAAGATCTTGACTCTGCCACCTGGGTGCCTACAAAAGCTTTGAAGCAGCATGATTCCAACCACAGCCACATCAGCACAGTTATCCACAGGGTGGTCTGGTCAATCTTCAAGGTAAGCTCTTTCTCTCGCAGCTTAGCAAGCTGGGCTCCAGTGACAGCTACACATAGCTCCTGTCTTGGAATGCAATGTAGTCGCTTAGGAGCAACTCTGGACCTGGCCTTCAGGAATGACAGGTAGGTCTTGTTGTGACTGTCTCCAGGTACGTAACAGACCCGTATGCCTTCTCTGACGTGTCGCAGAACACATAGATGTCTCTGGTGACACTGAACTGGTAGACATCTGTAGGTACGTAGCACCTAGGCAGGGCGATGAGTGGCAGATCTGTAGCTCTCCTTCCCAATTGTTCCAAGCCTGGAGTAGATCTTGAGGGAGAAGAGGGTCATCCCAGTGTCACGAGAATTTTTATCCCAATGGTTGAACTCAACTACCACTATAGCTTTGACCAATTCCCAGAAGCTTGTAAGACCCTGGTTAATGAAGAATTAGACAAAGCCCTCAGTCTGCAATAGATCAATCCTTTATTCAGAGAGTACTCTGAAGTCAAAAATGAGAACACAGTCATTTTATAACTCCCATACCCCCCCCACACACATGATCTTTTACAAGCCATATCTAGCCGTTCCTCTCCTTATTATTAAATTATGACTCTAACACATTTCATACAATTATATGATTTCAGGGTGGAATACTTTAATCATTACTTTAAACATATAAATTCCTTTATCACCCAGTCCCCATGTTTATCCCAGAGCTGCTGGACCAACACTTTGGCTCGGGTGGTGTATGGTAGAAAGAACCAAAGGGGGTCATACTGGCTGGCAAGAACCTTGTACACATTTTGCATGGTCAGCACTCCGTAGTCCACAGCTCTATGCTTTTAACCCAAGGTGTCTGACCGTCTGGCAGTGCCAGCTGAAGCCTAGGGTAGACTTGGGTGAATCTTCTTTCTCTTGGGCAAACCAAAGCTCGAGGTTGTTGATCTGGCCAACCACCTTCGGTAGGCGGTTGATTCTTGGCATGTTGCTAGCCCACTGGTGTAGCTAGAACCCGCCAGATGCCAGGAGCTCTCGTAGCTTGTCCACTAGCTGTCTGGCTTCTGCTAGTGTTGGCACACTCCGGAGGAAGTTGTCAACTTAGAAGCACCTCTCTACGGAGACCAAAATATCTTCGCCAGGCTCACTGTTTTCTGTGACATGCCTCTGGAGGGCAAAGACTGAGCAGCATATGCTCCCAGGAGTGACTCACCCAAGTTAGATCCTGGCAGCAGGGACTCATTCAGGTTGAGACCCTGCAACTGGTAGGAGCAGTTGAATACGATGTGATTCTTGCCGTTGTGACTCACCATGTGGTGGGTGATGTACCATGATTCTCCTTCTTGAGTTAGCATGTCAGAGCTTAAATTCTTGCGGATCAGTGGGACGCTAGCGTCCCATCTCGACAACTTCCGTTGAAATTGTAGAGCGCAAAATTCAAATGACAGAAATAGTCATATTTAACATTCATAAAAATACAAGTGTCATACATCAGTTAAGAGCTTAACTTCTTGTTAATCCAGCCGCTGTGTAAGATTTCAAAAATGCTTTACAGCAAAAGCACACCATGCGATTATCTGAGGACAGCACCCAGCACACAAAAACATTAAAAATAATTCCAACCAGGCAGATGCGCCACGAAAGTCAGAAATAGCAATAAAATTAATCACTTACCTTTGAAGATCTTCTTCTGTTGGCACTCCAAAAGGTCCCAGCTACATCACAAATGGTCGTTTTGTTCGATAAAGTCCTTCTTTATATCCCCAAAATCTCAGTTTAGCTGGCACGCTTCATTCAATAATCCACCGGTTTCCATCCTTCAAAATGCATACAACAGGAGTCCCAAACGTTACCAATAAACTTCTCCAAACAAGTCAAACAACGTTTATAATCTAACCTCAGGTACCCTAATGCGTACATAAGTTATACAATTTACGTCGGAGAATCATTATTGTCATTACCGGAGATAAACAACAAAGTACTCGCATTTACTAGAACGTGTAACAAACACTACAGCCAAAATGGGAGCCACTTAGAAAAACTACAAATTATAGCTCATTTTTCCAAAAATAAGCCTGAAACTCTTTCTAAAGACTGTTGAGATCTAGTGGAAGCCCTGGGAACTGTAATCTGGGAGGTTTTCCCTTCATATTAAAAATGAAAGCCATAGGAATCAATGGTGGGCTGAATTTTTTTTTCTGGATGGTTTGTCCTCAGGTTTTCGCCTGCCATATCAGTTCTGTTATTCTCACAGACATTATTTTAACAGTTTTAGAAACTTTTGTTTTCTATCCAAATCTACCAATTATATGCATATACTAGCTTCTGGGCCTGAGTAACAGGCAGTTTACTTTGGGCACGCTTGTCATCCAGACGTCAAAATACTGCCCCCTAGCCCAAAGAGGTTAACTGAGCCTGCTGCACCAGCTTCTGTATCTCAGTACTGTAGGCTGCAGTTCTCTTTGGATCCTTAGCAAGCCGTCTCTACATGCTTCTAAGGCTTTGCATTACCGCTTCCTTATGGGCTTGGAAGCAGGGAGTGTCTCTCTTGTGCAGCAGTGGGATGGTGTAGCAAAACACTAAGAATATACAGTCTATCAGTGACCCTGAAGTGTCCATCCAAGTCTGGTCTGAATGGCTGCTGGCCTGCCCGGAGGATCCAACTTCAATGGTTTGATGGGGGTGATCAAATGAGGATGATCTGCACCAATGAGGACTAGAGGCTTGGCATTGATGAACGGCTGACCAACCAAGTGCTTGTACCTTTTCTGAAGGCTGGTCACTGGATAGGAATGGTCTGGTAGTCCAAGGCGAGTCGTGGTGAAGACCCCTTTCATCTGGAAACTGGTCTTGGGTTGTGAGGCAGGAGAGATGCAGAAGGTCACTGATGCACCACGGAGGGTCTGGATGTCCTACCAAATTATTCTGGGGGCTAGTTTTTCTGGGGTCGCTTGTATCCCAAGCTTCTGTGCAGCATCTGGAAGGAGTATGGTCGGACCTATCATCCAGAATAGCATAGGTGTCGAGGGTACATTCTCCATAGTGTAGGAGCACCCTGATCACCTTCAGCAAGACTACAGTCAACTGGTCATTCTAGGTAAAGCACCTCTGTGGCTTTGCTTATCAGGCAGCTCTCCTCTTTTGGTGCCTCTTTGGGGGTTCTGGCATTGACCTCACGAAGGACTTGCAGATGCGTTCCCTTGCAGAGACCGCAGGGCTTCTTGAGGGTGCACTGGGACGCCTGATGGTTCCTTCCACAATGCCAACACTTCTTGTTGGTCCTGATCCACTCTGCCACTTGCTCCTTGGTGAGCTTCTGGATGGCTGAGCACTGGTTGAGATAGTGCTCAGGGTTGTTGCAATAAGGACACTATGCCTTCACCTTGCCTTTCTTCTTGCCGGCAGCCGAACTGTTGAATGCTGGGGCAGCAGCTCCACTCTCTGGGTTGTCTTTAACTCCGTGAAGGATGGATGTTTCCCGTGGCGCGCTTCTGACTTCTGCCCAAGTCTGTCCTTATGCTCTTTGTTTGAAGACTGGCCATCATAGCCTTGCCACCAGGACTTGTACTGTAACCACTCTGAGAACTCGAGTAAGGTGTATGTGGTACCTGGCTGATGAAACATGTAACAGTGGAAGTCTGACCTCATCTCAGGTGGTAGTTTGCTGAGTAGACGTGCCACATGAGACCCACACATCCGCTCTATGTTGCCATCTGGACTCAGTGTCCGGAGCATGCCCACTAGGTACTGGACCTGTAGTGCAAACTTCTCGAAGGCAGCTTTACCCCAGGGCATACATCGGGAGAATCCATGACACTGGCTATCTTCTTCAGCGACATAGTGTGGCTGTCCAAACTTGTTGTTCAGGGCTGCCATTGTGTCTGAGAAAGGCGTAGGCGAGTTGAGTTATGTATCTGCTACTAGGCAGGCTTCTTATAGCTTTAAGTGATCCACTAGGATCTGATACTTGAAAATATCATTCCCATCAGCTGGTAGGAGGTTCCCTAGTGCAATCTTCAGGCGAGCAAACTCACGTGGGCCTCGGCAGTTGAAGTTATGGCTGGTTGGCCTAGGCCCTCTGAAGGTCTGCACTGCTGCTGTGATGGTGAAGCCTCTAAAGGGCTACGGATGGGGTTCAGGGTCTGGCCTAGGTATCCATGGAACCTGACCTGGTTGGCAACCTGGTGGGTGCCCTGGTTGCCTTTGGCTGGCGGCTCTTTATGGCTCATAGGCTGCTGCATGAGGTTGAGCTCTAGGAGGAAAAGACTGCTGAGGCACTGCACCAACGTAGCGCTGTGAAGGTTTGGCACTGGTTGGCTATAGTGCCTATCAGGGTGGTAACTTGACTCTCTGGGACACGGCAAAGGTGTAGCCTCTATTGAAGGGTGGCCTGGAGTCTTGACTACTGATGCTTGTCTGCTCTGCTTAGCAGCAGCGGAAGTAGCCTGATCCCTCATGACCTTGAGCTCACTCATCAACTTGTCCAGGAGTTCTACTACTTTTTCTTTATCTGGCTGCTCTGATTCTTCCTCTGTTGGTCATGGTGGTGGATCAGGCCACTAACAATCATCGCATTCCTCTTCAACGTTATTATACTCTTCACTGTACTCCTCGCTGAACTCGTCCTCTAGCTCAGGTGGGGGAATGAGGTGGACTGGGAAAACCGACTCAATTTGTACAGACTGTTGTTGAGTAGACTTTGTGGGGGTGTAGCTGGCTGCAGTCGGAACAAGGGGTGGCTGGAGATGCAGACCTTATCCACAAGCTTCCTCATTTCCTGTTTAACTGTTTAACTGTCAAACTTCGCCAATTCTCTCTGTATGGCTAGTTGAGATATATACGTAGCTTCTCTTTCTCTTTCGGGATCTCCTCTAGTTCTGCTTGGTAAGTTGTTGTTAGCTTTCTGTGTTCCCGGTAAACGTAGGGTGTGGAGGCTTCTCTGCTTACCTCCATGTGCTCTCTTCTTCTCTGCTGGCTGTGGGCTAGCTGGGGTTCTGAACCATACCTTCTGTGGTGATGGCTCTGATGGTCCCTCTCTGGGGCAGCATCCCATTGAACCTGGCGAGTGGATGAGGTTGCACATGACGAGGTGAAGAGGGTCATCTTTGCCGCTTCTTCATGATGCTGTGCTATGGTGTGGTGAAGCGTGCAGTCTATGGCTCATATAGTCTACCTCGTAATCCTGTAGATGCTGTAATGGCTGTGTCTGACGCTTCGGACAAACAGCAGGCTGTGTGAACGCTTCACTCACGTAGTAGTCTTGCATCTTGCTCCAGGAAAGCACTGAAGATCCATCTCGAATGGACCTCAATGTAGTGGAGGACCTGTTGGATTGTATATTCTTAGTGTTTCCTTAGCACTATGCGTTCTCTCCCAAGGGCACAGATGACAGACTGGTAGGATTCCAGTTGAGCTAGATTATTGACGCTGATCCACATAGAGCAGGAATGGCACAGCACAGCACAGCGTATGGCTTGACAATTGTGTTAACCAAGAGTGTGTGTGGTTCTGAAAAGTGGGAAATTAAATACAATAGTAAATGGCAGCTATAATCTTAATACAACCTCTGGTTACATCGGCAATAACTAATATGGTTACAATAGCTACAATTTATTTGATTTTAATAGATTATCTGCTGCACAGGGCAATACAACCTAACAACATGGCTGCGACTTCACTAATGAATGATCAGAAAAGTTAAACTACACAGCACCCCCGAGCAGCACCATCATCCTTACACAACTGCATGAACTTGAATGTATATTGCTACAGCCACAAGGCTCATTGCTAACAAAATATCAACATAATCTATACAGTATACATCCATAAAACCACAGGGCATATAAGACTAGACACTGAAATGCTAAATGTCTGAAATGAGATGACAGAAACTGTCACGGATTCCCAAGGGTACTGCTGCTGTCACCGGCCTCTAGGCGTTGCTGAACTGTCTGATTACGCACATCTGATTCCAATTCCCCCCGATTAGTAATTGTATATATGTGCCCTCTGTTCACCATTGTCTTGTCAGTTATTGTTCCCATGTCTGTTGGTCTTGTGAGTACCTGTGCTTTATTGTGTTGGGTTTTTGTGCTGCGTGTATTGTGTACTTGTTATTACGGGTCTCGTCCCGTGTATTGTTATTACAGATCTCATTCTGTGTATTTATTAGAGGTTTAACCTTGCTCTTTTGTTTGTTACATGCCTGTGTTTTTGTATACATGTTTGTTTTGGGCTTCCTCCCCCATGCCTATTCCTGGCATGTTGTATTTTTGGGTAGAGTATTAAAAACCCCTAATAGGTATTCCTGCACCTGTCTCAAGTCATTTATACAATGTGACAGAAACAACAAGGTTAGCAAGCTTACAGTTGCTAGCTCACATAAAAACACAAATTAGCATAACAAAGGAGTGCGTCCACAACACATGAATGGTAAGAAATAGGAACTCACATTTCTGAAGGACGCACACTGGCCTTGGCTAAAACAAAGAATGATAACTTAAGGTAATCACAGGAGATGGCTGGAACTTGTCACTTCCTTCTCCTCAGTTAGATCTCCCAGCATGCTCTGCTCCACATCAACGGTGGGCGGCGCAATAGTGCCCTTATGATTAACTAATATTTACTCTCAAGTCTTTTGTACAAGTAGCATTTGAGCAACTTTAACTAAAGTTCCTTGTTGAGCCATGTACTCGCAACCTTTCGGTTGCTAGACGTTTGCGTTATATATCACCCCGACCAACTACCCTACGTTTGTTTTTGCTTTAAGTAACCATATGTCTTATGTAACCAAATGTAACATATCATATTAATTTGAGTGTCCCGGATTTAAGTTTAATGTTTACCCTCTACCACACAGAACCCACTAATCTTCCGACGGAAACGCACGGGGTGGCTAAAAACAGACCTCCATCTTCTGCTAGCTTGCTACCCATGGCTCGGCTAGCTGTCTGAATCACCGTGATCCCCAACCAACCTCACTACTCACTGGACCCTTATGATCACTCAGCTAAGCATGCCTCTCCTTAATGTCAATATGCCTTGTCCATTGCTGTTCTGGTTAGTGTTTATTGGCTTATTTCACTGTAGAGCCTCTAGCCCTACTCATTATACCTTATCCAACCCTTCAGTTCCACCACACACACACACATGCGATGACATCACCTGGTTTCAATGATGTTTCTAGAGACAATATCTCTCATCACTCCTAGGTTTACCTCCGCTGTATTCACATCCTACCATACCTTTGTCTGTACACTATACCTTGAATCTATTTTATCGCCCCCAGAAATCTGCTCCTTTTAATCTCTGTTCCGGACGTCCTAGATGTCCACTTCTCATGGCTTTTAGCCGTACCCTTATCCTACTCCTCTGTTCCTCTGGCGATGTAGAGGTGAATCCAGGCCCTGCAGTGTCTAGCTCCATTCCTATTCCCCAGGCGCTCTCTTTTGATGACTTCTGTAACCGTAAAAGCCTTGGTTTCATGCATGTTAACATGAGAAGCCTCCTCCCTAAGTTTGTTTTATTCACTGCTTTAGCACACTCTGCCAATCTGGATGTCTTAGCCGTGTCTGAATCCTGGCTTAGGAAGGCCACCAATGACTCTGAAATCTCCATCCCTAACTACAACATTTTCAGACAAGAGAGAACAGCCAAATGTGGCGGTGTTAGGCTGCAGAGTTCTGTCCTACTATCCAGGTCTGTACCCAAACAATTTGAAATTCTACTTTTAAAAATCCACCTCTCTAAAAACAAGTCTCTCCCCGTTGCCGCCTGCTATAGACCACCCTCTGCCCCCAGCTGTGCTCTGGATACCATATGTGAACTTATTGCCCCCCATCTATATTCAGAGCTCGTGCTGCTAGGTGATCTAAACTGTGACATGCTTAACACCCTGGCCATCCTACAATCTAAGCTTGATGCCCTCAATCTCACACAAATGATCAATGAACCTACCAGGTACAACACCAAAGCCGTAAACACCGGCACTCTCATAGATATCATCCTAACCAACTTGCCCTCTAAATACACCTCTGCTGTTTTCAACCAAGATCTCAGCGATCACTGCCTCATTGCCTGCATCCATAATAGGTCAGCGGTCAAAAGACCTCCACTCATCACTATCAAAAGCTCCCTGAAACACTTCAGCGAGCAGGCCCTTCTAATTGACCTGGCCCGGGTATCCTGGAAGGATATTGACCTCATCCCGTCAGAGGATGCCTGGTTATTCTTTAAAAGTGCCTTCCTCACCATCTTAAACAAGCATGCTCCATTCAAAAATGTAGAACCAGAAATAGATATAGTCCTTGGTTCACTCCAGACCTGACTGCCCTTAACCCACACAAACATCCTGTGGCGTTCTGCATTAGCATCGAACAGCCCCCGTGAAATGCAATTTTTTTCAGGGAAGTTAGAAACCAATATACACATTCAGTAAGAAAAGCCAAGGCTAGCTTTTTCAAGCAGAAATTTGCTTCCTGCAACACAAACTCAAAGTTCTGGGACATTGTAAAGTCCATGGAGAATAAGAGCACCTCCTCCCAGCTGCCCACTGCTCTGAGGATAGGAAACTCTGTCACCACCGATAAATCCACTATAATTGAGAATTTCAATAAGCATTTTTATACAGCTGGCCATGCTTTCCACCTGGCCACCCCTACCCTGGTCAACAGCACTGCACCCCCCACAGCAACTCGCCCAAGCCTTCCCCATTTCCCCTTCTCCAAAAACCAGTCAGCTGATGTTATGAAAAAGCTGCAAAATCTGGACCCCTACAATTCAGCCGGGCTAGACAATCTGGACCCTTTCTAAAATTATCTGCCAAAATTGTTGCAACCCCTATTACTAGCCTGTTCAACTGCTCTTTTGTGTTGTCTGAGATTCCCAAAGATTGGAAAGCAGCTCTGGTCACCCCCCTCTTCAAAGGGGGGGACACTCGACCCAAACTGCTACAGACCTATATCTATCCTACCCTGCCATTCTAAGGTCTTCGAAAGCCAAGTTAACAAACAGATCACCGACCATTTCGAATCCCACCGTACCTTCTCTGCTATGCAATCTTGTTTCAGAGCTGGTCATGGGTGCACCTCAGCCACGCTCAAGGTTCTAAATGATATCTTAACCGCCATCGATAAGAAACAATACTGTGCAGCCGTATTCATTGACCTGGCCAAGGCTTTTGACTCTGTCAATCATCACATCCTCATCGGCAGACTCAACAGCCTTAGTTTCTCTAATGATTGCCTTGCCTGGTTCACCAACTACTTCTTCGACAGAGTTCAGTGTGTCAAATTGGAGGGCCTGTTGTCCAGGCCTCTGGCAGTCTCTATGGGGGTGCCACAGGGTTCAATTCTTGGGCTGACTCTCTTCTCTGTATATATCAATGTCGCTCTTGCTGCTGGTGAGTCTCTGATCGACCTCTAGGCAGACGACACCATTCTGTATACTTCTGGCCCTTCTTTGGACACTGTTAACAACCCTCCAGATGAGCTTCAATGCCATACAACTCTCCTTCCGTGGCCTCCAACTACTCTTAAATACAAGTAAAACTAAATGCATGCTCTTCAACCGATCTCTGCCTGCACCTGCCCGCCCGTCTAGCATCACTACTCTGGACGGTTCTGACTTAGATTATGTGGACAACTACAAATACCTAGGTGTCTGATTAGACTGTAAACTCTCCTTCCAGACTCACATAAAACATCTCCAATCCAAAGTTAAATCTAGAATTGGCTTCCTATTTCGCAACAAAGCATCCTTCACTCATACTTCCAAACATACCCTCGTAAAACTGACCATCCTACCAATCCTCGATTTTGGCGACGTCATTTAAAAAGTAGCCTCCAACACCCTACTCAACTAATTGGATGCAGTCTATCACAGTGCAATCTATTTTGTCACCAAAGCCCCATATACTACCCACCACTGCGACCTGTACACTCTCGTTGGCTGGCCCTCGCTTCATTCTCGTCGCCAAACCCACTGGCTCCAGGTCATCTACAAGACCCTGCTAGGTAAAGTCCCGCCTTATCTCTGGTCACGTAGCACGCGTTCCAGCAGGTATATCTCACTTGTCACCCCCAAAGCCAATTCCGCCTTTGGTCGCCTCTCCTTCCAGTTCTCTGCTGCCAATTACTGGAACGAACTACAAAAATCTCTTAAACTGGGAACACTTATCTCCCTCACTAGGTTTAAGCACCAGCTGTCAGAACAGATCACTGCACCTGTACATAGCCCATCTATAAATATCCCAAACAACTACCTCATCCCCCTACTGTATTTATTTATTTATTTATTTATTTTGCTTCTTTGCACCCCAGTATTTCTACTTTGCACACGTCTACTGTCAAATCTACCATTCCAGTGTTTAATTGCTATATTGTATTTACTTTGCCACCATGGCCTATTTATTGCCTTTACCTCCCTTATCTCACCTCACTTGCTCACATTGTATATAGACCTATTTTTCTACTTTATTATTGACTGTATGTTTGTTTTACTCCATGTGTAACTCTGTTATTTGTGTCGAACTGCTTTAATTTATCTTGGCCAGGTCGCAGTTGTAAGTTGAGTTTGCGTATTGATTTAGGAGTTCAAAGACCAGTGACAATGAGTCAAATATTTTATAACACAGTTACACAATGTAAGCGTATATCTTGACATGTCCCATTTTTATTGAATCCACAGATATCTGCACATGATTATGGGTTTCTGGTTGTTTCTGGCAGGAGTTGTTACTTCCTACTATTTAGGCCCAGAAACTGTTTCTTTACTGAGTCTTTCAAGCCAAAGACCTTTAGTGTAGCTACAGTTGAAGTTGGAAGTTAACATACACCTTAGCCACACATTTAACACATTTAAACTCAGTTTTTCACAATTCCTGACATTTAATCCTAGTAAAGATTTCCTGTCTTAGGTCAGTTAGGATCACCACTATATTTTAAGAATGTGAAATGTCAGAATAATAGTAAAGAGAATAATTTAATTCAGGTTTAATTTCATCACATCCCCAGTGGGTCAGAAGTTTACATACACTCAATTAGTATTTGGTAGCATTGCCTTTAAATTGTTTAACTTGGGTCAAACTTTTCGGGTAGTCTTCTGCAAGCTGCCCACAATAAGTTGGGTGAATTTTGACCCATTCCTCCTGACAGAGCTGGTGTAACTGAGTCAGGTTTGTCGGCATCCTTGCTCGCACATGCTATTTCAGTTCTGCCCAAACATTTTCTATGGGATTGAGGTCAGGGCTTGGTGATGGCCACTCCAATATCTTGACTTTGTTGTCCTTAAGCCATTTTGCCACAACTTTGGAAGTATGCTTGGGGTCATTGTCCATTTGGAAGACCCATTTGCGACCAAGCTTTAACTTCCTGACTGATGTCTTGATGTTGCTTCAATACATCCACATCATTTTTCTTCCTCATGATGCCATCTATTTTGTGAAGTGCACCAGCCCCTCCTGCAGCAAAGCACCCCCACAACATCATGCTGCCACCCCCTGGCTTCACGGTGGGGATGATGTTCTTCAGCTTGCAAGCGTCCCCCTTTTTCCTCCAAACATAATGATGGTTATGGCCAAAATTATTTTTGTTTCGTCAGAACAGAGGATATTTCTCCAAAGTACGATATTTGGCCCCATGTGCAGTTGCAAACCATTGTCTGACATTTTTATGTCGGTTTTGGAGCAGTGGCTTCTTCCTGGCTGAGCGGCCTTTCAGGTTATGTCGATATAGGACTTGTTTTACTGTGGATATAGATACTTTTGTATCTGTTTCCTTCAGCATCTTCACAAGGTCCTTTGCTGTTGTTCTGAGATTTATTTGCACTTTTGCACTACGTTCATCTCTTGGAGACAGAACACGTCTCCTTCCTGAGCGGTATGACGGTTGCGTGGTCCCATGGTGTTTATACTTGCGTACTATTGTTTGTACAGATGACCGTGGTACCTTCAGGCGTTTGGAAATTGCTCCGAAGGATGAACCAGACCTGCCGAGGTCTACAATTTTTTTTTTTCTGGGGTCTTGGCTGATTTCTTTTGATTTTCCAATGATGTCAAGCAAAGAGGCACTGAGTTTGAAGGTAGGCCTTGAAATACATCCACAGGTACACCTCAAATCAAATTTATTCGTCACATACACATGGTTAGCAGATGTTAATGCGAGTGTAGCGAAATGCTTGTGCTTCTAGTTCCGACCATGCAGTAATATCTAACAAGTAATGTAACCTAACAATTTCACAACTACCTAATACACACAAGTGTAAAGGAATGAATACGAATATGTACATAGAAATATATGAATGAGTGATGCCCGAACGGCATAGGCAAGATGCTGTAGATGGTATAGAGTACAGTATATACATATGAGATGAGCAATGTAGGTTATGTAAGCGTTATATAAAGTGGCTAGTGATAAATTGATTACATCAATTTTTCCATTATTAAAGTGGCTAGAGTTGAGTTAGTATGTTTGCAGTAGCCACTCAATGTTAGTGATGGCTGTTAGAAGCTGTTTTTCAGTCTCTCCGTCCCCGCTTTGATGCACCTGTACTGACCTCGCCTTCTGGATGATAGCGGGGTGAACAGGCAGTGGCTCGGGTGGTTGTTGTCCTTGATGATCTTTTTGGCCTTCCTGTGACATCGGGTGGTGTAGGTGTCCTGGAGATTTATTGACATCAAATGTCATTTAGCCAATTAGCCTATCAGAAGCTTCTAAAGCCATGACATAATTTTCTATAATTTTCCAGGCTGTTTAAAGGCAAAGTCAACTTAGTGTATATAAACTTCTGACCCACTGGAATTGTGATACAGTGAAATAATCTGTCTGTAAATGATTGTTGGAAAAAGTACTTGTGTCATTCACAAAGTAGATGTCCTAATCGACTTGCCAAAACAATAGTTTGATAACAAGAAATGTGTGGAGTGGTTAAAAAACTAGTTATAAAGACTCCAACCTAAGTGTATGTAAACTTGCGACTTCAACTGTATATACTTATAATCCAGGTTGATTGAGTGTGGTTTTCTATTTCTCTTTACAGCAGAACCAGCAGGAGTTGTTTCCCTTCGGGCGTAGCTGTGCAGTCTGAGAAAAATTAAGATATAAAAGGCACAGGTAAGTCCGCTGCTACAAAAGATGTGTGTGACTGAATGTCTATTAGGATGTTGGTCATATTTTATTTCTATGAGTTTGAGAATGATGATTGTACTGTTGCTGCTGTTAGGCCTCTGAGTTTATGGTTCATTTTAATAGATTCTCGCAATACAGTAATAAATAAATGAAGTACCATCAGTCTTATGTTTTACTGACTCCCAATGGCCAAATAGTATACTGGCGCACATCATGGAATTGAAAGGGTCCCACTTGAGCACTTTTATTAATTTGGCTATATGTGACAAAAGGGTGGACTAATGGTTTTATCAATATTTAACAGATTAAAAAAAACAAAGTAGAGTTAATTGGCATTATTTATCTTAATATTTATCTATTGACAGACCAACCTTACTTCTAGAGAACTATCAACCATGGCTGGACTTGAAAGTTCCCTCAAGTGAATGCCTCTCTTTAGGTAGAGGTATGGGACATTGAAAAGATCTCCTTATTTTGTGCATTCTTAAGTGGTTCTGTTATAAGATGTGATATTATTTTGCTCTGTTTCAAGGTTCTGGAACTGGTTCTTCAAAAAGTTGTGTATCCCTGGTACAGAGGATCACTGGCGAGTTAAACAAGGCTTCTGTTTGCAGTGAACATGTTGCCAGAGTAACAATTTCAGTTGAATGATTTGAATGAACAGTCCAAGTTTAGGGTGTGTTTGTAAATTCCCTTTAGCTATCTATTCCGAGTTCAGAGGACTCATCTGTGTGCAAGAGTACAAAATAACTGAATTTACGAACGCGTAACACCTGTTGAATATGACCAGTGTCAATAAACTTCTGGCAAAAAAACAGAAATTCCATTGTTTCCAGCAGCACAGTTAGTCACCAACGCATTAGATAACATAAACAGTCTAACCAGCTCTGCTAGGGTGAGAAAAATGGCCAGAGTGAGGTGTTCTCTCATTTGTCTGAAAGTAGCTAGCAAGCTAGCTAACTTTATCCGGTTATATTGGGTGCTTGACTGCCGTTGTGAGGTCAGAATCCTCGGATCAACCCTACTCCTCGGCTAGAGGTTCCAGAGCACGTTTGGAACACTCCGAGAGCCAAAACCGCTGAGGACAATCTGACAACGCAGTGAATTTACAAATGCCCAGAGCACACTCTGAGCTTATTCTGACAACCCAGAGTGAATTTATGAACACACCATTGTTCGCCGCACACTATCTTCTATGCCCTTCAGACTGTTAGCTGCTAACACAAAACAAATGGAATATGTTAGCTAACTATTTACCTTGTTGAACGCACCTCAGGTGTGTTACTGTATTCCTCGAAAGTAGTGCTTCATGTTGCATTAAATATTTGTATGCATAAACATATGACCTGGTTGTTTTCACCAGTGAAGGGATATTACAGATGATGAGGTGTTTGAGGATGAGCTGAGTGACTCTGCATTTTGTTGCTGCTGTGCTTGTACGCCGAACTCAAAAGATAAAACGGGCTTTAAACTATTCTAGTGATCATATTTTTTTACCTTTAATAATATTTAACCTGTAAAATGTTTCATTGACACATCAGAGATGATTTATATTCTGATTCACATAGAAAAAGGTTGTTTTCAGGCTTGATTTGCTGTCTCTCCCAGGACTTAAACAAGCCAAAATGGGCCATTATAAATCAATTCTCATTCCCATTTTAGGACTCCATGAACCATTTGCTTCTCATATTCATAGACAACTTTCCTCCCAAGGCCACCATAGAGCCTAGCTCAACCTTGGTTCCCTTCTTGCACAACTACTGTGACGTTTGCAACAAGAAGCCCTCTGTAAGTAGCCTAGTAACCCCTCCCTCCTTCCTCTTCTCCCAAATACTGCCCTTCCCTACAACTAATTTCCTCCTAGGTCTGATAACCCTCTCCCAATTCATTTGAACTGAAAGGGCTTTATTGTCATGGGAAACATGTTTACACTGCCAAGCAAGTCTCTCGTGCTGAAGCTACAGCTGAAGATCAGGGAGCAGCAGGACCTGCTCTTCTGCTTCATGAATTTCTTCACGCTGGAGGGTGCAGTGCACGTGCTCCAGTTCTGCCTCACGGTGGGTAAGTAGGCTTTGGCCATTCACCTATATCCCAGATAGTTTTCAGTCTATTGTATCCCTATGTCCTGGCCCAGAAACAACCCCCCTAGCCTCTATTCCTTCAGTGTTTAGAAATCTGAAGGAAATGGATAAGTGAAAGCAATATGGCAGAAACTCTCCGGTAAACAACCCCTTCCCCCTTGGTGATTGCAGATTTTAAGCCTTCAATTTTGACTGAAGGGGGAAGGGTTGTTTCTGGACCAGGTCCAAGTCTTGATTCCCCTTCATTACACAGGAAATAAGGTATTGAGTTCACCTAGCCCTCTAATAGGCTAATTAAAGATGTATTTATTTCACACTGTATACACATTCCTTAATTAGCTATAGCACTGGTTGTAGTTCCTCCCTCTCATTCACCACTCTTGTCTTCCTCTGTCTGTGGTGACTTACTTATCACCAAGTGACACTTGTGAAAATGTCAATTGGTGTCAAGTGGCACTGAGAGAACATGTCTGCGAAGTTGAAGGGTTTACATGGTGCAACATGTCTGCTAGAGCAGCCTGTCTGCTGCTGGTAAGGCCTGGGGTCATGTTATTTTAAACTGTTATGCAACGGCAAAAAAAGAAGGGGTTTTGAAGTACAGGTAATCCCTTCCTGTTTATTTTTTATTTATTGTATTGAATCTTTATTTCACTAGGCAAGTCAGTTAAGAACAAATTCTTATTTACAATGACGGCCTACCCTGGCCAAACCTTAACCCGGACGACGCTGGGCCAATTGTGCGCTACCCTATGGGACTCCCAATCCCGGCTGGTTGTGATACAGTCTGGAATCGAACCATGGTCTGTAGTGCCACCTCTAGCACAGATGCAGTGCCTTAGACCGCTGTACCACCCGGGAGCCCCATATGAACAGTTTTCTAAGCAGAATATTCATTTTTACAAATGTCAGGTTTGTTAAGTCATGCTGATATGTGTTTCTCTCTCCAGTTGCTGAGGTCCTCATGCCACAGTGGTCAATCAATCAAATGTATTTATAAAGCCCTTGTTACATCAGCTGACGTCACAAAGTGCTGTACAGAAACCCAGCCTAAAACCCCAAACAGCAAGCAATGCAGGTGTAGAAGCACGGTGACTAGGAAAAACTCCCTAGAAAGGCCAGAACCTAGGAAGAAACCTAGAGAGGAACCAGGCTATGAGGGGTGGCCAGTCCTCTTCTGGCTGTGCCAGGTGGAGATTATAACAGAACATGGCCAAGATGTTCAAATGTTCATAGATGACCAGCAGGGTCAAAAAATAATAATCACAGTGGTTGTCGAGGGTGCAACAGGTCAGCACCTCAGTAGTAAATGTCAGTTGGCTTTTCATAGCTGATCAGTCAGAGTATCTCTATCGCTCCCGCTGTCTCTAGAGAGTTGAAAACAGCAGGTCTTGGACAGGTAGCACGTCCGGTGAACAGGTCAGGTTCCATAGCCACAGGCAGAACAGTTGAAACTGGAGCAGCAGCACAGCAAGGGGGACTGGGGACAGCAAGGAGTCATCAAACGTGCAGCTTGTTCTAGCCCACCACCATGGAGGGAGCCATGTTGCCCTCCTACGCCCAGGTGGAGGCAGAGGACGACATGGTACGTTGTACAGTGTATGGCCCCTGGGTGGCAGTGTGGATCCAGGATTAGTTAGGAAGGCACACAGTAAATTTAGTGAATCAAGATCTGTTCTGTACAACGTATGTGGATTTACTGGCCTATACATTTCCTTATTCAATACCATGATTTGTTTCTTTCTTTGTACAAAGGTGAATGGGGAAAATATTCAGAAATATCCATTCAAAGGAGCTCTGAGACTAACTCCTTTCAAGATCATTAGTGAATTTACAAAGTTGTCAAAGTGACTTGTTTTGCTGTTATTAATTTCAAGCAGGATTTTCATTTAAGGGTATCTGCTAAGAAAATATGTAATGTTGTGTGATCAAATGTGATTCACTGGCAGAGACCACTGCCCTCTGACTATTTCATCCTCATAATTCCCACAGCATTGCTCAGCAGACTTGAACCTCAGTATATTGCTCTTATTATTCTTCTCCCAGAGTCTTCCGTAGCTGATGCGCTAGATATTTCCCATTCTAGCTGTATTTTACCCCTACTAGAGCTGTTATCAGGGAATACATATCCTATTTTAGATCCTGTACTAGTTTATTACAGTACTTCCTGTATATGTCGCTCAATCACAGTGGTCCTTTGCAATGTGTTTCCCCTTTAACCTTGCTGCAGTTCTGTCCCGTTCCACACAAGCCTGTGCCTGTATTCACAATAGTGTTGGAGTAGGCATGCTGATATAGGATCAGATTGTAATGATTGAGATTAACTAGAGAGGGGAAACCTGATCCTAGATCAGCACTCCTACTCTGAGATCCTTTGTGAATTCAAAGCAAGCAATGCTTTATTATAACATTGTTTTTTAATGTGTTCTGGTACCAAGAAGTTCCAGGAGTACATCCAGGTAGTCATTATGGAGTAAACAAGCTCTGGGGTGAAGTGTCCCTTAGGTACAGATCTAGGATCAACTTCCCCTCCCCAACCATAACCTTAACCATTAGTGAGGAAAATGATCAGCTGATCAGCTTCTAGGGGCAACTTCACACTGCACCAGTAAAACAAAAGAGATCATGCTTCAGAAATAGCTTTGTGGTCTGTCACTATATGAATACCTACCAGCTTATGTAGTGGCTGCAGTAAGTGTAGAGGTTGGAGAGGTGGATTAGTAACCAAAGGGTTGATGGCTCAAATCCCAGGGCTGGTGTGGTCAAAATCTACCACTGAACCCCAAATATAGGCTTACTGTGGTTTACCCTGCACTGTTTCCAGTCTCTCAAGTTCCATTGTTCTAAATTAATAACAAAGTGCTATTCTGTCAGCCCTCTATGAATCTGTAAACAAAGTGAATATTGTTGGCTATCTTCCAGAAACTGCTCCAGGACCCAGAGCTGAGCAACAGTCAGCTGCTGGCAGACTTCCCATCTCCTCATAGTCTGGACTCAGTTCGTGGACAAGATGCTGCCTGATGTCAATCTAGGTATGCAACACTGGCCAAGTAGCCTGGTCCCAGATCTGTTTGTGCGGTCTTGTGCGGTTCTATGTTAATAACATCTCTCACAACCTGCTCTCCTGTTGAACTCTTTTGACCATCAACTCAGTGCCCAGACAACTGATAAAATAAGTACATCATGCTTTTTCGACTTTGGTGGGGAAAGAATGCTGTGGGGGCATCATGGTAAAATAATTCCCGGGGGAGGACGGGCTCATAGTAATGGCTGGAACGGAAGAAATGGAATGTTATCAAACACATGGCTTCCATGCGTTCGATTCCATTCCAGCCATTTTTATGAGCCGTCCTCCCATCAGCAGCCTCCTGTAAATTCCGGGATAGTCCTTTAAGAATGTAAGCCCAACATGCCTGTGGAATCCACCTATAACTCATGTCAGCTATGTTATTATAGTGCGCCAATTTAAATAAATAGGAAGATAGGATAAAATAGGAAGGGATCCAATGTCTCCAGTGTAACATAACAAACGTAACTGTTTTAGATCAAACTTTCTCAGTTCATGAGCTCCACCACCCCGTTCACAGAAATGGATGGCTCCTACAAACACGCACGACAGTGTCTAGGGTTTACCGAAAATGGTGCGACAAACAAAAACATCCAGTCAACGGCAGTCCTGTGCGCGGAAACAGCTAGTTGATGAGAGAGGTCGAAGGAGAATGGCAAGAATTGTGCAAGCTAACAGTTGGGTCACAAACCGATAAATAACGGCGCAGAACAGCATCTCGGAACGCACAACTCATCAATCTTTGTCAGATGGGCTATTGCAGCAGACGACCAACACTGGACAATTGAGGAGCGGAATATTTTTTGTCTAACATGACAGTGAGTTCAGTTTGAGCGGCCTGCGCAGTCCCCAGACCTCAAACCAATAGAGCAATTTTGGGATGAAATGGAATGGGCTTTTTGCAGCATGAATGTAACATTGTCCAATCTGCAGCAACTGCGTGATGTCAGCATGTACCAACATCCCTGTGGAATGTTTCCGACATCTTGTAGAATGCTCCAAAGAATTCAGGCTGTTCTGGAGGCAAAGGGGGGTCCGACCCGGTACTAGATGGGTGAACCTAATAAACTGGCCGGTAACGTATAAGGAATCTCCTCTGTGTTTTTTCCATCTCAGAAAGGCCAGTATTTGGAGCCATTCCGCCAGTCCTTTGTGAATTACCCAAGCCCCAAACCCAGCCTGCCAGAGCTGACCATCCTCAGTCCTATGTCAGAGAATGACAGGAAGGTGGTCACACACACCACACCTGGATCTAAATAGTATTTGTTTACTTTCTGTTTTTTTTTAGGTTGGACTTTGCACTTTTCCATTGGTTCCATTAAACTGGGGAAGTTAAATCAAATGCACACGACATATTTGAAAGGGAAACTAATACTTTTCCGACCTGTGTCTGGCACAGACTCCCACACGCCTTTTTAAATTTTTTTTTATTTCACCTTTATTTAACCAGGTAGGCCAGTTGAGAACAAGTTCTCATTTACAACTGCGACCTGGCCAAGATAAAGCAAAGCAGTTTGACACAAACAACAGAGTTACACATGGAATAAACAAACATACAGTCAATAACACAATAGGAAAAAGTCTATATACAGTGTGTGCAAATGAGGTAAGATTATGGAGGTAAGGCAATAAATAGGTCGTAGTGGCGAAGTAATTGCAATTAAACACTGGAGTGATAGATGTGCAGAAGATGAATGTGCAAGTATAGATACTGGGGTGCAAAATAAATAAATAACAATAACAATATGGGGATGAGGTAGTTGGATGGGCTATTTACAGATGCGCTATGTGCAGTGATCTGTGAGCTGCTCTGACAGCTGATGCTTAAAGTTAGTGAGGGAGATATGAGTCTCCAGCTTCAGTGATTTTTGCTATTCGTTCCAGTCATTGGCAGCAGAGAACTGCCTACCTCAGCTGACAAGTGTTTTTAGTTAGGAGAGACATTTGATCGCCCAGCCAAATGAGAAACGATCCTATAAATATATTGCCATTGCTGGAAGTTTTCTTTCATGTTGTAATCTTCTCCACTGCATTTTAAAGTGATGTTTGTTTTGAACTCCCTAGCTCTTCAATGACCTGTTCAAGAACAACGCCAACTGATCGGAGAGAGCAGAGAAGAAACACAACCAGAACTACTTCATGAAGATGATCACTGTGGAAGGGGTCTATTTTATGTACAGTATGTGAAAAGTTAGATGCACAAATATTATACACCCCCAGTAAGTATGGCACCCAGGGTATTCAGTGCAGTACACTGCACAACATAGTTTACCACAATTCATCAACAACTTTTAAGGGCTGTTTGACTGTACTGTATGATTTAAACAGAAGTAAACACATTTCAGTTCAGTGATGAAAAGACCAGATTAGGATGTGTCAGAGTTTGTATTCATTTGCGTCTATTTTCCTCAGTTGACTGGACCTGGTTCTTTTAGAACTGTTTCCTGAACTGAACAAGGTAAATTGACGAGTTATGTTATGATTATTTCAATGTAACTTATTGAAAGTGAGGCACCTGCATGTCTGCTAGGAGACTCTAGTAGCTGTGTTGGAACATGTCATTTGATTCACACAACTTTTCCAGACAATACTTTACAATGTTTAATTCACTTTATTGAAATGCAGATGTATGGCTCTACTGACTGATAAAGCAGAACATTCATCCTATAATCATTCCATCATTGTTAATACAAACAAACATGTGTAATGGGTCCACACAAAAATGTCACATAAAGCTTACTTCATTATTCAATGTTTTTCATTATTTTCACTGCATCAGCATACACAGATGTTTGGGCTTTACAGCCTTCAGTGTTAATACATACATTGTACATGTGGATTTGATGTGGGTTTTTTTTCAACCAGCAGCAAGGACAGCAGGAGACTGCTTCTAACATGGCTCCATGGACGTGGCAAGAGGATTGTCAGGCTTTAGTCTCTGCTTCATCTGCTGCATGTTGTTGGAATAAACTGTATACAGCACTTAAACCACTCATACCGCTGCACTTGTGATAATTTTTACTGATTCATAAAACAATAATACTGAAAAGGATGTGACTGAACATGATTGTGATAATAAAAGAAAAACGTCTGAAGACTCATTAATCAAACTTGGTCGCTGCTTTTGTAAACTTCCCCATATTGTTTCTTGTCTGGCCTTGTCACACCCTGATCTGGTTCACATGTCCTTGTGATTGTCTCCACCCCCTCCAGGTGTCGCTTATTATCCCCGGTGTATATATCCCTGTGTTTCCTGTCTCACTGTGCCAGTTCCTCTTGTTTGCCAAGTCAACCAGCGGTTTTCCTTGCTCCTATTTTTCCCAGTCTCTGTTTGTTTCTAGTCCTTCTGGTTTCAACCCTTGCCTGTACTGACTCCGAACCCACCTGCCTGACCACTCTGCTTGTTCTGACCAACAGCCTTCCTATCCCCTTGTACTGTTTTGGACTCGATCTGGTTTCTGACCCCTGCCTGGCCTGATCTTGAGACTGCCTATCGCCTGGTACTGTTTGAACTCTGACCCGGGTTATGAACTCTCGCCTGTCCCCGACCTGCCTTTGCCTACTCCCTTTGTTATAATAAATATCGGAGCTCTACCATATGCCTCCTGTGTCTGCATTTGGGTCTCGCCTTGTGCCCTTATAGGCCTATAATTATCATGAAGTAAACATGCGCATGTTCAGAGCCATGACTCATTTTAGTCTGCACTCTGCCGCTGTCATTGGCAGCTTGCAGTCCTGCCTTTCCGGAAAGACTTGGAAATAGTGATGTTTTAATGGCATGGGTTTTTACATGATATTATTTGGCTTGCCTTAGAGCTAAATGGTGAGAATTCTTTAGATTCCTTCATCGGAACTGTCATCACTTCAGTGGAAACACAACAGCTCCCCCGAACACACAAGACAGTCAGACTTACTGTACAGTGCATTCAGAAAGTATTCATACCCCTTGACTTAATCTATTTAATTCATTTTAAATTCAGGCTGGAATGCAACAAAATGTGGAAGAAGTCAAGGGGTATGAATACTTTCTGAATACTTTCTGAAGGCACTCCTGCATGCAAAATACACATTTGACATGCACCAGCTCTTCATCTACTAAATCTTTGAGAGGTCTGAGAGTATCAAAAGGTTTTAACCTAAAATATTTTGCTTTCATTAACTTTCACAAATATGTCAATCAATACGACTAAATTGCAAAAGCAATAAAATACAAATATACATGACTCTATAAAAGTGACAAAACAAAGTCATTTGTGTCACTTGCCTGTATGTACCTGCATTTTTATTTTACCTTTATTTAACTAGGCAAGTCAGTTAAGAACAAATTCTTATTTTCAATGACGGCCTAGGAACAGTGGGCCTGTTCAGGGGCAGAATGACAGATTTGTACCTTGTCAGCTCAGGGATTTGAACTTGCAACCTTTACGGTTGCTAGTCCAATGCTCAAACCACTAGGCTACCCTGCCACCCCACTAGGCTACCCTGCATTAAAATATACTGTAGTAATGCAAATATAAATACATTATTTCTTGAAATAGTATAATACTCTTTCTCATAAACAGCAGCCATTTTAGAAAAATTGACATTTGTGTCACATCACCACAGAAACCTGCCATATTGTGATCTTCTGGAAATAATCTCTCATAAACTTGTGGACAGGGCCCACATCAGGCCTAGCAGTAACAAAGTCAGACAGTTGGCCCCAGCCGCCACGGATGAGTTTCTGAACTTGATGCGGCCCTCCACAGTTGGGTACACCCTCTTCATCTCCTTGATGTAGTTGGCGAAAACCGAGATGTCCAGATCACCTATAAGCGATAGTATAGAAAATATGAGTTTAATCCTCTGTTGCTATAGCAGGGTTATAGATTCTTTAAAACATTTTTTTTACATGTACTACGGTATTCACTCACTGTATGGCTTGAGGTAAGGCATCAAGGTTGCCACAACCAATATTAGTTAAAACCATGTTGATTTACAAGATCATTTGAACCCTCTGTGAATATGTTTACTGCATTGTAATGGCATATTTTTTAAGCCTGTATGACATGCAATACGCCCCCATAAGCACAGTCAACAAGTATTTTAAGCCTGTACTCATGAAGTAGTAATGGGTCTCTTCAAGTGCTTATGAGTTCATATAACTAGGATATGTTTTTCACAGATATTTTCTGGAAGTTGAAGGCCTTTTATTTAATAAATCTCTGTAATGTAATGTCATATACAGTGTTACAGCAGCAGAGTCAATGCCTTCATCTGTGCAGTGTTTTAGCTTTTAGAGGACAAATAGAGTATTTTTTTACATGTATTTAAAATGTTTAAAGAAAGGTTGTTTAGATTGTACGTACAGTAATGCTACTGTAAAAGATTTACTTTGCGTCTGGGAAACAGTGTTTAACAGGCCCAGAGTTCACACAATGCTAATTCATGGTAACACCTGCTGTTACTCGTGAGTGACACTCACTGGTCGGACATACACCGGACCCTGTATGTGAACATTTTCTAATATAACACTGAATGATAACCAATTCTAACGTAACACTGAATGGCAACCAATTCTAATGTAACACTGAATGTAACTTTAAAGGTTGCTTGTTGGTCATCAGGAAAACTACTTAGTTAGCTGTATCCCAGTGAGCACAAGATGCTGATAATATGTATTTTCAACTAAATCAACATCTTTTGCTCATAGGGATGTTGCTAGTCAAATCGAGGAGGATGACACCATGGTCTCCTAAACTAGTGTTTTGTCATAACCTTGACACAGATGCTCACCAGATGAGCCAGCCACGTCCAACGGCCCATTAAATTGAGGTTACTACAACTCAAAGGTATTTTCAGAAAACAGAGAACATTGATTTCTCATTTGAGACTTTTCATTTGGATATTTGTCCTCCAGAAAAGTTACTACATGAGCCTATTTGTAATTTATAATGAGGCACAGGGGTTATTTATTCCTATTCTTCATTAAATTTCACTACCAACAGGGCTTCAGTACATACAGTGCATTCGGCAAGTATTCAGACCCCTTGACTTTTTCCACATTTTGTTACGATACAGCCTTTTTCTAAAATTGATTAACTTGTCTTTACCCCCTCATCAATCTACACTCAATACCCCATAATGACAAAGCAAAAACAGATTTTTAGGAATTTTTGCACATTTCTAAAAAAGAAAAACTGAAATATCACATTTACATAAGTATTCAGACCCTTTACTCAGTACCTTTTTGAAGCACCTTTGGCAGCGATTACAGCCTTGATTATTCTTGGGTATGAGCTACAAGCTTGGCACACCTGTATTTGGGGAGTTTCTCCCATTATTCTCTGTAGATCCTCTCAAGCTCTGTCAGATTTGATGGGGAGTGTCGCTGCACAGCTATTTTCAGGTCTCTCCAGAAATGTTTGATTGGGTTCAAGTCCGAGCTCTGGCTGGGCCACTCAAGGACATTCAGAGACTTGTCCTAAAGCAGGTCCTGCGTTGTCTTGGCTGTGTTCTAAAGGTCGTTGTCCTGTTGGAAGGTGAACCTTTGCCCCAGTCTGAGGTCCTGAGCACGCTGGAGCAGGTTTTCATCAAGGATCACGCTGTACTCTGCTCCATTTAATCTGTCCCTCGATCCTGACTAGTTTCCCAGTCCCTGCTGCTGAAAAACATCCCCACAGCATGATGTTGCCACCACCATGCTTCACCGTAAGGAAGGTGCCAGGTTTCCTCCAGACGTGATGCTTGGCATTCAGGCCAAAGAGTTCAATCTTGTTTTCATCAGACCAGAGAATTTTGTTACTCAAGGCCTGAGAGTCCTTTAGGTGCCTTTTGGCAACTACAAGCGGTCTGTCATGTGCCTTTTACTGAGGAGTGGCTTCCGTCTGGCCACTCTACCATAAAGGCCTGATTGGTGGAGTGCTGCAGAGATGGTTGTCCTTCTGGAAGGTTCTCCCATCTCCACAGAGGGACTCTGTAGCTCTGTCAGAGTGACCATCAGGTTCTTGGTCACCTACTTGGCCAAGGCCCTTCTCACCCGATTGCTCGGTTTGGCCAGGCGGCCAGCTCTAGGAAGAGTCTTGGTGGTTCCAAACTTCTTCCATTTAAGAATGATGGAGGCTACTTGGATCTTGGGGACCTTCAATGCTGCAGAAATGTTTTGGTATCCTTCCTTTGGTATCTGTGCCTTGACACAATCCTGTCTCGGAGCTCTACCGACAATTCCTTCGACCTCATGGCTTGGTTTTTGCTCTGACATGCACTGTCATCTGTGGGACCTTATATAGACAGGTATGTGCTTTTCCAAATCATGTCCAATCAATTGAATTTACCACAGGTGGACTCCAATCAAGTTGTAGAAACATCTCAAGAATGATCAATGGAAACAGGATGCATCTGAGCTCAATTTCAAGTCTCACAGCAAACGGTCTGAATACTATGTAAATAAGGTATTTCTATTTGAGTTTTTTGCAACATTTTCTAAAACCTTTTTTTGCTTTGTCATTATGGGGTATTATGTGTAGATTAATGAGAAAAAAATGATTGAATCCATTTTAGAGTAAGGCTGTAACATAGCAAATGTGGAAGAAGTCAAGGGGTCTGAATACTTTCCAAATTAACTTTGTACAATTTAGTTTCTCGGGTATATTCAGTGAGGTGAATTGTAATGATTAGAGGTCACATAATTTAAGCAATAAGGCACACCAGGAAGTGCTGCGCCATGAATACAGTCACAGGTAAATGGCGTTGTTAGGGTCCCACAAGAAGATATAGTCCGGACAAAAATCTGGTTGTTAGTTATTTTGGGCATGTTGCTACGTAATTAAATTGAGGAGTTTAGCACAACAGCCACAGGCTTCATCATTGACAATGTCCTCACTGATGATGTCATCCTCACAGAGAATATAAGAACGTATCCTAACCAATCCACATCGATGGGGCTTTGTCGAGCGGGTCGAAAGCTTTAAGTTCCTTGGCATCCACATCACTAAGGACTTAACATGGTCCACACACACCCGCACAGTTGTGAAGAGGGCACGGCAGTGCCTCTTCCCCCCCAGGAGACTGAAAAGATTTGGCATGGGCCCTTAGATTCTCAAAACGTTCTACAGCTTTACCATCAAGAGCACCTTGACTGGCTGCATCACCGCTTGGTATGGCAATTGCACCGCCCTTGATCGCAAAGCGCTACAGAAGGGTGGTGCGGACAGCCCAGTACATCACTGGGGCCGAGCTCCCCTACATCCTGGACCTCTATATCAGGCCGTGTCAGAGGAAGGCCTGAAAAATTGCCAAAGACTTCAGCCACCCAAGCCATAGACTGTTCACTCTGCTACAGTTCGGAAAACGGTAACTATAAAACGGTAACTATATATACACACCATATACACACATTCACTAGACTTTATACACACCATATACACACTCACTAGACTATATTATAGATCCACATTGATCTGGTTCTGATAATACCTGTATATAGCTGCACATTGATCTGGTACTGGTAATACCTGTATATAGCTCCACATTGATCTGGTACTGGTAATACCTGTATATAGCTCCATATTGATCTGGTACTGGTAATACCTGTATTTTGCTCCACATTGATCTGGTACTGGTAATACCTGTATATAGCTCCATATTGATCTGGTACTGGTAATACCTGTATATAGCTCCACATTGATCTGGTACTGGTAATACCTGTATATAGCTCCACATTGATCTGGTACTGGTAATACCTGTATATAGCTCCACATTGATGGTGGAGCTGGTACTGCTGTACCAAAATAAATGCTAGTCTGGAAGCAAATGGAAATAATGTGCGAGTTGAGATAAATACAAGAGATGTTTCGACAGCAACATGAACATGATATTCTTATGAGGCGCAGTGATCATTTTCAGATGGAACTGTTAGCGGCCATAGTGGACCTGTGTCCACCAATACAGCATGGTTTGGAACGCTGCTTGTCCAGTCAGCATCTAGGATCCAAACAAACAGTTTTATAATTCCCTATCCTCCATGACAGACGGTCATTTCAATGTGAAAGTTCTGTATCTTTGCACCTTCCTGAACAGGCCTCTGTTCTGTTCAAACCATCGCACCCTGCCCAATGGACTCACCAGTGTCATGTTTCAGTTTCTCCTCCTTAATCATGGTAAAACCATCTCCTCCGTCTGCGATGTAGGATGGTAGGACCAGCTTGTACAGCCTGTCTGGGTCCAGAGATTCGTATCTGGGCACACGGCACTGAGAGCAGCGGAGGCTCAAGGACATCACACGGTCCCCCACCGACCGTGACAGGTCGTATTCAACATGGATTCCTGGGAAGTTGAAGCAGCCAGAAAGGGAATCAGTATCAATCTTTACATTTGGTGGCAGCAGTGGGATCCAAAAATACAACTTGTTGGTCAATATACTGTATACAAAAAGTACAGAAAGGAATTAAGTCAAATCTATAAAGATCACATTGAGTGTGTTACAAAAGTGTTGTTTCTTTTAAAGGAATGTAAAATAGAACTATAATGTACAGTATATCCTCCAATTATATTTTTAAACCACAGTGACCAAAAGAATCACTTATTGACTGGTACCTGAAACTTGAAGAAATTCTCCTCTGCTGCTCCCGTATCTTCGGACAGAGTTTTCAAATGCCTTTTTCAAGGTTGATCCCTTCAACTGCACCAGATCAAAAGTTCCCCCAAATGGTAAGACTGATATAACTTCCTCCATGGTGATGGTGCCTTGAGAAAGCAATGTAGAATAAATGTATGGTGTCCATAATATGGACAGCCTTACTCTGTAGAAGTTTATTAGGACAGCCTCACACTGTAGAAGTAGGGGGACCTTCATTTCTGAAGTCATGAATGGCATCACTGTAAAGTGGCTAATTTTTCCATTTTAAAATTACTGTTTAGTTAGTAATATAAGGATTCTTAAATTAGTTGGCAGAACTTTCAAAACACTTTATGAACCCATTATGAGTTATGACACACCATTTTTGTGACTTTCATCTATTCCTGTCCTTATGCTTCCACTGTTCAGGATGCATAAACTGACGTGATTCCACTGGATCTCATCTGCATACTTGATATTGTGATGAATCTAGAAGAGTCAGTGGAAACACAATGGTCACACACTTCAGTATAGGGGAAAGCCCTCAATCTGGGGCAAGTCCACCTGTAATGGACAGAACACTGACATACTTTCACCTGGGCTGAGAATGATATTCCGCATGGTGAAAGCGTCTGCCACGTACTCACCATTGCGTCACAGATGAGGTTCCCCAGGTTGCACTCTCGGAACCGGCACTCATTGAAGGTTCCATTGAGATACACCAGGGTTTTCCCCACGTACTGAGACGAGTACTGGGCCAAGTTCTTCTTCCACTCGTCAACATCAGCAAGGATACCTGGATCTGAGAGACAGAGACAGGAGTCATGTTGTTTAGTGTAAAAACATGGCTTTGAATGAATGTTCAACAAAAGAAAGAGGAAAGCAATGACTGCAGTTAGGCCTCGATTCAATCAGATCAAGCGTTAACCTGCGTTGTCCGACATCCGCATAGTGGATGTTTTGGCGGTGTTGGAGATAACTAACTGCGTAACTGCGGTATGAGCTGATAGGAAGGGAGTGTCAAAAAATACTCCCTATTATCTCTACTGTGTTAAAAGTTCAAAACCACAATAGAAGGTGTAGGCTCAAGCGATGCTATAAATATGTCAAATCGATGTGTAGACAATAGTACATCACGCATTCGAGTGTTCGAACTTGTAATGCGGCTGCATAGGGTTTCTCTGATATATAGTCGCATGCGGTTTTGTTGCATCCAATAGCAGTGTCCGCGATAAGTTAACACAATGATCTTCTTCTGGTTTGACAGCTATCACGCAGTTCCACCTCAGACACCGCCAAAACAACCACTGTGTTGGCTAGTGCATATTGATGTCTATTGTTATCAGTCAGATCCAGATAGTCAGTCACAACTCTTCCAGTAGTTTACCCTGGGCTATGCTGCTGTCCAGCAGGATGGGATTCCCATTCGCCTTCAGCACGTTCCCAGCTTTATCGAAGACCAACTTGAGGTATCCCAGGTACTTCCCAAAGGCAAAAGCCTGTACCACAGGGACATCTCTCCCGTCCTCAGACCTCACCATGAAGGGGTAGGGACCCGTCGGCACCTCTGAAGATGGGACACTCCCTACAATGACAAACAGGCCTGTTATCTATCTTCCTCCCACTTGACTATTTCACATTTTAACTTTATCATTGTGTCTTAACATTGACAGGCTACATTGACACTTGACAGTGTGTGCTTCATTCAAATTATGCCAATATCTCAATTTGGTTTGTAACATACAATGCCATTCAAAAGTTTGGGGTCACTTAGTAATGTCCTTGTTTTTGAAAGAAAAGCATTTTTTTTGTCCATTAAAATAACATCAAATTGATCAGAAATACAGTGTAGACATGGTTAATGTTGTAAATGAATATTGTAGCTGGAAACGGCAGATTTTTATTGGAATATCTACGTAGGCGTTCAGAGGCCCATTATCAGTAACCATCACTCCTGTGTTCCAACAACACATTGTGTTAGCTAATCCAAGTTTATTATTTTAAACAACATTCTCAACATCAACAGTGAAGAGGCGACTCCGGGATGCTGGCCTTCTAGGCAGAGACCAGAGTCCAGTGTCCAGTGTCTGTGTTATTTTGCCTATCTTTTATTTTTATTGGCCAGTCTGAGATATGGCTTTTTCTTTGCAACTCTGTCTGGAAGACCAGCATCCCGGAGTCGCTTCTTCACTGTTGACGTTGAGACTGGTGTTTTGCGGGTACTATTTAATGAAGCTGCCAGTTGAGGACTTGTGAGGCGTCTGTTTCTCAAAATAGACACTCTAATGTACTTGTCCTCTTGCTCAGTTGTGCAGTTGTGTCCTCCCATTCCTCTTTCTATTCTGGTTACAGCCGGTTGGAACACAGGAATGGTGGTTGCTGATCGTGGGCCTCGGTAAGCCTATGTAGATATTCCATAGAAAGTCAGCCGTTTCCAGCTACAATAGTCATTTACAACATTAACAATAAATACACTATATTTCTGATCAATTTGATGTTATTTTAATGGACAACAAATGTGCTTTTCTTTCAAAAACAAGGACTAAGTGACCCCAAACTTTTGAACGGTAGTGTATTTCCTTGCTGAACAAGAAACTCCCAAAATGTGACTGATATGATAAAACCCAAGAGGATACTTGTGAAAGGCTGACATAGTGGACATTGACCCTGTTTACACATCCACATAGTTCAACTTTCTGTTATGATCTAGAGCTGTAATCACAGAGCTATGACAATGTAACAACTGAATAATTGGGCACCTGTGTAGAGGAAAGTGTTGGTGTGTCCGCCGATGACCAGGTCCACGCCTTTCACTCGCTTGGCGATGTCTATATCCACGTCAAATCCAGAGTGACCAAGGGCGATGATCTTATTGTAACCAAGAGTGATCAGTTTATCCACCTGGACCTGCAAGGCTTTAATCTCATCCTCAAAGATCAGGTGTGGACCTGGAGTGTACACAATATAAAAGGTTAAGGTGAGTCACACAACTGTGAGTGACTTGACCTGAAATTCCTAGAATAAGCTAGTGATTAAGTGAGCAACCCATCAAATGATCCATCAACCAAACCCTCTATTTTACCTGGTAAGGATAAGACTGGAGTTTCCACTGAGGTGTAACCTACCACAGCCACTATTTCAGAACCCATCATGAATGTTGTGTAGGGTTGATAGTAACCATTGATAGTTGGGGCGAGTGTTGCATCTGCCTTGATGTTGGCACTGAGAACAGTGAAGTTCACCTTCTGCAGAAAAGGGCGGAGCAGGCCCTCCACTCCATTGTCAAACTCATGGTTTCCAAATGCCTGAAAGCCAGGGAAAGATAACTGTTACCTGTCTCACTACATGATTATGTGAATTATTATGTCAGATCATGCTCTTTCTCTCTCTGTGTGTGTGTGTATGTACTTGTGCGTGTGTGTGAGAGATACTGAGAAAGATAAAGTGTGATAAAATGTACTATACCTAATTCACAATTTCATCAAGGTTGATGGAAATGGCTTACCATCGCATCATATCCAAGCTTGTTCATGAAATACGCAGCTTCCTCCCCTTTGTAGTAGTTGAACCAGACAGTACCCTGAAACTGATCGCCAGCATCCAGCAATAACACATTCCGTTCTTTGCTCCGGATGTCTGCTATTTTTGTGAACCTCCTGGCCACTCCGCCAAAACAAGGACTTCCTGGGCTACATTTACCCGACTCTCTACTATTCTCCTCAATCCGAGCGTGAGCATCGTTGGTGTGTAGCAATGTAAGCTCGAAAGTTGACACACTTTCAAAATGCATGAAGAAAAAGAGCAAAGCCAAATGCATGCACGGAGGCAGAGTCCTCCACACATCCATTTCACTCACGTCAAAGCACATACTGTGCAATAGGCTCTGTGCCTAGACTCCAGTTCCAAATTAAACTAATTTAGTAGGCGTGTACATGGGTAGTTAAGTGTTAACACATGTTTAAATACTTGGCTCCTCGGATGTTGTTGCCGTGGTCGTCTGTCCCTATAATTTTCTCCACAAAGAACAATAGTAGGTTTAGTTGAGGAGCTAAGACCACATGAATACCCATTCATGTTTTCCACACAGTGCCTCACTATAATACCATGTGGCTACGCTGGATTTATATGGCTAAATATATGCAAACATTTATTCAGTTTCATTGGCAAAATCTTCAATGCATTCTGTTTTCAGTGTCAAGTAAAATGTACATTACACCAGTCACAACGTCAACAGTGAAGAGGTGACACCGGGATGCTGGCCTTCTAGGCAGAGTTCCTTTGTCCAGTGTCTGTGTTATTTTGCCAATCTTAATCTTTTATTTTTATTGGCCAGTCTGAGATATGGCTTTTCCTTTGCAATGTTGTCTAGAAGGCCAGCATCCCGGAGTCGCCTCTTCATTGTTGACGTTGAGACTGGTGTTTTGCGGGTACTATTTAATGAAGCTGCCAGTTGAGGACTTGTGAGGAGTCTGTTTCTCAAACTAGACAATCTAATGCACTTGTCCTCTTGCTCAGTTGTGCACCGGGGCCTTCCACTCCTCTTTCTATTCTGGTTACAGCCAGTTTGCGCTGTTCTGTGAAGGGAGTAGTACACAGCATTGTACGAGATCTTCAGTATCTTGGCAATTTCTCGCATGGAATAGCCTTCATTTCTCAGAACAAGAATAGACTGACGAGTTTCAGAAGAAAGGTCTTTGTTTCTGGTCATTTTGAGCCTATAATCGAACCCACAAATGCTGATGCTCCAGATACTCAACTATTCTAAAGAAGGCCAGTTTTATTGCTTCTTTAATCAGAACAACAGTTTTCAGCTGTGCTAACATAATTGCATAAGGGTTTCCTAATGATCAACTAGCCTTTTAAAATGATAAACTTGGATTAGCTAACACAACATGCCATTGGAACACAGGAGTGAGGGTTTCTGATAATGGGCCTGTACGCCTATGTAGATATTCCATTAAAAAAATCAGCCGTTTCCAGCTACAATAGTCATTTACAACATTAACACTGTATTTCTGATCAATTTTATATTATTTTAATGGACAAAAAATGTGTTTTTCTTTCAAAAACAAGGACATTTCTAAATGACCCCAAACTTTTGAATGGCAGTGTATGCTATGATCCAGCATATCAGTGTCACAGGCTAGACATTAGCATTATGAGAAATGCTGCCCAGTAGCAAGGTCCAAAATACATGGACTCTTGGAGGTGTCATGGAACTCTTGGAGGTGTTCTGAAAATAGGGTTGCTGTCAATTGTTGTAGGAAAGTACTACAAAGGTGATGTGTTACTCTATTTGTGAGGCTGTAAAAGTGATAGACCACATGAACTTCGGACCAGATAGATACCTCTATTCTACCCTTGCTTGATTGAACCTGCTAGGCTCAATTTACCTCCCCGACTAAAAACACTATGTAACAGTACCCTCTAGTGAACATTGAAGGTAAATTGAAGTCCACCGAAGCCTTTCATGAAGTACAGCTCCCTTTCAAATATATTTTCAGTGAAATCCAGATTCACGTCATCAATCACCATACAATTTTCAGTTCCCTTTAATCTCTTTAGGGAGGCTCTCGTTATGGACTCTATTTTGGAGGATTTCTGGCTATCACGTTGCATGCAGCAAAATATTTTTTTTGCCTTTGATTTATATCCCTTGTGTGTGATCTGTCACAACAACGCAGTGATACTTCAATGGGAAACCTGCACATTTATGATGAATTAGTTAAATGAACATTTGATTAAAGAGTAAAAAACATCAACATTAAGCTATTGCAAGTTTATCAAGGGGTGGCAAGATCAATGCATAAAACAAAAGGTAGAAAAAAAGCTTTCAAGAAGAGCAAAAGATAATATAATTAATTGGACCAAAATAAATGACAAATTAATAGGAATATCTCACTGGTAGGTTTCAAACAAATGTGATGGGCACAGCATGAACGTTTGAAGAGTTTTTAAAGTGGCATCTCCAGAGTTCACATCCTGAGAGATAAGGGACATACTTTTTACATTTAGTCTCTGGGGTTAGGTGGGGATCCCAAAGGAATGATGGCACACTGCCAGTTTATTCATCAAGTCCTTCATAGCAGTCTTCAAATGGTCCCATCAGTAACATTTTCAAGGCTTTCCTTGTGATCACAACTGATAGATACTTAAACACTTAAACTTGACCATCCGAACTGATGCCATTGCTTATAAAGTTGGAATGCCTTTAAACAGTCACATCCTTATCATCAGAGTCAGAAATATACTGTATATGACATCTGTCATCACTTTATAGATGCCGTGGCTTATTAGAAGTGAAGCGGAAATGTGATGTGAAGACTGCACGGCAGGTGGTGACACGTAACACTTCAAACACTCAAAGGTTCCACTGCAATACAACAGAGGAGCTGACAGAGATAAACAGAGAACTTCTCTATGATGAGATCACTGGGATTACAATAAAATGACTTCCTTTACTTTTTTGTTTGTAGTGCTTAACAAAATGTATTATTGCCTTACAAAGGTGTGCACAGTCCCAAAGTGGGAAAACTACACCGAAGCCATAACTGTCAAACTGTAATGAAGAACTTGGTGGTCTGTAAATTCTTAGGCTTTACTTTATGTGTTCGCTCCCAGGTGCTGGTTAGCCGCCTCACCGCTCTACAACATAGCACCATCATCCTCACGCAACTGCCTGAAACAATTCACAATAAGATACCCACATAAACTATACAGAAGTTACCTAGCTATATAATTACAGGGAATATAACAAGGCACTAGAGAACATTGTACTATACAATTCCTAGCATACATGTCAGAAATAAAACCAAGACTGTTCTCAGGGCAGGCCTGGTTGTAGCTAGATATGTTTGAGTCGTGTTGGGGACAATTGTCACGACTTCCTCCGAAGTTGGCTCCCCTGCCGGGTGGTGCTCGGCGGTCGTCGTCACCGGCCTACTAGCCGCCACTGATCCCTTTTCTTTTTTCTGTTTGTTTTGTCTTATTAGTTGCACCTGTGTCTAATTGTGTTTTACTGATGTGCTTCCTTATTTAAGGCTAGTAAACCCGACCTTGTTTTGTGCGAGATTGATTTTGTGTTACGTGTTGTTGTCGTTGGGTGTGTTCGTGCTCCGGACAGTGTACCCTGTGTTTTGGGTTGGTCAGTATTTTTCGCGCCCTGTGTTTTGGGCATTGTATTTTGGTGTCATATTAAAGTGCACTTTTCCCTTTGGAACTCTCTGCTCTCTGCACCTGATTCTTACCTCACACACCCAGTCCCTCGTGACAGAATCCCGCACCCTCTGTTATGGAATCAGCAGGAGCAGCCGCACCTCCTCTCCCATCGATGGAGGAGAAGGTCCTCCATCAAACCACCATTCTCCACCGAATAGGATCGGCAATGGATCTGATGATGGAGAGGATGGGCCGATGGGAGACGAGTGGCCTTCCCACCTCATCTCCAGCACCCCCTCCACCAGCACCACCTACCCCTGCTCCCTAGAGAGCATGATGGGACGGCGGCTGGGTGTCAGGGGTTCCTCCTCCAACTGGAACTATACCTGGCGACCATCCGTCCTACTCCCTCAGGGGAGGAGAGCGTGAGCATCCATGTCTCCTGTATGATGGGATGAGCCCTGGAGTGGGCTAATGCAGTGTGGAATGGCCCAGACTAGGCGAGGAATCACTACCCCGAGTTCACCCGTCGATTCTGAGCTGTGTTCGATCACCCACCAGAGGGTCGTGTGGTGGGTGAACGGCTGTTCCACCTGCGACAGGAGACGAGGAGCACGCAGGACTTTGCCCTGGAGTTCCGGACCTTGGCCGCAGGAGCGGGATGGAACGACACGGCTTTGATAGACCACTACCGATATAGCCTCAGGGAGGACGTCCGCAGGGAGCTAGCGTGTCAGGACACCACCCTCACCTTGGATGAACTCATAGACATGTCCATTCATCTGGACAACCTGCTGGCTGCCCGCGGGCGTCCGGAACAGGCCCTGTTGTTTCCACCCCCAGGCCCTCCTGCTCCCATCCCCATGGAGTTAGGGGGGGCTGCATCGAGGGGGAGCGGAGGAGGAGTTTCCTCCTGCACCTGTTGTGGTCGGCGAGGACACATGGCCGACCGGTGCTGGAGGAGCTCGTCTGGGAGTCGGGAGGGCAGGCGGAGCACTACTTGGTCACCTCAGGTGAGTCAGCACCAGACTCACCCAGAGCTTCCTGTCGGTCATATGTTTGTGTTAACCTCTTTTCCTGGGTTTTCTCCCTCTCTACAGCATAAGGCGCTAGTCGATTCAGGCGCAGCTGGGAACTTCATGGATCGTGGGCTCGCATTAAGGCTAGGGATTCCCCTGGTGTCGTTAGACCTACCTTTCCCCATGCACTCCTTAGATATCCGACCATTAGGGTCAGGAGTGGTCAGGGAGGCCACGGTGCCACTGGACATGGTAACGCAGGGGGGTCATAAGGAGCGGATTAGTCTATTTCTTATCGATTCACCTGCGTTTCCAGTGGTGTTGGGAATTCCCTGATTAGCTCAGCACAACCCGGTGATTTCATGGCGACAGCGGGCTCTTAGAGGGTGGTCAGAGGAGTGTTAAGGCAGGTGCGGCTACGGTGGAGAGTCCAGACCAGGTTTCCACCGTGCGCATTTCCTCTGAATATGCCGATTTGGCTATCGCCTTCAGTAAGAGGAAGGTGACCCAATTACCACCCCATCGTCGAGGGGACTGCGCGATAGACCTCCTGGAGAACGCTGCACTTCCTAGGAGTCACGTGTACCCATTGTCCCAGGAGGGGACCGTGGCTATGGAGACATATGTCGCTGAATCGCTGGGACAGGGGTACATTCGGCCCTCCGCATCCTCAAGCTTATTTTTTGTGAAGAAGGAGGGAGGTCTGCGTCCGTGCATTGATTATTGAGGTCTAAATTCTATCACAGTGGGGTTTAGTTACCCACTACCTCTCATCGCTATGGCGGTGGAATCATTTCACGGGGCGCGTTTCTTCACAAAACTGGACCTGAGGAGTGAGTATAATCTGGTGCGTATCCGGGGAGGAGATGAGTGGAAAACCGCATTTAGTACTACATCTGGCCATTATGAGTACCTCGTCATGCCATATGGGTTGAAGAATGCTCCATCCGTCTTCCAATCCTTCGTAGATGAGATTCTCCGAGACATGCTCGGGCAGGGAGTGGTAGTGTACATCAATGACATCCTGTTCTATTCTGCCACACGTGTCTCTGGTGTGTAAGGTACTTGGGCGACTGCTGGAGCATGACCTGTATGTCAAGGCCGAGAAATGTGTGTTCTTCAAACAGGCCGTTTCCTTCCTGGGTTATCGTATTTCCACCTCCGGGGTGGTGATGGAGTGTGACCGCGTTACAGCCGTGCGTAATTGGCCGACTCCGACCACGGTGAAAGAGGTGCAGCGTTTTTTAGGGTTTGCCAATTACTACCGGAGGTTTATCCGGGGTATGGTCAGGTGGCTGCTCCCATTACTTCACTGCTGAAGGGAGGACCGGTGCGCTTGCATTGGTCAGCAGAGGCGGGCAGAGCTTTCAGTCGTCTGAAGGAGCTGTTCACCAATGCGCCCGTGTTGGCGCTTCTGGACCCCTCTTTAGTGTTCATAGTGGAGGTGGACGCGTCTGAGGCTGGGGTAGGGGCCATGCTGTCCCAGTGCTCGGGCGCCCCACCAAAGCTCCGCCCTTGTGCTTTTTTTTCGAGGAAGCTCGGTCCGGCGGAGCGAAACTATGACGTGGGGGACCGGGAGTTGTTAGCTGTGGTCAAGGCTCTGAAGGTGTGGAGACATTGGCTTGAGGGGGCTAAGCACCCTTTTCTCATCTGGACTGACCATCGTAATCTTGAGTATATCCGGGCAGCGAGGAGACTAAATCCGCGTCAGGCTAGATGGGCCATGTTCTTTACCCGGTTTCGCTTCACCATCTCGTACTGGCCAGGCTCCCAAAACCGACGCGCTGTCCCGCCTCTATGATACCGAGGAGCGGTCCGTCGAGCCGACCCCCATCCTTCCGCCTTCATGTCTCATGGCACCTGTAGTATGGGAGGTGGACGCGGAGATAGAGAGGGTATCACGGTGTCCAGCAGGGGCTCAGTACGTGCCAAGGGGGGTCCGTGATAAATTAATACGTTGGGCTCATACTCTACCCTCCTCGGGTCATCCTGGCATTGAGAGGACAGTGTGGAGTCTTAGGGGGAGATACTGGTGGCCCACATTAGCTAAGGACGTGAGATTTTATGTCTCCTCCTGCTCGGTGTGCGCTCAGAGTAATGCTCCTCGACATTGCCTAGAGGGAAGTTACAGCCCCTCCTGTTCCGCAACGGCCGTGGTCACACTTGTCGGTAGACTTCCTCACCGGCCTTCCCCCGTCCCAGGGAAGTACGACGATCCTGGTCGTTGTGGATCGGTTTTCTAAGTCCTGCCGTCTCATCCCGTTGCCCGGTCTCCCTATGACCCTGCAGACTGCGGAGGCCCTGTTTACCCATGTCTTCCGGCACTACGGGGTGCCTGAGGACATCGTCTCTGATCAGGGCCCCCAATTCACGTCCAGAGATTGGAGGGCGTTTATGGAGAGACTGCGGGTCTCGGTCAGCTTGACCTTGGGTTTCCACCCCGAGAGTAATGGGCAGGTAGAGCGAGTAAACCAAGATGTGGGCAGGTGTCTGCGGTCATATTGCCGTGACCGGCCAGGTGAGTGGGCGAGGTATGTTCCTTGGGCTGAGCTTGCTCAGAACTCCCTCCGCCTGCCCTGCCGGAAGCTGGGGCCGCAGTGTGTGGGGCCATTTAAAGTCCTGATCAGGATAAACGAGGTGTGTTACAGGTTACAACTTCCTACTTATTATCGTATTAACCCCTCGTTTCATGTGTCTCTCCTCAGGCCGGTGGTGGCTGGTCCCCTTCAAGAAGGTGAGGTGCCTGAGGTCTTTTTTTGTTTTTTTTTGCTATTGGTAAGTTGGTATATTGGTATGCCAACTTTTAATGTCCCTTTAAAATACACTTAAAGATGCACTATGCAAAAATTGCTCTGCCATTTCCTGGTTGCAAAAATTCTAATAGTATGCCTAATTTCAGTTTATGTGTCAAAACAAGAAAGTATAGTATAGAGAATGATTGTAGCATCTAGACCGCTGTGAAATATCGTTTCCATAACCAAAAATATTGTATTTTCATCTGTTTGAAGCTGGTGAACAAAACTGAAAGCAAAAGACACAAAACCTCGACCTAAAAACAGGAAGCGTAGAAATAGCGCACATAGAACAGATCTACCGCTTCCTAGACTTGCTTTCCATGGGATTTTTTATGTGAATTTTGTTGGGTCGCCCAAAAAGTTATATATTGCAACTTTAAAGGTTCACTCTATATGGGTCAGAGTAGTATATGTTAACATCCCACTGACTATAATGTATTTGATATTACCCTCAACATAACCTCTCCTGAGTGGACAGAATCTGTGGTCTCTACATGATCACAGTGAGTATCTTAGTTTGATTAGAAAGGAAATCATGACCTCTCTGTAAGTCAGATCAAATATGGGAATGTGTGCTTCAAAAAGACAGATAATGGCATCACATTAAAAACTCCTTTCATGGTGAGTTGGCATTTATCTTAGTTAAGGGCAAAAGGGAGCTAGAAAAGACAGGGAGAGAGGAATAGAGAAATGACAGACTGAGAAATAGAAAGAGAGACAGAGTAGCATACAAAGGCATAGAAACAGATAGAGAAAGCGAAACATCACCTCCAACCATCACCTCCACCATCACCATCTCCACCGCCATCACCACCACCACCACCACCTCCAAAAACAAATTTCAAATCAAATGTATTTATATAGCCCTTCTTAGATGATACCAGCTGATATCTCAAAGTGCCGTACAGAAACCCAGCCTAAAACACCAGACAGCAGGCAATGCAGGTGTAGAAGCACGGTGGCTAGGAAAAACTCCATAGAAAGGCCAGAACCTAGAGAGGAACCAGGCTATGAGAGGTGGCCAGTCTTCTTCTGGCTGTGCCGGGTGGAGATTATAACAGAACATGGCCAAGATGTTCAAATGATCATAAATGACCAGCATGGTCAAATAATAATAATCACAGTAGGGATATCTTCAACCACCAGCTTACCATCCTGAGACAAGGCCAAGTATAGCCCACAAAGATCTCCGCCACGGCACAACCCAAGGGGGGGCACCAACCCAGACAGGAAGACCACATCAGTGATTCAACCCACTCAAGTGACGCACCCCTCCTAGGGATGGCATGGAAGAGCACCAGTAAGCCAGTGACTCAGTCCCTGTAATAGGGTTAGAGGCAGAGAATCCCAGTGGAGAGAGGGGAACCGGTCAGGCAGAGACAGCAAGGGCGGTTCGTTGCCCCAGTGCCTTTCTGTTCACCTTCACACTCCTGAGCCAGACTACACTCAATCATAGGACCTACTGAAGAGATGAGACTTCAATAAAGACGTAAAGGTGGAGACCGAGTCTGCATCTCTCACGTGGGTAGGCAGACCATTCCATAAAGATGTAGCTCAATAGGAGAAAGCCCTGCCTCCAGCTGTTTGCTTAGAAATTCTAGGGACAATTAGGAGGCATGCGTCTTGTGACCGTAGTGTATGTGTAGGTATGTACGGCAGGACCAAATTGGAAAGATTGGTAGGAGCAAGCCCATCTAATGCTTTGTAGGTTAGCTGTAAAACGTTGAAATCAGCCCTTGCCTTAACAGGAAGCCAGTGTAGGGAGGCTAGCACTGGAGTAATATGATACATTTTTTTGGTTCTAGTCAGGATTCTAGCAGCCGTATTTAGCACAAACTGAAGTTTATTTAGTGCTTTATCCAGGTAGCCAGAAAGTAGAGCATTGCAGTAGTCTAACTTAGAAATAACAAAAGCATGGATTCATTTTTCTGCATAATTTTTGCAATGTTACGTAGATGGAAAAAAGCTGTCCTTGAAACAGTCTTGATATGTTAGTCAAAAGAGAGATCAGGGTCCAGAGGTACAAGGAGGTCCTTCACAGTTTTATTTGAGACGACTGTACAACAATCAAGATTACGTGTCAGATTCAACAGAAGATCTCTTTGTTTCTTGGGACCTAGAACAAGCATCTCTGTTTTGTCCGAGTTTAAAAGTAGAACGTTTGCAGCCATCCACTTCCTTATGTCTGAAACACATGCTTCTAGCAAGGGCAATTTTGGGGCTTCACCATGTTTCATTGAAATGTACAGCTGTGTGTCATCCGCATAGCAGTGAAAGTTAACATTATGTTTTCGAATGACATCCCCAAGAGGTAAAATATATAGTGAAAACAATAGTGGTCCTAAAACGGAACCTTGAGGAACACCGAAATTTACAGTTGATTTGTCAGAGGACAAACCATTCACAGAGACGAACTGATATCTTTCCGACAGATAAGATCTAAACCAGGCCAGAACTTGTCTGTGTAGACCAATTTGGGTTTCCAATCTCTCCAAAAGAATGTGGTGATCGATGGTACCAAAAGCAGCACTAAGGTCTAGGAGCACGAGGACAGATGCAGAGCCTCGGTCTGATGCCATTAAAAGGTCATTTACCACCTTCACAAGTGCAGTCTCAGTGCTATGATGGGGTCTAAAACCAGACTGAAGCATTTCGTATACATTGTTTGTCTTCAGGAAGGCAGTGAGGTGCTGCGCAACAGCCTTTTCTAAAATTTTTGAGAGGAATGGAAGATTCGATATAGGCCGATAGTTTTAAAATATTTTCTGGGTCAAGGTTTGGCTTTTTCAAGAGAGGCTTTATTACTGCCACTTTTAGTGAGTTTTGTACACATCCGGTGGATAGAGAGACGTTTATTATGTTCAACATATGAGGGCTAAGCACAGGAAGCAGCTCTTTCAGTAGTTTAGTTGGAATAGGGTCCAGTATGCAGCTTGAAGGTTTAGAGGCCATGATTATTTTCATCATTGTGTCAAGAGATATAGTACTAAAACACTTGAGTGTCTCCCTTGATCCTAGGTCCTGGCAGAGTTGTGCAGACTCAGGACAACTGAACTTTGGGGGAATACCCAGATTTAAAGAGCAATCTGTAACTTGCTTTCTAATGACCATGATCTTTTGCTCAAAGAAGTTAATGAATTTATTACTGCTGAAGTGAAAGCCATCCTCTCTTGGGGAATCCTGCCTTTTAGTTAGCTTTGCAACAGTATCAAAAATACATTTTGGATTGTTCTCATTTTCCTCAATTATGTTGGAAAAATAGGATGATGGAGCAGCAGTGAGGGCTCTTCGATATGGCATGGTACTGTCTTTCCAAGGTAGTCGGAAGACTTTCAGTTTGGTGTGGCACCATTTCTGTTCCAATTTTCTTTAAGCTTGCTTCAGAGCTCGGGTATTTTCAGTATACCAGGGAGCTAGTTTCTTATGAGAAATGTTTTTAGTTTTTAGGGGTGCGACTGCATCTAGGGTGTTGCGCAAGGTTAATTTGAGTTCCTCAGTTAGGTGGTTAACAGATTTTTGTCCTCTGATGTCCTTGGGTAGGCAGAGGGAGTCTGGAAGGGCATCAAGAATCTTTGGGTTGTCTGAGAATTTAAGGCATGACTTTTGATGATTCTTGGTTGGGGTCTGAACAGACTATTTGTTGCGATTGCAAACATAATAAAATTGTGGTCCTCCACCGCCAACTCCACCACCATCACCTCCACCACTATCTCCACTTCCGTTACCTCCACCACCTCCACCATCATCTCCACCACCACCATCCCCTCCACCACCACCATCTCCTCCACCACTACCATCACCGTCTCCACCACCACCACCACCACCACCACCTCCACCACCATCACCTCCACCTCCCCCACCATCACCACACACACCAGCACCCGTCAAACCACCACCACCATCACACACACACACACACACACGCACACACGCACACACGCACACGGACACACAAACCCTTTAAAAAACCAACAGCTTTTATCTCCGTGAGCTGGTGAATAAAGTGTCACCCCAGATAGTATGATATTACACGGGATCGCTACCCACAAAAGACTGAAATGATTCCTCCTGGGTGATTCTGCTTGATATTCCATCCATTGATGTCTTTGTTTGTTATCTCAGCATTAGAAAATCCCCAAAGAGTGTACAATATTGTTTTTTAGATTGATCTACTTTTGTATAATCTCGAAAAGTGAGGTTGAACCACTGGTGCAGAACTTTCAAAATGGCCACCCATGATCATAATGTTGTAAAGATGAAAGGAGCGTGAGAATTGAAATGAATGTAGGATCCTTAGAGAACGACAATACCTACAACATCCACAATGGTAAACGCTCTATGGTACACGTGTCAAACTCATTCCAGGTAGGGCAAGAATGTCTGTGGGTTTTCGCTCCTCCCTTGTACTTGATTAATGAATTAAGATCATTGATTAGTTTGGAACTCCGCTCACCTGGTTGTCTAGGTCTTCATTTAAAGGAATAACTGAAAACCAGTAGTCACTAGCCCCTCCATGGAATACGTTTGATACCCCTGCTCTGGGGCATCATCACATTATCCAAACAGCGTAAACCCCCATGTCTTGATACATCATCATGCGCTTTATCCTCAACAAAGTGTGGAACAGTTCCACTTCCTACACTTAATGAGTACTGATGGAGTGAGGGAGGCACATTGATATTTTGTGGCGAGGAAGTTACCCGCCATTCATTCACCGCCTAAAAGGACTCTTCAACGATCCATTATCATCATGACCTCCCTGCATAAATACCAGCCAATCATCAATCATCAGCTCATTTCCTGTGACACCTTCCATTCCAGGATATAAAACACTGCTCACGAAAGTGCACTTAGTAAATGGTCCCCCGATGCATTCTGGGTAAGGCATTATGAGTCATCTACCCTGGAGAGCTTCTGTAATAGGAGTCCTCTTTCCCTTTCCTCTGTATGCTGTGCAAATGAACTTCAGACACTGGCGTGTAGAACTCTTGAAATCTTAGAAGTTACTTTGCTCCTCAGGGCCACCGTACTAGCCTACCATGTAGATCTGCATAAGACGACACAGCAGACAAACTGGGCAGCTTCAACTCCCCAATCATTTCATTAGTTTTGGGAAACTTCAAAAGGGACCAGTTGAAAATAGTCCCCTTCTCCCTCCTGTCACATTTTTAACAGGAGGCTTTGGAGAAGGATCTGACTGGAATATCTAGCACCATATGTCATCCTACAACTGAGACTTCAATCATAGTCACATGGATCTGAAGCTCAGTGTGTGGCCTACATTTGATCCTCTCTGCAATGTTTTTGGATACTGCATGCCTTCAAGTTCAGTATTTGACGAGCAGATGATTGTTCGAACTTGAAATGACATGCAGTCTTTCCTGTTTAGCCCATTCAGGGTATCATGGTCAACACTGCATAGGTGAATCAGAGTTCCATAATGAGTTCTAGTCAGCTATAGAGCCCACTTTCCTGAACTGTGTGCATCCTGTTTATTGTGTTAGCCATTTAGCCTGACGCCAGGCATTACTGACCCATATCAGGTTTGTCAATCTTCCGTGTTTCACATCATGACCTGGGGTTGGAATAAACCATTCCCCACAACGAGTATTCCAAGGGGTGTCTCATATCCACACATCCAGGGGTCTGAATTTGTGTTTTTCCTTATTCGCTGTGAACCAGTAATTGCGTGACCCAGTAACAAAACAAAAAAAGTAATCCCAAATATAAAAACCCTGCCTGGAGATGTGAGTGACAAAATGAAAGTAATATATTTTCAATGATATTATGCAAATATATACAGCAATCCAGACAATGCCCATAAAGATGAAATACCCCCAATAAAAATAATAATAATCATTAGTCCACTTACACTGTTTTTATGGGGACTGATATCACGAGTTTGATGTTGGATACCTTATTGCCTGCTTAAAATAAAAAGACTGTATGGCCTGCCTGAGATTGGATGCTATGGCTCTGTCTCTGCTGTGCTCTGATGTATTTAGTGAGCCCAGATAGCTGAAATCATGGTGATTCTACTCTGTTCAGTGCAGCAGCTGAAGTGGGTCACTCTCCCTAAGGCCTACTTTCCAACTGAGGTAAACACACACAAAAGGCTTTTTGATTTGATTTTACTTCACCGTTATTTAACCAGGCAGGCAAGTTGAGAACAACTGCGACCTGGCCAAGATAAAGCAAAGCAGTGCGACAAAAACAACAACACAGAGTTACACATGGGATAAACAAACGTACAGTCAATAACACAATAGAAAAATCTGTATGCAGTGTGTGCAAATGAAGTAAGGAGGCAAAGCAATAAATAGGCCATAGTGGCAAAGTAATTACAATTTATCAATTAACACTGGAGTGGTAGATGTGCAGATGAGGATGTTGAACTAGAAATACTGGTGTGCAAAAGAGCAGAAAAACCATAACAAATATGGGGATGAGGTAGGTAGTTGGATGGGCTATTTACAGTTGGGCTGTGTACAGCTGCAGCGATCTGTAAGCTGCTCCGATAGCTGATGCTTAAAGTTAGTGAGGGAGATATATGTCCCCAACTTCAGTGATTTTTGCATTTTGTTCCAGACATTGGCAGCAGAGAACTGGAAGGAAAGGCGGCCAAAGAAGGAGTTGGCTTTGGGGATGACCAGTAAAATATATCCGCTGGAGCGCATGCTGCTATGTTGACCAGTGAGCTGAGATAAGGCGGAGCTTTACCTAGCAAAAACGTATAGATGACCTGGAGCCAGTGGGCTTGGTGACGAATATGTGACGAATATGAGTGAGGACAAGCCAACGAGAGCATACAGGTCGCAGTGGTGGGAATTGTATGGGGCTTTGGTGACAAAGCGGATGGCACTGTGAAAGACTGCATCCAATTTGCTGAGTAGAGTGTTGGAGGCTATTTTGTAAATGACATTGCAGAAGTCAAGGATCGGTAGGATAGTCAGTTTTACGAGTATATGTTTGGCAGCATGAGTGAAGGAGGCTTTGTTGTGAAATAGGAAGCCGATTCTAGATTTAATTTTGGATTGGAGATGCTTAATATGAGTCTGGAAGGAGAGTTTACAGTCTAGCCAGACACCTAGTTATTTATAGTTGTCCACATATTCTAAGTCAGAACCGTCCAGAGTAATGATGCTAGGCGGGTGGGGGCAGTGATCGATTGAAGAGCATGCATTTAGTTTTACTAGAATTTAAGAACAGTTGGAGGCCACGGAAGGAGTGTTGTAATGGCATTGAAGCTCGTTTGGAGGTTTGTTAACACAGTGTCCAAAGGGCCAGATGTATACAGAATGGTGTCGTCTGCGTAGAGCATCAAAGAATCACCCACACAAGAGAGACATCATTGATATATACAGAGGAAAGAGTCGGCCCGAGAATTGAACCCTGTGGCACCCCCATAGAGACTGCCAGAGGTCTGGACAACAGGCCCTCCGATTTGACACACTAAAGTCTATCTGAGAAGTAGTTAGTGAACCATGTGAGGCAGTCATTAGAGAAACCAAGGCTGTTGAGACTGCCGATAAGAATATGGTGATTGACAGAGTCGAAAGCCTTGGCAGGGTCGATGAAGACGGCTGCACAGTACTGTCTCATATCTATGGCGGTTATGATATCGTTTAGGACCTTGAGCGTGGCTGAGGTGCACCCGTGACCAGCTCAAACCCGGATTGTATAGCGGAGAAGGTACGGTGGGAATCGAAATGGTCGGTGATCTATTTGTTAACTTGGCTTTCGAAGACTTTAGAAAGGCAGGACAGGATGGATATAGGTCTGTAACAGTTTGGGTCTAGAGTGTCTCCCCCTTTGAAGAGGGGGATGACTGCGGCCACTTTCCAATCTTTAGGAATCTCAGACGATGCGAAAGAGAGGTTGAACAGACTCGTAATATGGGTTGCAAAAATGGCGGCGGATCATTTTTGGAAGAGAGCATCCAGATTGTCTAGCCCAGCTTATTTGTAGGCATCCAGATTTTGCAGGTCTTTCAGAGCATCAGCTCTCTGGATTTGGGTGAAGGATAAGCGGGGGGGGGCTTGGGCCAGTTGCTGCGTGTCTGGGGTTGGGGTAGCCAGGTGGAAAGCCAGCCGTTGAGAAAATCGTATTTAAATTCTCGATTATCGTGGATTTATCGGTGGTGACAGTGTTTCCTAGCCTCAGTGCAGTAGGCAGCTGGGAGGAGGTGCTCTTATTCTCCATGGACTTCACAGTGTCCCAAAACGTTTTGGAATTAGTGCTGCAGGATTCAAATTTCTGTTTGAAAAAGCTAGCCTTTGCTTTCCCAACTGACTGTGTATATTGGTTCCTGACTTCCCTGAAAAGTTGCATATCGCTGGGACTATTCGATGCTAGAGCAGTACGCCACAGGATATTTTTGTCCTGGTCATGGGCAGTGAACCAAGGGCTATATCTGGAGTCTGGAGTGAACCAAGGGCTATATCTGTTTTTGCTTCAATGTTTTTTGAAAGGGGCATGCTTATTTAATGGTGAGGAAAGCACTTTTAAAGAACAACCAGGCATCCTCTACTGACGGGATGAGGTCAATATCCTTCCAGGATACCCGGGCCAGGTTGATTAGAAAGGCCTGCTTGCAGAAGTGTTTTAGGGAGCGTTTGACAGTGATGAGGGGTGGTCGTTTGACAGCGGACCCATAACAGACGCAGGCAATGAGGCAGTGATCGCTGAGATCCTGGTTGAAAACAGCAGAGGTGTATTTAGAGGGCAAGTTGGTCAGGATGATATCTATGAGGGTGCCCATGTTTCCGGATTTAGGGTTGTACCTGATAGGTTCATTGATAATTTGTGTGAGATTGAGGGCATCTAGCTTAGATTGTAGGACTGCCGGGGTGTTAAACATATCCCAGCTTAGGTCACCTAACAGAACAAACTCTGAAGCTAGATGGGGGGCAATCAATTCACAAATGGTGTCCAGGGCACAGCTGGGAGCAGAGGGGGGTCGATAGCAGGTGGCAACAGTGAGAGACTTATTTCTGGAGAGGTTAATTTTTTAAATTAGAAGTTCAAACAGTTTGGGTAAATGAAAGATAAACATCTTGTTAATCTACCCATTGTGTCCGATTTAAAAAATGCTTTACAGCTAAAGCACAACATATTATTATGTTAGATCACCGCCAAGTCGAAAAAAAACTCATCCAGAGTCACAAAAAGCAGAATTATAGATCAAATTAATCAATAACCTTTGATGATCTTCATGTTACACAATACATGTATGTTTTATTCGATAATGTGCATATTTATATCAAAAAATCTCAGTTTACATTGGCGCCTTACATGCAGTAATGTTTTGATTCCCAAACATCCGGTGATTTTGCAGAAATACTAATAATAAACATTGATAAAAGATACTAGTGTTATTCACAGAATTAAAGATAGACTCCTCCTTAATGCAACCGCTGTGTTGAAAAGCATAATCTGAGAACGGCGCTCAGAACCCAAAACAGCCAGAGGAATAGCCACCATTTTGGAATCAACAAAGTTAGAAACAACACCATAAATATTCACTTACATTTGATGATCTTCATCAGAAGGCACTCCCAGGAATCCCAGTTCAACAATAAATGACTGATTTGTTCCATAAAGTTCCATCATTTATGTCCAAATAGCCACTTGTTGTTAGCGTGTTCAGCCCAGTAATCCATCTTCATGAGGCACGAGCATTTCATCCAGACAAAAACTCGTTACAGTCCTTTAGAAACATGTCAAACAATGTATGGAATCAATCGTTAGGATGTTTTAAACATAAACATCAATAATGTTCCAACCGGAGAATTCCTTTGTCTTCAGAAAGGCACTGGAACAAGAGGTAACTCTGTCGGGAGCGCGCGTCATGAGACCAAGGCTCTCTGCCAGACCACTGACTCAAAGAGGTCTCATGAGCCCGTCCTTTATAGCAGAATCCCCATTCAAGTTTCAAAAGACGGTTGACATCTAGTGGAAGCTCTAGGAAGTGCAACCTCATCCATAGGCCATGCTTTGAAAAACTACAAACCTCTGATGTCCTACTTCCTGGTGGATTTTTCTCAGGTTTTCGGCTGCCATATGAGTTCTGTTATACTCACAGACATCATTCAAACAGTTTTAGGAAACTTCACAGTGTTTTCTATCCAATACTAATAATAATATGCATATATTAGCATCTGGGACAGAGTAGGAGGCAGTTCACTCTGGGCACGCTAATCATCCAAAAGTGAAAATGCTGCCCCCTATACCCAAAAAGGTTAAGCTAATGTAAAAGTCAACATAGATACAAGAACTAAAGCGTTAGTAAACCAACTACAATCACACAGCAGAGTATACAGTCAGCAAGCATTTTAGCAGTTACACCGGCGGGCCCCAATGGCAATAAATTAATAAAGCCAAAAGCTTACCTTCACTTGGAAGAGTTCCAATGTTGGATAGCTATATACAGCTAGCTAATGTAGCATCCCTCTCTGTTTGATCCTGGTGTTTAGTAGACTAAACTAGCTAGCTGCATTTGATAGCTAAGTGAAAGTGAAATAAAAATACAACAAACTTTCGCTATCTCTCTCTCTCTCTCTTGCTTCGCCTTCATTTTTAACCTCTCTGCGAGTAAGGCTAGTTTCCTGAATTTCCGCCTGTCTGACGTGTCCAATGTAAACTGCCAGTTACCCAGGCCCAGAAGCTAGGATTTGCATATAATTGGTAGAATTGGATAGAAAACACTCTGAAGTTTCTAAAACTGTTAAAATCATGTCTGTGCACATAACCAAACTGATATAGCAGGCAAAATCCCGAGAAAAATTGATCCGGAATGATTTTTTTTGGAGCTCCGAATGACTTCCAATGCAATGCTATTGAAAGATCTAATTTCCGCCTCCCAGATTGCAGTTCCTATGGCTTCCAGTAGATGTCAACAGTCTTTATACAAGGTTTTAGGCTTTTTAAAAAAAATTAAAGGAAAAATACTTGTAGTCTTTCCAAGTTGAGTGCCAGGACAAAAGTAGTCTTTTTACGGGCGTGAATGTGGGCGCGCTCTTTGTTCTTTTCCTTTGCTATTGAACATTGTAATCTCCGTCTGAAATATGATAATTTCTTTAGATATTAGACAACCTGAGGATTAATAAAAAACATTGTGTCACTCGTCTGGACAAACTTTGCTGGTAACTTTTTTGAATCCTTTGTATGCATGTTGAAGGACTGGATTATAGAATTCAATGACGCCAATTAAACAACCATTCATTGTATAGCTGGGACCCTTGGGATTGCAAACAGAGGGAGATCTTCAAAAGTAAGTTATTTATTTTATCACTATTTGTTATTTCGTGACGCCTGTGCTGGTTTGGAAAATATGCTAATGTGAGGCGCTGTCCTCAGACAATCGAATGCTTTCGCCGTAAAACGTTTTTGAAATCTGACAACGCAGTTCGATTACCAAGACTCTAAGCTAAAGAATCATGTATGACACTTGTATTTTCATGAATGTTTAATATTACGATTTTGTATTTTGAATTTGGCGCGCTCCGATTTCACTGGATGTTGTTCAATTTGATCCCGCTAGCGGGATGCCCACACTAAGAGGTTTTAAATAAATGCATTTGTTCAAAACTGTTCAACTATTGTCTTTCTCTTTCTTTGAGTCAACTACTCACCATATTTTATGCACTGCAGTGCTAGCTAGCTGTAGCTTATACTTTCAGTATTAGATTAATTCTCTGATCCTTTGATTGAGTGGACAACATGTCAGTTCATGCTGCACGAGCTCTGATAGGTTGGAGGACGTCCGGAAGTTGTCATAGTTACTGTTTAAGTCTACGGAAGGGGGTGAGAACCATGAGCCTCCTAGGTTGGAAACTAGCTGTGCTCCGGCTACACCATGGCGCTATATATTTATATATTTAGTACAGTTTAATCTAAAAAATATAACTTTTTTTATGCTTCACTATTTGTATTATTATGAAATTCACTGAGAAGTATGGTCCTCCCCTCCTCCTCTGAAGAGCCTCCACTGCTCTGAATATATTCAGCAACACATTCCTGTATTTTCTATTTATGTTATATCCTTGTATTCCTACTGCTGTATAATCAAAGGTGCTGTCTAAGTGAATCTCAGAAATGGCTGATATCTGTACGGAATCAGTGTCCTTATACCAGGACGGTTGAGCCAACATGCGCTAATGTAATTAGCAGGACGTTGTAAGTAACAGCAAACTTTCCAGGACATAGACATGTCTTATATGGGCAGAAAGTTTACATTCTTGTTAATCTAAGTGCACTGTCCAATTTACAGTAGCTATTACAGTGAGAAAATACCATGCTATTGTTTAATGAGAGTGCACAACAGAAAAATATGTTTATCACAGCAACTGGTTTGATACATTCACCTCTGAAGGTAAATAATGTCCATACATTCAGTAAGCTTTCTCTGATTGGTCGTCCTGAGGGTCCCAGAGATCAAATGTAGCATTGTTTTGTTTGATAAAATCAATTTTTATATTCAAATGTAGGAACTGGGTTCTACAGTTTGAACCCCTGCTGTCTCTGGCTACACACCCACTAGATGTGTGAAAGTTAGTGTATAAGCTAATTATCCATCATGTATGACATTCCTGGCAGTGTGTAAACTTCAATGTTGTATTACAATATCATTTTTGTATGTTCTCTATAGTTATGTACTTGAAAATGTGTCAATTGACCAATATGGCACATTTGGGCAGAATTGACACAAAATATTGTCCAGTATTGCAATGCTTCACTGGATCAATCTGAAACTTTGCACACACACATTGCTGCTGTCTAGTGGCCAAAATCTAAAATAAGCATATTATATTCTGGCCTTTCTCTTGTATTTCAAAGACAATTTAAAAAAATAGAAAACGCACGTTTTTTTGTTTGTATTACCTTTTACCAGATCTAATGTGTTATATTCTCCTACATTAATTTCAAATTTCCACAAACTTCAAAGTGTTTCCTTTCAAGTGGTATCAAGCATATGCATACCCTTGCTTCAGGTCCTGAGCCACAGGAGGTTAGATTTGGGTATGTAGTTTTAGGCAAACATGGAAATAAAAGTGTTCGATCCTTAAGAGGTTTTTAATTAATGTTTGTTTGAAATTTTTGTCCGGGCAAAAAATAAACCTCAATTGATAGAGTACAACTGCAATTCTTCTTTGACACCTCTAACATTACTCTAGAAATGTATCTAATTGGAATCTTTACTGATTAACATATTGTAAGTGCACTTCCTGTCTCCTGAGGGTCCCAGCATGGCTCTGCTGGCGCTGGTGCTCTGGGGCTGGGATTTGAGGATCTTGGTGTGGTCTGGTCAGCCCTATCTGATGAGGGGAATGTGCTGGTGTGGGAGGAGTTGTACTGGGTCTGGTTACTGACCTCTTGTGCTGCGTCTGTGTGAGTTCCTGAGGTTCACTGTGATAAGAAGTGGTACTGCCAATGAGGGGATATGAGGGTGTAGTAGTGAGGGTTGTGGTAGACTCCAGTTTTCTTAGAGTGTGGTTGGTAGTGTCTCGGTGTTCTAGCAATTCTATGACTGCTGACAACTCCCTTTGTAGCTCCTCCCTGATGTCATCTACCTCTCTCCTCATGATTCTCTCGACCACTAACAGTTTCTCTCTCAACTCCTTCCTTATCCTGCCTCAGAACTGTCACCTCACCACCAAGCTCATTCACCTCCACCTCCAGTAGGGAGATACTTCCAAAGGCCTGGGACAGCTGGGCCAGGTTGACACTCTCCATGTCTGCTAGGGTGGCTTGGTTATGTATGATGACTTTTGGAATGAACTGATTAGCCATCAGGTCTGTCCTCTGTGTCTGCTAGCTCTTTCAGTGATGTAAACTCATGTACTGTATATAGAGGATATAAGTGCAGCTTCTGGGCCTTGAATCATTACGGTGCCGTTGTTGTAGGTGTTAATGGTGAAGAGTCCATTATCAGGCTCCTGTACATCAAATACCAAGATCTGTCGACCATTAGTGATTCCTCTCTTTCTGACATGGCCAAAGTGCCAAGCAGCAGTATGCTCTGCAAAGAAAACCAGGTCTCCAACTTGGGTATATGTTTGGGTGGCAGGTAGCCAGTGGTTAGAGTGTTGGACTAGTGACCGAAAGGTTGCAAGATTGAATCTCTGAGCTGACAAGGTAAAAATCTGTCATTCTGCCCTTGGACAAGGCAGAAAAAACCAACTAACGTCTCTTCCCTCAGTAGCTTTTGTTTGTGATGCTGTTAAATATGTTCTATTATTTTCATATCAAATCACATTTTATTGGTCGCATACAAATATTCAGCAGATGTTATTGTGGGTGTAGAGAAATGCTTGTGTTCCTAACTTCAACAGTGCAGTAATGTCTAACAATACACGATTATGCTGTGACACACCGCCCCAGACCATGACGGACCCTCCACCTACAAATCAATCCCGCTCCAGAGTACAGGCCTCGGTGTAACGCTCATTCTTTCGTCGATAAGCGCAAATCCGACCATCACCCCTGAGACAAAACCTCGTTTCGTCAGTGAAGAGCACTTTTTGCCAGTCCTGTCTGGTCCAGCGACGGTGGGTTTGTGCCCATAGGCGATGTTGTTGCCGGTGATGTCTGGTGAGGACCTGCCTTACAACAGGTCAAGCCCTCAGTCCAGCCTCTCTCAGCCTATTGCGGACAGCACTAATGGAGGGATTGTACGTTCCTGGTGTAACTCGGGCAGTTGTTGTTGCCATCCTGTACCTCTCCTGCAGGTGTAACGTTCGGATGTACCGATCCTGTGCAGGTGTTGTTACACGTGGTCTGCCACTGCGAGGACGATCAGCTGTTCGTCCTGTCTCCCTGTAGCGCTGTATTAGGCGTCTCTCAGTATGGACATTGCAATTTATTGCCCAGGCCACATCTGCAGTCCTCATGCCTCCTTGCAGCATGCCTAAGGCATGTTCACGCAGATGAGCAGGGGACCCTGGGCATCTTTCTTTTGGCATTTTCAGTCAATAGAAAGGCCTCTTTAGTGGCCTAAGTTTTCATAACTGTGACCTTAATTGCCTACCATCTGTAAGCTGTTAGTGTCTTAACGACCGTTCCAAAGGTGCATGTTCATTTATTGTTTATGGTTCATTGAACAAGCAGGGGAAACAGTGTTTAAACCCTTTACAATAAATATCTATGAAGTTATTTGGATTTTTACAAATTATCTTTGAAAGACAGGGTCCTGCAAAAGGACGTTTCTATTTTCGCTGAGTTTCTACAGTACCAGTCAAATGTTTGGAGACACCTACTCATTCAAGGGTTTTTCTTAATTTTTTACTATTTTCTACATTGTAGAATAATAGTGAAGACATTAAAACTAAGAAATAACACATATGGAATCATGTAGTAACCAAAAAAGTGTTAAACAAATCAAAATAGATTTTAGATTTTAGATTCTTCAAATAGCCACCCTTTGCCTTGATGACAGGTTTGTACACTCTTGGCATTCTCTCAATCAGCTTCACCTGGGATGCTTTTCCAACAGTCTTGAAGGAGTTCCCACATATGCTGAGCACTTGTTGGCTGCTTTTCCTTCACTCTGCGGTCCAACTCTTCCCAAACCATCTCAATTGGGTTGAGGTTGGGTGATTGTGGAGGCCAGGTCATCTGATGCAGCGCTCCATCACTCTCCTTATTGGTCAAATAGTCCTTACACAGCCTGGAGGTGTGTTGGGTCATTGTCCTGTGGAAAAACAAATTATATTCAGACTAAGCGCAAACCAGATGGAAAGGCATATCGCTGCAGAATGCTGTGGAAGACTGATGATGCTGAAGCTTGGCACACTTGTATTTGGGAAGTTTCTCCCATTCTTCTCTTCAGATCCTCTCAAGCTCAGTCAGGTTGGATGGGGACCATCACTGCACAGCTATTTTCAGGTCTCTCCAGAGATGTTAGATTGGGTTCAAGTCCGGGCTCTGGCTGGGCCACTCAAGGGCAATCAAAGGCTTGTCCGGAAGCCCCTCCTGCATTGTCTTGGCTGTGCGTTTAGGGTTGTTGTCCTGTTGGAAGGTGAACCTTCACCCCAGTGTCATGTGCCTTTTACTGAGGAGAGACTTCCATCTGGCCACTCAACCAGAAAGGCCTGATTGGTGGAGTGCTGCAGAGATGGTTGTCCTTCTCGAAGGTTCTCTCATCTCCACAGAGGAACTCCAGAGCTCTGTCAAAGTGACCATCGGGTTCTTGGTCACTTCCCTGACCAAGACCCTTCTCCCCCGATTGCTCAGTTTGGCCAGGCGGCCAGCTCTAGGAAGAGTCTTGGTGGTTCCAAACTTCATCCATTTAAGAATGATGGAGGCCATTGTTTTCTTAGGGACCTTCAATGCCACAGAAATGTTTTGGTACCCTTCACCAGATCTGTGCCTTGACACAATCCTGTCTCGGAGCTCTACGGACAAGTCCTTTGACCTCATGGCTTGGTTTTTGCTCTGACATGCACTATCAACTGTGGGACCTTATATAGGTGTGTGCCTTTCCAAATCATGTCCAATCAATCAATTTAATTTACCACAGGTGGACTCCAATCAAGTTGTAGAAACATCAAAAGGATGATCAATGGAAACAGGATGTACCTGAGCTCAATTTAGAGTCTCATAGCAAAGGCTCTCAATACTTATTTAAATAAGGTATTTCCCTATTATTAAGAATTTGCACCAAAAAAAAACTGTTTTTGCTTTTTTATTATGGGGTATTGTGTGTAGATTGCTGAGGATAAAAAATAGACATTGAACTGACATATGTGCCCAGTTGGTAAGCCCTCAAGATGCATGTGAAAATCCTTTGAAAATGAAAGTGTACTTTTCATTAGTTAGACTTCTGCCTATGCTCAAAGTACAAATATGCCTTTAGATATTGTGGCACAATCTGGGCTGGGAGTGAGAGAGAGACAACCTGGGCCTGGGGTGAGAGAGAGACAACCTGAGCTGGGGGTGAGAGAGAGACAACCTGGGCCTGGGGTGAGAGAGAGACAACCTGGGCCTGGGGTAAGAGAGAGACAACCTGGGCCTGGGGTGAGAGAGAGACAACCTGAGCTGGGGGTGAGAGAGAGACAACCTGGGCCTGGGGTGAGAGAGAGACAACCTGGGCCTGGGGTGAGAGAGAGACAACCTGGGCCTGGGATGAGAGAGAGACAACCTGGGCCTGGGGTGAGAGAGAGACAACCTGTGCCTGAGGTGAGAGAGAGACAACCTGGGCCTGCGGTGAGAGAGAGACAACCTGGGCCTGGGGTGAGAGAGAGACAACCTGGGCCTGGGGTGAGAGAGAGACAACCTGGGCCTGGGGAGAGAGAGGGACAACTTGGGCCTGGGGTGAGAGAGGGACAATCTGAGCTGGGGGTGAGAGAGGGACAACCTGAGCTGGGGTGAGAGAGAGACAAACTGGGCAGGGGGTGAGACTGGGGGTGAGAGAGGGACATCCTGAGCTGGAGGTGAGAGAGGGACAACCTGGAGCTGGGGGTGAGAGAGAGACAACCTGGGCCTGGGGTGAGAGAGAGACAACCTGGGCCTGGGGTGAGAGAGAGACAACCTGGGCCTGGGGTGAGAGAGAGACAACCTGGGCCTGGGGGGGAGAGACAACCTGGGCCTGGGGTGAGAGAGGGACAACCTGGGCCTGGGGTGAGAGAGAGACAACCTGGGCCTGGGGTGAGAGAGAGACAACCTGGGCCTGGGGTGAGAGGGACAACCTGAGCTGGGGTGAGAGAGGGACAACCTGGGACAACCTGAGCTGGGGTGAGAGAGGGACAACCTGGGCTGGGGTGAGAGAGGGACAACCTGGGCTGGGGGTGAGAGAGGGACAACCTGAGCTGGGGGTGAGAGAGGGACAACCTGGGCTGGGGGTGAGAGAGGGACAACCTGAGCTGGGGGTGAGAGAGGGACAACCTGAGCTGGGGGTGAGAGAGGGACAACCTGAGCTGGGGGTGAGAGAGGGACAACCTGAGCTGGGGGTGAGAGAGGGACAACCTGAGCTGGGGGTGAGAGAGGGACAACCTGAGCTGGGGGTGAGAGAGGACAACCTGAGCTGGGGGTGAGAGAGGGACTGGGAGTAGCTGCACTTGTCAGATTGAAATTGTTGTTTTGATTGTTCACCATTGCACACTTTCCTTACTTTCAGAGTAATTTGATATATGAATGCCTTTCTGAGTGTTTTGGTCAGTTTCTCCATAATTCAAAATGTTGTAATAACAACGATCACTCTGGTAATAATAAATATGCCCCAGGGATCGCTGTGCCCTTTTAGAACTGATCAAATAGATTCATATTACAGTTTAGTTTTTAAAAAAAGGTCTGGAATCAAACAATCCAGCATTAACCTTCTATTGACATTTTGAAATTAAATTTCTTCCAATATGATATGGAAAGTTGGGCCTGCAAAAAATATTTATAGTGCCTGTAATATATTTTTGATAGGGGGCATATCCAATCGACTGAGGCATAACTAATTGACTTTTTTGTGAAGTAAATATTGGGCAGACCGCACCACCCTCTGGAGAGCCCTGAGGTTGCCATACCAGGCGGGGAAGCCCGACAGGACGCTCTCAATTGTGCATCTGTAAAAGTCTGTGAGGGACTTAGGGGCCAAGACAAATTTCTGCAGCGTCCTGAAGTTGAAGGGGCGCTGTTGTGCCTTCTTCACCACACTGTGGTGGGTGGACATTGAAGATTGTCAGTCATTTGTACGTCGTACACCTTGTCCACTGCAGCTCCGTCGACTTGGATAGCTCCCTCTGCTGTCTCCTGAAGTCCACTATCAGCTCCTTTGTTTTGTTGACATTGAGGGAGAGGCTATTTTCCTGGCACCACTCCGCCAGGGCCCTCACCTCGTCCCCGTACTCTGTCTTGTCGTTGTTGGTAATCAGGCCTACAACTGTTGTGTCATCTGCAAACTTGATGAGTGAGTTGGAGACGTGCGTGGCCGCGCAGTCATGGGTTGACAGGGAGTACAGGATGGGGCTGAGCATACATCCTTGTAGGGTCCCTGTGATGAGGATCAGCATAGTGGAGGTGTTGTTGCCTACCTTTACCACCTGGGGGTGGCCCGTCAGGAATTCCAGGACCCAGTCGCACAGGGCTTGGTTCAGACCCAGGGCCCTGAGCTTAATGATGAGCTTGGAGGGTACTATAGTGTTAAAGGCTAAGCTGTAGTCAATTAAGAGCATTCTTACATTCTCTTGTCAAGATGGGATAGGGCAGTGTGCAGTGCAATGGCGATTGCGTCATCTGTGGATCTAGTGGGGCGATATGCAAATTGCAGTGGGTCTAAGGTGTCAGGTAATGCAGAGGTGATATCATCCTTCTGCAGCTAGATCAAATGCAGTGGGCCAAGCTCCTGCTACTGTTGCCATTGTTATTTTTTGAATTTGAGCATTGATGTTTGCAATTTTTTCAATAATCAATTTTTTATCATGAAAATATACTGAACAAAAGTAAAAAGTATAAACGCAACATGGAAAGTGTTGGCCCCATGTTTCATGAGCTGAAAAGAAATCTCATACATTTTCCATACGTACAAAAAGCTTCTTTCTCTCAAATGCACAAATTTGTTTACATCCCTGTTAGTGAGCATTTCTCCTTCGCCAAGATAATCCATCCACAGGACCTGTGTGGCATATCAAGAAGCTGATTAAACAGCATGATCAATACACAGGTGCACCTTGTACTGGAGACACGCAACACAATGCCACAGATGTCTCATGGTTTGAGGGCACAATCACTATGCAGCACACAAAGAGGCTTATACACTGAGCCTCGCCTGGGTGCACAGTGGAACCCTGCAGGCAACTGGATCCGGGTGCAATTCTGGATATAGACTACGTGGTCCAGGCTGGCAGGGCGGTCAGATGATAAAGAAAAGTCATTCTCAGATATGTTTCTCTTGGTTTACACTTGAAACTAAATCAACATCGTTCAAAGACACTAGAAGAATTTGTTGATTTCTCTGTCATTGTATTGTCATATTTGGTCGGCTTCAGTTGCAACTATGTTTTTACCCATGAATAAGATGGACATTTATATTTCCTCAGATATAATGGTACCATTAAAGTAATGTTTGTAGTTAACACCGCATTTATCCCTCACTTTTTTTTACTCTCTCGATGTAAATCATGTCAAAAAAGCACTTATTTTTACCCCAATTATCAAAACGCACCATGAATCAGAGCACTATTGAAGAAATTATCCATATTCTCCATTGTATTTTCTATGATTAGAGGTCAGACACAGAGCCACATTCTTCCATTCTCTGTGATTAGAGGTCAGACACAGAGCCACACTTTTACATTGGATAAAAGAGAGGCAATAGAACAAGAGCGATGAATGCAACATTTCCCTCAGGGTACGTCACATATTGTCTTGGAAATTAGCTTCGGTAATGAGTTTTTTTAAACAAAATCAATGATTACATTTTAAAAGCCAGTCTTTCACTCATGAATACATCACTAGGGGATGTAAAATATCACCGTATTCCTACTTCAGATGAAAAAATGTCACACAAGGAACCTATCTTTCTTTGATGTTTTCAAGCAAACCAAATCACCTTCATTGGTGCCATTTACAAACAGAATTTGTAATTGAAACGTACTGTGCAATGACCTACATTGGAACAACATGGTAGTTACTCAGAAGTACAAATTACATCTACTGCATTCTCCCCTTTTAGAAAAACAATAACACTTTTCTCTCCTGAAAGCAAATCCTCCCACCAGTCTCCTTAGATTGAAACATGTCTGTCACGGGTGTGGGGACGAATGGTTAAAATCTCATCTTTCAGATGCTTATGGAGAATATTGATCGCATCAACCTTTTCAGTCACAGAGTAGGAAGAGATACCCGAGGAACAGTTGTGCCCGTAGTCTACCCAGAGGACAAAGCAATGACAGACTCATCTCACTTTGACCATGAGGACGAGACAAGTTCCCTCTCTCAACATCCAATTGACGTTTGTCTGTAGGGGCGCTCTGTCATGTCCAAGGTACAGACGCTGGCTGGACCCCTGGGTTTTGCATTTGATGTGATGAAGGATTGAAAGCATGATAGGAAATGGTAGGAGTTTCATGGGGTGGAAACATTGCAAGCATATGTTATGTATCACATCGATCCACATTATGTATCTATTTTATGGATGGATTCCATGAATTAGTCACAATCTGGTCACAGATTAACATATTTTATGTGCTATAACATTTACAATTTGATCCTGGCAGCAACCAATTTGTTCAAACTACAGTATAAAGTACTACAGTAACTTCATAGAGAGAATAATTGTAATGGTTTTCCTTAGGTGAAGTAGAGGCGGAACCAAAATGCAGCGTGGTTGTTCATGTTCTTTAATTTATAAAGACACTACACATGAGATAACTAACAAAAAACAACAAACGTGAGAAAACCTAAAACAGTCCTATCTGGTGCAAAACACAGAGACAGGAACAATCACCCACAAACACACAGTGAAACCCAGGCTACCTAAATATGGTTCCCAATCATAGAAATACCCCAAAACATAGAAAAACAAACATAGACTGCCCACCCAACTCACACCCTGACCATACTAAATAAATACAAAACAAAGGAAATAAAGGTCAGAACGTGACAATAATACAACACTCAGAACCTCACACACGAGTTCCCTGAAGCCATAACCTCTTCTAAAAACGCTACTGACATAACCTCAATCAGGGAAACTCTAACAAGCATAATCAATCAAGAGAGTTTAAATATGTTTTCCAGGATAGCCATGTCTCCCAGGGGGGCTACAATACCGGTAAGTCTATCGTTTCCCACTCAAAGAGGCACCTCTTTTGATAATGTCACTTTGAAAGGATGTCAGTGCTTCTTCTACAGTGTGCTACCATATAAATATTAGGGTGCTTAATTCATTCATCTGCATCTAGCTCCCATTTACAGTCAGTTGACCTTGACATTGCCTGGAAACAGCATTTAATTGTCACAACCAGATTATATTGAAGAAAAGGGCAGAGGTCCTCATGACAATATGTATAGAGTGATCCTTTTAGACAAAATTGTGAAAGATTGGATATCGGAGTCTATGACCTCATCGCTGAGTTGGCAATAATCCAAATACCTCTGTTTATTGCATTGTATTGACAGTTAAGACTCACCGCAGACAGTCAAACAAGTGTGAAGAATATAACGTTAAGTTCTCCGCACTGAGCCAGCGTATACACGCTTATGAATCGATAACCCATTGAAGTGCCTCATTGAAATGTGACAACTAAGCCGGACAAACTATGATTTATTTGATACCACTTTGTCTTCCAGGAACAAACCCCCAAAAGGTTCCCATTGGATAGTTTGCCACGATAACATCTGGTTTTGTTAGATGTCAAACCAGAGTTTGAACAGGCGATTGGACTAAAGGAAATCGAAATGAGCTCTGAACCATTGAACAAAAAGTTAAGAAACAGAAATATTATTTCCCACTTGACAGACAGCTGAGAACAGAGAAATTGGTCTTGTTAAATAAGCACTGCTTGAAAGAGCAGATCAATCCATCCTTTTGTCATTTGAGGCTACCCAGTATCCTTCAAAGTTGGCCTTCAATCAATAAATGTCAATTAACAAAGTTTGACTTTAAGCGTTTGATTGAGCCTGCCTGGAGTGCCAGGTGGTTGTGGTAACAGGTTTGCACTTCTGGGACTATTCCATTGGTTCCATTGCGTCAAACGAGCTCAATCAGGTGTAGGAAAAGAATTTGAAGTAAAACTCATACTATTTGAACCCAAAGTCTGCTACACAATATTGCTACTTGCTGCCTATTGAGCCTACATCTACCGTGATGAAGGACAGTCTGTCCTTCATCTCTCCAGTTGCATGGCTGATTTATATAATTCATATTCATGGGTCCTAAATGTGCTGGATGGAATTGATCTTCAGATCCTCATTTGCAGCACTGACAGGCAGTGGCGTGTGAAAAATATCAATAATGTATCTTAATAAATACCATATGTCAATAATATCCATCCTAAACCATCATTTAAAAGCTGATAGCTGTCATTTATGGAGATATTTACTTAGAAGAAAAGTCCATTAGTTATGCCTCAGTCAATTGGATATGCCCCCTATCAAAAATATATTACAGGCACTTTAAATATTTGTTGCAGGCCCAAAGTTCCATGTCGTATTGGAAGAAATGTAATATCAAAATGTCAAAAGAAGGTTAATGCTGGATAGTTTGCTTCCAAGACCTTTCTTTTTGCCTGACATGGTGTTTTATGTCTCCACAAATGATTAAGCAAATAGAACTAAACTGTAATATGAATCAATTTTATCAGTTCTAAAAGGGCACAGCGATCCCTGGGGCATGTTTATTATTACCAACCTGATCGCTGTTATTACTCTTAACATTTTGAATTATGGAGAAACTGACCAAAACACTCAGAAAAGCATTCATATATCAAAGTAAGGAAAGTGTGCAATGGTGAGCAATCAAAACAACAATTTCAATCTGACAACAAGTGCAGCTACTCGCAGTCCCTCTCTCACCCCCAGCCCAGGTTGTCCCTCTCTCACCCCCAGCTCAGGTTGTCCCTCTCTCACCCCCAGCTCAGGTTGTCTCTCTCTCACCCCCAGCTCAGGTTGTCTCTCTCTCACCCCCAGCTCAGGTTGTCTCTCTCTCACCCCCAGCTCAGGTTGTCCCTCTCTCACCCCCAGCTCAGGTTGTCTCTCCTCACCCCCAGCTCAGGTTGTCTCTCTCTCACCCCCAGCCCAGGTTGTCCTCTCTCACCCCCAGCTCAGGTTGTCCCTCTCTCACCCCCAGCTCAGGTTGTCTCTCTCTCACCCCCAGCCCAGGTTGTCTCTCTCTCACCCCCAGCTCAGGTTGTCCCTCTCTCACCCCCAGCTCAGGTTGTCCCTCCTCACCCCCAGCTCAGGTTGTCTCTCTCTCACCCCCAGCCCAGGTTGTCCCTCTCTCACCCCCAGCTCAGGTTGTCCCTCTCTCACCCCCAGCTCAGGTTGTCTCTCTCTCACCCCCAGCTCAGGTTGTCTCTCTCTCACCCCCAGCTCAGGTTGTCCCCTCTCTCACCCCCAGCTCAGGATGTCCCTCTCTCACCCCCTGCCCAGATTCTCTCTCTCACCTCCAGCTCAGGATGTCCCTCTCTCACCTCCAGCTCAGGATGTCTCCTCTCACCCCCAGCTCAGGTTGTCCCCTCTCACCCCCAGCTCAGGTTGTCCCTCTCTCACCTCCAGCTCAGGATGTCTCTCTCTCACCCCCAGCTCAGGTTGTCCCTCTCTCACCCCCAGCTCAGGTTGTCCCTCTCTCACCTCCAGCTCAGGATGTCCCTCTCTCACCCCCAGCTCAGGTTGTCTCTCTCTCACCCCCAGCTCAGGATGTCCCTCTCTCACCCCCTGCCCAGATTCTCTCTCTCTCACTCCCAGCTCAGGATGTCCCTCTCTCACCCCCAGCTCAGGTTGTCTCTCTCTCACCCCCAGCCCAGTCAATGTAAATAGTCCATGTGGCCATTCGATTAAATGTTCAGCAGTCTTATGGCTTGGGAGTAGAAGCTGTTAAGGAGCCTTTTGGTCCTAGACTTGGTGCTCCGGTACCGCTTGCTGTACGGTAGTAGAGAGAACAGTCTATGACTTGGGTGACTGGAGTCTTTGACCATTTTTTGGCCTACCTCTGACAGAGCCTATTATATAGGTCCTGGATGGCAGGAAGCTTGGCCCTAGTGATGTACTGGGCCGTACGCACTACCCCCTGTAGCGCCTTACGGTCAGATGCTGAGCAGTTGCCATACTAGGGGGTGATGCAACCAGTCAGGATGCTCTTGATGGTGCAGCTGTAGAACTTTTTATGTGCCCTTCACTGATGAATCCCGGTTTCAACTTTCCTGGGCAGATGGCAGACAGCATGTATGGCGTTGTGTGGGTGAACAGCTCTCTGATGTCAATGTTGTGAACAGAGTTCTCCATGGTGGCGGTGGGGTTATGGTATGGACAGGCATAAGCCATAGACAACATTTGCATGAGGCAAATGATCCACGTCTGATCCACGTCCCTACCTTTTTTTAACGGTATCTGTGGCTGCATACATATCTGTGTTCCCAGTCATGTGAAATACATAGATTATGGCCTAATGAATTTATTTCAATTGACTGATTTCCTTAAATGAGCTGTAACTCAGTAAATTATTTGAAATTGTTGATGTTTGTGTTTATATTTTTGTTCAGTGTAGTATCATCAATGCTGGTCAGTGATGGTCTCTACCTGTCCTTAAGTAGGTACAGCACATATGCAAATGACCAGCATGTGTATCATTTGCCAAACAATCTTTTTTTATCTAGTTTCTGTCCTGACAGACACTGGAAAGACCATGAAAATAATTATGTTTTGCGATATATATATAAAAATGATAATATATATATATATATATATTATTTTTATTTTATTTTATTCCCTCTCCATGTTGCCTGACTCAAGCTGCAAAAGCTCCAATAGGATCCAACCAAGACAAGCTTAAAGTAAAATCTGCACACTCTGATGCACAGGATACGATGGATGAGATAAACTTCACCTTCACACTTGCCTGCACTGGGAATACTGTCACACCTGAACACTCCCTGCCAAGTAAATGACTACACTTTTACACACTGTAAAAAGTAGCTGTCTAACTCATTAAAGAAATTGAGTAGTGGTTACTCAAACATCTCCAACTGTCAGTAGAACTCAAATCATAAAAGTGGTACTAACAGATGTCAATAATATTTCTTATCACTTAATGTTTTTGAGTACTGTTAACAAATATCAGTTTATTGAGTCAGTATAACTATGTATTTGTGTTCTGCTAATCTAAAGTTATTGAGTTTTTACAAGTTATGATTACGTAATATTTTTAAAAGTCAATCTAACATTTATTAAATAAGTTGTTCTTACATGATTCTGTTGTATTACGTCTTTACTTAAAATAATAAAGTAGTAGTCAGACACATTGACATTTGAGTAAAAAACACTTCCTTTATCTGTGTTGTGCTGATATAGAAGTACTCAGTTTTTGCAAGTTATAAATACTCAATAGTGCCATGTGACACTATTTTTAGAGGATTGTGGGTAATTCAACATCTGTACACTTTATGATACTTTTACACAATGTTCTATGCGCGTTTGAAGAAAGCAAAGTATATTTCTAAAATAGTACTAAGCAGTTTGTTGTGCTATGAGGTGTAATTGATTATGATGAATGGATATCAAAAACGTCGGGGAAATTTGACATTCAATAATCAGACAAGCCATTGCCACCATCAACAAGGTCATGTGCACCACACTTAATGACAGAGGCTAATGCAGCATCCTGTAGTACTCACAGATCTACCTCCAGTTACTGCTAGAGGAATGAGAACTGGGTTCAACAATGCCTGCTAAGGTGGGTTAAAATGACAAAACGGCAAATACATAAAACAAACATTAAGACACCACCACTGAAAATTAAAAATCAAAACTACTTACACTTCAAGAAATGTGTAATGAAGGTTAATAATTTAAGGACCATAAATGTTACATTCACTACAACAAATATGTAGTGTTCAAGTAACTTCAATCGTTATAGTTCAGAATACATAATGCAATTTAGTGTTGTCAAAAGTTAATAAAACACAAAACACAAGTATTTACAACTTAAAAATATAACCATACGGGTGGTGATGTCACTTTATTACTGTAAGTATCGACAGTTGGGTTACTCAAATGTTTTAGGCAGTGTTGACATTAAAATTGAGTAAGCGGAACTAATTACCTTTTACAGTGCACATTAGTGTAGGAATCTTCTCCTCTTTCATTGGAGAACATGAATCATTTTTATATAAAAAAATGGCTCTGCAGTCTCCCAATCCATAATATTTTACCACAACCATGGAAGATAGCTCAAGCGCCAATGTAGCCTAATATACATGTTGGAAATTAAATGAATGATTGATGTATTGTCTAAATGCAATATACAGTAGGTCTACAATAACTCTGACAATGTATTTTACTTAGACCATGAGTTGCCAACGATTTGACAGACATAGGAAGTGATGGGTCTAACTAAATGTTGAAATGTTTTGATCTCTAATAGCCTATATTTATGTTTTGTTCAGGTCCAATATATGTCTTGTAACATGGATATTGATGACATAAAAGGAATCCATGACTCATATTGACAGGCAGAAAACAGAGCACTATGACCCAGTGGAGATGTGCTCTCCTCTCCAGTAGAACCATTGTGATCAAAGCTGCATGTTTACTGTCACGCCTGTCAGAGGCAGGCAGCAGCATCAGCTGTATAAAACCAAGGGTGGAGGTCTCATCACCATTCAACTAGAGAAGGACTGATGCAGCCTGCAAGACAATTCCAGGCGGGAAGGATTACAATGCAAATGGGAAGCTAGCAGTTGCAACATTTGACAGATGTCTGCAAGTCATTGTTCTTTCATTGGTATCAATATATATTTTGATATCAACTTTCTATATACCATTTGTTTAGTTTAGATAGCTAAACTGTTAATTGAGAACAGATGTTGCTATACATTTCCAGATAACATGCTGGATATTTACTTCAAAATCAACCATTTTACATCCAACATTATAATTGGGTCGTTTCTGCAATGAATGAAAATGAAGAAGAAACGGACAGAAATACTTTCCTCTCCCAAAATATTTTACTAGATTGATTGAAATGAATTAAGAAAAATTTGGAGACTTGGCGATATAAGAACTGACCACACTGTTTCAAGTGATAAATCAGTGATGGAGAAAAACACCACAGGTCACCTCGAGCCAACTCCTGCATTATATGGACTAATAATGAATTTCACCAACGATACCTATGTGACAACATCTTCAGAGCTGAAGGAAAAGGAAGAGAGTCTAGCTTATCAAACCAGTTTGGCAGTGATTCTCTTCGTTTTCACACTCGCCACTACTTTATCCAACGCATTTGTCATTGCAACGATTTATCAGTCGAAAAAACTGCACACTCCAGCAAACTTTCTTATAGCGTCTCTAGCTGTCACCGACCTCTTGGTATCCATTTTGGTGATGCCAATATGCGTATTGTACACGGTGAGTCACACCTGGACATTGGGACAAGTTATATGTGACATTTGGTTATCCTCAGATATAACATGTTGCACTGCTTCTATCCTTCACTTATGCGTAATCGCTTTGGATCGATACTGGGCAATAACAGACGCTGTTGAGTATTCCAAAAAGCGCACGCCAGCGCGCGCGGCGGGGATGATCGCGACTGCCTGGGTCATCGCAATCTGCATCTCTCTACCTCCGCTTTTCTGGCGCCAGGTGAAGGCAGAGGAGTTGACTGAATGTAATGTCAACACGGACCACATTTTCTACACTATTTACTCCACGTTTGGAGCATTCTACATCCCCACTTTGCTGCTTATCGTGCTTTATGGAAGAATATATGTGGAAGCCCGTAAGATCATTTTGAAACAGTCACCCAAAAAGGTAGGGAAGAGACTTACTTCAGCGCGCCTGGTCACGAACTCCCCTGGATCTGTGGCATCGACATCACCTTTGCAGTGTGGAAGACATGATACCCACTCCGGTGACACGGGTTCCTCGGCAAGTGAGAACCAAGTGAAAGTAACCGTGTCTGACGCACTTTTGGAGAAAAAAAGAATCTCAGCCGCTAGGGAAAGGAAAGCGACCAAAACATTGGGAATAATTTTAGGCGCATACATTATATGCTGGTTACCCTTTTTCATTTACACCCTGGTGGTGGCCACCTGTGAAACTTGTTTTTACCCCGAGTTGTTTGACTTTTTCAATTGGCTTGGTTATCTCAACTCGTTAATCAATCCAATTATATATACCATGTCCAATGACGACTTTAAAAAAGCTTTCCATAAACTCTTGTGCTTCAGATGTTGCAGATCCTGAAAAGATGTCTTCTGTGCCCTATTTTGTTTGCATTATTGTTCTATAGAATACAAAAAAAATATTGAACACCTTTATCATACCCGTATCTCTGCACATTGTAAATATGGTACTGGAAATGACCCTGTATATAGCTCACTTACTTCTCGGGCTCTTCTTATTTCTATTTCTGGGGTGTTTTTGTTCTACCTTATGTTATTTTAGGTAGTACATTGATATTGATACATGCATTGTTGGGTTTAAAGCTTGCGATAAACGTTTGCATAATGATGACCTTTTGGGGACCTACATTTTTACGAACTCGCCAACGTTGCGCAATCCTCAAATGCAGGTTTAATAGGTAATACAACTATACTTGATCCGATTATAATACATTGTGAACACAACTGAACAAAATCACAGTTGGAAAATTCAGATTTGTTGTTCGTGTTTTGCAAGGGCTCCAATTTGGGGAATATGTTGGCGGGCGGCGCATTGCGCGTTATTCCCAGGGTGACTGACCCTAATGCATTTCATATCCGCTGCACCATTAGTAGGCCGTAGAGCTCTCCAAACCAGACTGGGCTAAAAGCATTATTTCTGTACATTGGCTAGCTATGAGATTGTGTTTTTTTGTTTTTGTTTTGCATACACGTGTGTACATATGCCGAATTATAATTTCGTTTTCTTTGTAAAACTGTCACATGGAAATAAGGGATGTTACTGTATTTATTCTATCAGGATAAGTGATGGAAAGGATTATGATACGATCGAACTGTATTGGTTGACTATTGTTTCACTATTAGCATGTTAAAGATCAGTGGTTCCCAAACACATACCCCCTCTAGCACTAGCGTCAGCTCACTCTCAAATGTATTTTTTTTGTTGCCATAATTGTAAGCCTGCCAAAGACACACAACGCCATACATTTATTAGATATAAGAATGAGTGTGAGTTTTTGTTACAGCCGGCTCGTGGGAAGTGACGAAGTGCTCTTATAGGACCAGGCCACAAATAATAATATAATAATAATCAATCATTTAGCTCTTTATTTAACCATCTTACATATAAAACCTAATTTATTAATCGAATAACTCTTAATAACTCTTATTAATTGTGAATAACTCACCACAGGTTAATGAGAATGGTGTGCTTGAAATTATGTACATAACTCTGCAATATTGGGTTGTATTGGAGAGACTCTCAGTCTTAAATCATTTTCCACACACAGTCTGTGCCTGTATTTAGTGTACATGCTAGTGAGGGTCGAGAATCCACTATCACATAGGTACGTGGTTGCAAAGGGCATCAGTGTCTTAACAGCGCGATTTGCCAAGGCAGGATCATCTGAGCACAGACCAAATCAGAAATCTGGCAGTGGCTTCTGATTAAATTCAATTTTCACAGAACCGCTTGTTACAATTTCGACAAGGCTCTCTTGTTCAGATATCGGTAAGTGGACTGGAGGCAGGGCATGAAAGGGATAATGAATCCAGTTGTTTGTGTCATCCGTTTCTGGAAAGTACCTGCGTAATTGCGCACCCAACTCACTCAGCTGCTTCGCTATATCACATTTGACATTGTCCGTAAACTTGAGTTAATTTGCACACAAAACATTATACAATGCTGGAAAGAACGGTGTGTTGTCCTTACTAATGCAGACAGAGAAGAGCTCCAACTTCTTAATCATAGCCTCAATTTTGTCCCTCACATTGAATATAGTTTCGGAGAGTCCCTGTAATCCTAGATTCAGATCATTCAGGCGAGAAAAAACATCACGCAGATAGGCCAGTCGTATGAGAAACTCGCTATCATCAAGTGAAAATTATGGTCAGTAAAGAAAACTTTAAGCTCTCTCTCAATTAAAAAAAAAAACTTTGTCAATATTTTGTCCCTTGATAACCCGTGTTGTAAAAGCTTTACATGGCACCTGCCCATGTCATTGCATAGTGCAGAACATACACGAGAGTTCAGGGGCCTTGCTTGGACAAAGTGAACCTTTTCCACTGTAGTGTCCTAAATGTATTTCAAGCTGTCAGGCAGCAAAAGCCTCTCGTGGATGCTGCAGTGTACCCAAGTGGTGTCGGGAGCAACTGTTTGCACGTGTGTTACCACTCTACTATGTCTCCCTGTCATGGCTTTTGAGCCATCAGTACAGATACCAACATGAGCAGCAGCTATGTTTGGCTACATACGGACCGTTAGTGGAATTCCCGCGAGAGAGTAACGGTTAATGTGATTGGATGTTAATTATTTGACTCGGCTACCTGTATTTGACATTGTGTTGTTATTTCGCTAAACACAAGATGGTTTAATTTTATTTTAGGCAGTGAAACGAGGCTACTCAGGCGAGAAAAAAACCTCACCCAAATGTATATCCCCTTTGGAAAATATAAATGGACTGTTTGAAAATGCGATTTATTTTTTATTTTTTTTAAATGTGAATCACATTTTTATTTGGCGTAACCCCAACGGCATTGCGCGTAACCCTGGGGGTACAGTTTGGGAATACCTGTTATAGATCAACTGATGCTCAACCTTGGCTCATGAACAAGTCTTGAGTTACAAGGCGACCAATGTTCTTTAGAACTTTTAAATGAGCCTGTCAAAGCTGAATCCCTGGGATAGTCACAAAGTTAATTGCTTGACTGGGTGAGGAAATCTTTTATTAGGGTTTCAAGGAAGAAAGCCAGGATTCATATAACCTGAATGTCAAACACAGACCCAGACTGGTTTTATTGTGGGTGATATTTACCCAATAGACATGACAGCTGATGAACACATTCAATTTTACTGAACAAACATGTAGTGTTTAACAGTGTATGTCTGTATGTGTTGGTGTATTTGAACTGTATGTTGATACATTTAAGTGCACACATGTCTCTGTTTGTTCTGGCTAGCATCAGCTACAAAATAATTTACTGTCTTGAATTACATAAGAGAACCATATCAAGATACAGACAATTAATCAAACCTCTTGGCATTGATTTGTGAAACATTGTGTTCTACAATAAGGCCTAAGGCTTGCCATACATATTCGGAAATAATTTTTTGCATTATGAAATGCTGTAAAATAAAAGCTTCTGCAATGAAATACTGTTCCATGAGAGAAACATTTATTAGAGAAAGGAATCTACAAATTTAAAGTATCATATGGTGTTATTACAGTGTAGAGTCCACCATCTGAGTGCATCATTTGATGTGGTGATCACAGTTATGCAAACACACAAACGCTATCACCCGCTATCACCCGCCGCGCCTTGCCATCCCTTGACCTCTGACCTCTTACACTTGATTTTCTACAGTGCAGAGCAGCACCATTGTCAGTGGATGTGCTCCACTTGTGTCTCCTCTGTCATGCACCAATAGCCAAACACACAGCAGAGCAGCGCAGCAGAGCGGAGCAGCAGAGCGGAGCAGCAGAGCGGAGCTCCAGAGCGGAGCAGCAGAGCGTAGCAGCACAGCAGAGCACCAGAGCAGAGCACCAGAGCAGAGCACCAGAGCAGAGCACCAGAGCAGAGCAGCACAGCAGCGCACTCGTGGATTTTCACCAGGCTCATCACGCATGACCGATGAACGTGTCCTGGGAGGATAAGCACTGAATGCAAATATTTCCCCCTATAGTTCAAGGCAAATATTTCCCCCTATGGTTCAAGGCAAATGTTTCCCCCTATGGTTCAAGGCAAATGTTTCCCCCTATGGTTCAACGCAAATATTTCCCCCTATGGTTCAAGGCAAATGTTTTCCCATAGGGTTTACGTTGTCAATGAGAAGTTCATATGGATCTACATTATGTGGGTGAAGTTGTAATGATTTCAGGTTGAATAAATGGGCATGTGGTTGCCTGCCAATACAATAAGGTGGGTTGGGCTAACTGTGTGCTAACATTATAATGATGTGCCATGCAAAATGTAGTGTGCCCTTCAGAAATTGGAAATCAGAATACATTTTTCTGCTGGGCTGGCAATGACATCAACAGGAGTGGGTCACAGCTGTTCAAATAGATACGTCTCTGGGCAGTACAACCAGGAGCATGTTTGTATTGCCAAGGATGTGACATGAATAGGATGACTTACAAGGCCTGAGGCCAAGGTTTTTCAAGACAGAAGGACAAACACATGGACTCTCTTCGGCTGTTGTCTCCATTCGTGTTTCAACTCAATCTCCCGAATCACTGCAGAAAGCTCTGACTTAACAAGAGCAGAAACAAATGTGATTAGGTAATAAATGGGATTGGTTAAGATTGGTTAGGGTTGGGGAGGAATGCAAAACCAGCGCCTTTGTGTATGGAAAATCATGACCATTTTACACCCTAGGAATATATTCGGAACAAATATTAATTCAACCAAATGATATCTTAAGGGGAACATGTTTGTCACAAAGCAGAAACTGAGTAGGGATGATAGTTGACCTAGATAGCGTAGGGTAAAGCTCTGATGCACTAGTCTTGTTGTTAAGTAAGATGGAAGTTTTAAAGACATGTTATACTTAGTTTTTTAAAGTAACATAGTACATCACATTGTTATTGACAGCCAATGCTAATACCTTACAATACCTTATATGTTATAATATATGTTCTATAGCTCAGTGTTCTGGTTCAGTGCTTCGATAGAAAACTAGTCATATGCATAGAGGTTACGGTGGAATGATCAATAAGGACGAGGGGTGAAATGAAGCCATAAAATATTCTTATCTTGTATGCAGCTTTATTAACAGTTAATTGTTACACCCTCTTTGTCCTCTGAGGCCTATGCATTCATCACCCCACAATGGCCTTGCAAAGCTACTGTTGCCTTGCAAAGCTATTGTCAAAAATTAACTTCTGGCTCTAATAACCATTGACTTTGACTAAAACTAGTAAATAATTTACCCATGACATTAAAGGGGCAATCTGCTGTTCAAACAATAACCAAGCGAACGCCCCCAGCACTGATATGGTAAATAGCTGAGGGATGGGGGCAGGAGAAATTGTAACCACTCTCAAAATTATAGACAGAGCTATGGATGCAAGGACTGACCATCCATGAAATAACAAATACATTTTCAACCATGTTGTAAGGCTATAAAGTGTTTGTTTACAATCACTTTGTTTACAAACAATATAATAAATCAAGCTGATATTTTGGAATGATTGGGCATTTATAAGTTATATTCTTCAAGAACCAGTGGGTATATATCATGAATTTACAAGTCCAAAAATAGATGTAGCGATCACAGATTTCCCCTTTAAAGCAGGGAATACTGGTTTTATAATGTGGACAAATGATACACGTAATCTCCAAATGGCAATGACAGAGAACGACAAAAGAAATGACATCACATGAAAGTCACAGAAACAAAACAATGTTCTAGACATAATGCTCTGTGGAATGATTCATAGGACATCAAAATAGCTATTTGTGACTTGTTTGGGACCACCATTAAGTCACATAAATCACAAGAGTAGTCAATAGCTATCATCTTACAAGAGAAAAGCACATCTACTACACAGCGTCAATAGCTGCTGAGACTCCAATCATGGGCTTATTTCTTTCCATTTTCTATCCAGGAGAAACCAGATACCACACTAAAAACCCAAATTTGGTTTCTCTCGCAACCAAATAGTGACAAATGGACTGCTGGTGTGATTTCGGGCTTTCTTTCTCATTCATTAGTGTTGTCTACGTGCCTCATGGTAGAGCCACACCTCATAACCCTACTTGGAGGCGCTTTGTTGGGCTTGGAAAACACAATAAATAAAACATTATGGTCCAAGATGTAAACGATATGGCTGAGAACGCTCCGGTGCATTTCACCATTTGTTTATCTTATAGCTCACCATTTCTTTTACATTTTAGATTAACTCTATATATTGTTTAGAGCATAGCATAACCATTTAATCAACAGCAAATAGATGGAAAATGACACTGACTCTTGACGGTGATATCTACTGAGAGCACAAAGCATTAAGAATAACTTGCTTTTTCCATGACATAGACTGACCAGGTGAATCCAGGTGAAATCTATGATCCCTTATTGGGGTGGTAGGTAGCCTAGTGGTTAGAGCGTTGGACTAGTAACCAAGAGGTCGCAAGATCGAATCCCTGAGCTGACAAGGTAAGCATGTTGTTCTACCCCTGAACAAGGCAGCTAACCCACTATTCCTAGGCTGTCATTTTGTTCTTAACTGACTTGAGAATGAGAATTTGTTCTTAACTGACTTGCCAAGTTAAAAATATTGATGTCACTTGTTAAATCCACTTCAGTGTAGATGAGGTTCCCCATTCAAAGGCACTTAAATCTTTTGTCTTGCCCATTTACCCTCTGAATGGCACACATTCACAATCCATGTCTCAACGCTTAAAAATCCTTCTTTAACCTGTCCCCTCAACCTCATCTACACTGATTGAAGTGGATTTAACAAGTGACATCAATATTTTTAACTTGGCAAGTAGGTGCCAAGCGCACCGGTTTGTCTCAAGAACTGCACCGTTGCTGGGTTTTTCACGCTCAACAGTTTTCCGTGTGTATCAAGAATGGTCCACCACCCAAAAGACAACCAGCCAACTTGACACAACTGTGGGAAGCATTGGAGTCAATATGGACCAGCATCCCTGTGGAACACTTTCGACACTTTGCAGAGTCCATGCCCCGACGAATTGAGGCTGTTCTGAGGGCAAAATTTGGGTGTGGGTGCAACTCAATATTAGGAAGGAGTTCTTATTGTTTTGTATACACTCTTCAAAAAAATGTGCTATCTAGAACCTAAAATGAATAATCAACCATTATGGGAGACAGTGGGAATGGCCCGTCCGACGACGCTGCTACTAGTCCGTCCGGCGCTGCCGCAACTTCGGCAGCTGCAACTGGGCTGTCCGATGCCGCCACAATGGGTCCATCTGACGACGCAACTTCAGCAGCTGCAACTGGCTCATCCGATGCCGCCACAACCGATCCATCCGACGCCACTGCAACTGGCTCATCCGATGCCGCCACAACCGATCCGTCCGACGCCACTGCAACTGGCTCATCCGATGCCGCCACAACCGATCCGTCCGACGCCACTGCAACTGGCTCATCCGATGCCGCCACAACCGATCCGTCCGACGCCACTGCAACTGGCTCATCCGATGCCGCCACAACCGATCCGTCCGACGCCACTGCAACTGGCTCATCCGATGCCGCCACAACCGATCCGTCCGACGCCACTGCAACTGGCTCATCCGATGCCGCCACAACCGATCCTCCCGACGCCACTGCAACTGGCTCATCCGATGCCGCCACAACCGATCCGTCCGACGCCACTGCAACTGCTCCATCCAACACCGCCTCAACTTCGGCAACGGCAACTGACCCTACACCTGTCCCCTATTCCCAGTAATTAGTCATTGTATAAGTGTGCCCTTGGTTTACCATTGTCCTGTCGATTATTGTTACAATGTCCGTTGGTGCGTGTGAGTACCTGTGCTGTCTGTTTTGGGCTTTCGTTCCCTTGTGGATTGTGCAGATGATTACGGGTCTCGTCCCGTGTGTTAATCATTGTGTGCGTGTGTATTTATTCGAGGTACTCCTCGATCTTTTGTTTGGGTTTCAACCCTGTGTTTTGTGTATGTGTTTGTTTGGTCTTCGTCCCACTGCCCTTACACGGCACACCGTAATTTGGGGCTTAATAAAACCCCTTATTACGAATTCCTGCGTCTGTCTCCTTAATCTCTTCATGCCAACGTGACACCTACATAGGATCACTCTTATCCTTTGACTTAATATCTATGTGCTCAGTTGGCATCTTTTACTGCGTATGTGTTAAGAAAGCTTAAATTATCTTTTGAAATTTGAATCACCTTGTTTACAATTATTATTATATTTTACAGTATTATAGCCAGAGAATTAGGAATGGTTGAGCCCCAAAATATCCCAAACCTCTCAATGTTCACATTCAATAAGTGAAGCAGACTTTTCTCCTCAAACATCATATTCTACAGTTTATTTTACAACTGCTGTCCAGGGACAAAAATGGCAACTGGCAAATATCATGTATAGCCTACGCTCTCTGGTGTGAATGTCTCACTCTAATCCTGGGATATGACCCAGTCAGTGGAGCTGTGGCCCCTGTGCTGAAATTTGCACTGCAGCTGTCCCCCATGGTGAGTGCCCTTTCACGTTCAATCTCTTTCAGCCCTGGTTCACACAGCACCGGTCCAGCCTGGTCCCCACATTCTCCCTGCCTTGGGCTTGTTTTTAGCCTAGAATGCAGCCTCTGTCCTGGGAAGCCCTTCACAGCTTCCCCCCTGCCCCAGACTGAACATTTCTTTGACAGAACAGAACATTTCTCTCTGAGGCAGTAATGATCACCTTTCTGCAACAGTGCACATGCAGTATCATACTCCTATGGCATGGTATGTGAGACGCACTGTGAATGGATATGGATTTTGCAGTAAAGAGGCTTCACTGCAGTCCCTGGTTCAAATCCAGGCTGCATTGGCTGTGATTGGGAGACCCATAGGGCGGGCAACAATTGGCCCAGCATCATCCGGGGCAGGCCGTCATTGTAAATAAGCATTTGTTCTAAACTGACTTGCCTAGTTAAATAAAGGTTCAATACCATTTTTTTTTCAAGTTTGGTGGTTCAGGACAGAGTTCTTTGAATCATGATCTTCAGGACCAAAAGGGATGCTTCTGTTTTAACCTGGAACTAACAAACTTCATTCAACTAATCAAGGGCTAGATGATTAGTTAATCAGGTGTGTTAGTCCTGGGCTACAACAAAGTCTCTGTAGGTCCTCAGGATTGAAAGATACTGTTGTAGGAAAGGAAATAATGGCTGTATAAGCAGAAATGATTGTACGATAGATGCCACGTTGAATGAGTAAACATTTACAAAGCCCAATATGACATTGAACGAGGTGATTAAGGATAATTCTCTGTTAGCTGATGATTGCATGTACCTTGCAACATTTTTATAACATTTGAATATCATCCTGCACTGCATTAGAATGAAAACACCCCAGAGACGACAAACAAATCTTGGACCATGATGACATTTTGGATCAATAAGAGCATTGAGGAATTTAAATGAGCGTTTTCTCCACATCGCTGACGATTCACATATTTTCCATTAACCTTTTGATATCAACCCCAAGAAATGTATTAAACAGGAATGCTCTCATTGTGATATTAGCACAAATGTCACGGAAGCTATTAGAGAATAATTATCGACAGACAAAAAGTAATTGTACCCTTTTAAGATGCAGATGGGGATCTGTTCAATAAACAAGGTTACACTCTGTTTGATATCTTCCAACTGGTATTTGGATAAATTGGTGTTTTGTTGAAACATCAAAACATTTAAAAGGAATTCATTTTTGGTTATAACTTTCCTTGAATGTAGCCCTCAAGTGCTGCTTGCATTCATTCAAGCTAACATAGCTAACAAAATGTTCATAATTTATGTGAAGATAAGTGCACTAACATATTTCATTGGAGATGAAGGCTACGCTGTGTTGATTAATGAGTTCAAGGCCGTCAGTAACAGCAAGAAATTGAACTTGTCGGTTTTTTAATAAATGTTCAGTCGTAAACTGATTCCTTGCAACTCCAGCTTCAATAATGGACGTGTGCAGTTATGCTTTGTGACACTTAATCAGAAGTCTAGCCTAGTCTTCACCAATCAGCCGGAGTTCCTCCAAAAATGTGTTCACGACTGACTTGACACAAAATGAAGTATCTGTTATTGTCAAGACATTACAGTTGAGATAAATAGCAGAAATTATTGCAGTCGTTGGACACAATTTGAGCATGATGAAAAAGTGTATTTCATCTGATGTGTGCTGAGTGTACGATGGCTTGATAAGCTACAACTCTCTGCTGTCACGCTGCCACTCTCCTGTCCCCATTCCATCAGACAAGCCCTTAATATGCCCCCCCCCCCCCCCCCCACACACACGCAGGCATGCAATCCAGGCTGGTCACTAGAAACAAATGTCATTTTCGGATGCTTGAAAAGGTTCCGAGGACATATGCCGTCCTCGGGGTTCACCCACCCAAAAAACGCAAACTACACTCAATTGGCAATTGGCCAGATTTCTTCCACTAGCTAGCTCAGTTCAGGGTTAAGAAATTATGCCATTTCCGTCGACTGTCCCCCAGTCAAGGTCATGCTTCAGGGAGCTAGCTAACAGGTCCCTGAATGTCTCTCAAGCAACCCTGAACACCTCTCCTACCTAGAGTGAACCCCATTGAATACAATACATGTAACTTCAAAAGCACCTTGTGAGAGATGAAGGAAGGCTAAATGAGAATGAAAGAATCACATAAGAGCATGGCTAAGAGTGTTGTCTATACTGATGCAGCCATGTAGCCAACAGCCATACTGTACTGATACACAGTAGAGCAGTTAGCTGTGCCTCTCTCAGGCTATGTACTGCTCCCCTGTGGTTTGAAGCTGGTCTGAAGCCGTTGAGCCTCAGTGCCTCGGAGCATCTCTGTCTTCTGGGAGAGAACCAAAACCATGGCCCTGATGGGCTGTCAGCTGTCTGGCATCTGCCTCCCCCTGCCTGCTGGGTAAATTAGTCCTGCCTGTGGGGAACATGATAAATGGCCTCCATTTTTGCTGGGTTACCAGTGCCACATTCACCCATCTCAGAAATTCGGTACTTCTCCACCTTTTAGAGTACCTCTGCTTACCAGCCAGGGTGGAAAGTTAAAGGAACAGCCATGGGCATGAGTTTGGCCACATTTAGTGTAGAGATGTCCTATTAATCTCTTGGATTTCACTGTCAACAAACCAAGATGTTTGAATATAAAAAGCTTCTTATTTCCTGGGCTAGCCAGAATCAATCACACTCCCATCTCCCAGCACTGAAACAGCCTTTTACCTCAGCTCACCACAGCAGCAAAGAACTGCCACGGGCAAAGAGTTGGGCCACATTTAAGATTAATCGTATTAATCTCTTGGATTTCATTATCAACAAATATGTTTGGATATAAATACCGGTAGGGGTATTTATATAATGAAATGTTGCCCTTTCACGATGCTGAAGGCTTTGCGGTACTGTGTACCTTGCTACTTCTTTACAACCGTATCAAATACAACAATAAATAGCTTGCAACATTTGTTGTTGTTCACATCACTCTGACAATAATTGCAAACCAAGACTCTGTTTCCGATAACTGGTGATCACAAATAAATAAAATACCTCAACTTCTCAATGAGGACAACATTTCTTGTGAGCTAACAGTTGTAACAGTTCTGAATAATATTTATTCTACAGACAGAGTTAATTTCATCTGTTTAATATCTCCATCACCAGGGGCAGATAGACTAGGAGGCTAGACTATTTCTTTATACACAGTCTGCCACCAAAATTACCATGAGAGCTATTATCATGTTATCTTGGTCAGACCCATTCATCTAACTCTTTAGAGGTACAGTATAATGGGCTCAATATCTCTCCCACTGGTTTGATTGGCCTTATTATGGAGATATATTGTCCTTTTGCATTCCCTCTCTTTAAACCACTTCATCTTATTTGGGATATTGATGCAATTTTTCAGCATGAAGGTTAACCTACTTTTGGGGTCATATTATGTAACATGAATGCACGTAGTGTTTATAATGCACTTAGTGTTTATAATGTACTTAGTGTTTATAATGTACTTAGTGGTTATAATGCACTTAGTGTTGATAATGCACTTAGTGTTTATGTTTGCATTCTTTAGCACACCAAACATGAGGAGACATCAGAGATATACTGTTTTGGAAGTCAGGTTGAAGACTGTGTTTTTGCCCCATCTTCGAGAGAATACATTATTTAGATGCACTTTTCTCTCTCTGCAGGGGTTCTGGTGTTCTGATTTCGTAGAGCTGCTCTGTTTAAAACAAAATATGTTTTCTTTGCTTCACACTGATCCAAAAAGCCTTCTTTGAAGACTACATAAAAATAAGAACTTGTGAAAAGACTGGCATGTCTATAGTAAATTAGTTGAGGGTAGATTGAGAGGATGTGTAAAGGTAGGCTGATTACATCATCACTGAATATCAAACTTGAGCACAGCCATGACTTTTTCACACACTAACTTGTCTATCCTTTACTAGCCATATACTCATAGAGATATTTAATGTGCAATTCTCACTGCCAATTAGATATGATTCAGTCCAATATGTGGAGATCAAAGTATGGTAAAATTGCTAAGCATAATTTCTGTGTAATTGTGATGGTATATACAATTTCTGAGACTACTCGCTTAACTGTTATTGAGGCAAACATAACTTAATTTTTCTCATGGGTTTTAACACTCTAAAAATAATTGTCTTCTGCCTCATTCCAATTAAAAAATCAGAATGAGTTTTTGAGTGAACTCTTTATATCATGGACGAGGACGCAGACGAGAGCGTCGGCATTATGACAGCCAATCAACACCAATAATTTGTAGTCTTTTTCAGGAAGTAGGCTAGACCCATTACTGCAAAAGAGACTCTTTTTGTTTACCAAACCAAAGCAACATGTCCGACAAGTAGCTGCTAATGTTCACATACAGATGCCGGAATCTTAATTTGATCACATCAAATTTTCCTACGAATCACAAAATCACGAATGAAATACATTTACTGAAAACCTGCAGTTTCCTTTCTCTCCATGCATGGGCAGTCGAGACATTCAGACCAGTGCCAGCTATCAAAATCATCCTCCCTATTTAGATTGCTCAATCGCTAAAGCACCAGACAAAATATGAATATATTTCCTACTGCTAATGTAGGCATATAGATCCTATTACTGCAACATTCAAATGTACATAAAGGTATCTCAAATGCATCCACACACATCAACAACCTTAATAACACAAGATAGATATAGGTCTCTACTAGACATACAAGTGTCAAGTCTACCAGAAATGCAGCCGTACAGTAGGCTACACCTCGTAAAACCCTCGTAAAACTGACTATCCTACCGATCCTTGACTTCGGCGATGTCATTTACAAAATAGCCTCCAACACTCTACTCAGCAAACTGGATGTAGTCTATCACAGCGCCATCCGTTTTGTCACCAAAGCCCCATATACTACCCACCACTGCTCCCTGTATGCTCTCGTTGGCTGGCCCTCAATACATATTCGTCACCAAACCCACTGGCTCCAGGTCATCTATAAGTCTTTGCTTGGTAAAGCCCCACCTTATCTCAGCTCACTGGTCAGCATAGCAACACCCACCCGTAGTACGCGCTCCAGCAAGTATTTTCACCCCCAAAGCCAACACTTTCCGCCTTTCCTTACAGTTCTCTGCTGCTGGAACGAATTGCAAAAATCATTGAAGCCTTATATCTCCCTCTCTAGCATCAGCTGTCAGAGCAGATTTGATTTATTTTCACATTTATTTAACTAGGCAAGTCAGTTAAGAACAAATTCTTATTTTCAATGACAGCCTAGGAACAGTGGGTTAACTGCCTGTTCAGGGGCAGAACGACAGATTTGTACCTTGTCAGCTCGGGGGTTTGAAGTTGCAACCTTCCGATTACTAGTCCAACGCTCTAACCACTAGGCTACCCTGCTACCCTTACTGATCACTGTACCTGTACACAGCCTGTACACAGCCAATCTGTAAATAGCACACCCAAATACCTAATCTCCATATTATTACTTACCCTTTTGCTCTTTTGCACCCCAGTATCCCTACTTGCACATCATCATCTGCACATCTATCACTCCAGTGTTAATGCTAAATTGTAATTATTTCGCCTCTATGGCCCATTTATTGCCTTACCTCCCTTCTCTTCTACATTTGCACACACTGTACATAGATGTTTCTATTGTGTTCTTGACTGTACGTTTGTTAATGTATAACTATGTGTCGCTGTTTTTGTCGTACTTGCTTTGCTTTATCTTGGCCAGGTTGCAGTTGTAAATGAGAACTTGTTCTCAACTGGCCTACCTGGTTAAATAAAGTTGAAATAAAAAAATAAAATAAAAAATATACAGGATATGGATATATATGAAACTATAGCCTACTGTAGCCTATCAAAACTAACTGCACACAAAGGCCTATAAAATCAGATGTGAAGACCAGATGAAATTGAGAAAAGTGAGGTAGCCTATGGAATGGACTGCAATGGAGCATGAAAAAGAGTGACTCTGCCCATGATTTTTGAGATCTACAGTATATGTTATTGAAAAAGAGGACATCTTAAGGTTTCTAGCGAACCTAAGGTTATGAATCAACTCTCAAAATTTTGTTCAATTGTGGTCTGGGGTGGTCTAGTGGTTAGGACCGCTGCCTTCAGCACACACATGTAGGTCTACCAGGTCACCCTTCTGGCAAAAATAACTCAAACCCCCCGATTGACTTGACTTAGTTACACATTTCAAATATGGACAGTCCAGGTATATTTTACCCCCGATCTTGATAAATGACCATACCAGTCACTTGTATTTTAAATACAGTTGAATTTGATGGATAACATAAATAGGAAAACAAATAAAATAATAACTGTAGGCTACACCAACATTTGTTTCTATTCATACAAAGTGTCGGGTAAATTGCCACAGTAGATTTGCTGTGGTAAGCCAGGAAATACTTGTATTCAAATAGATAAATCGTCCTTAGTCTGTTCAAAAAGGACTACGTTGATCTGATGATAATTGCAACCAGAAGGCGGTAATGAGGTAATGAGGTGACCAATAATGGCTGCAATTGAGATCAGCTGTGCGTGTGAATTTAGAACATATTGATGGTTTAACGAGACATCAGCTGGCAATAATCTAGTGCCATCAATGGTTGTAATAGGCCACTTGTTATTTGAATATATTCCAATACATTTTAAATACAGCCTATCCATTGTCACATAATTAAAGGTGTGAAAACCGATTATAGGCTACTGTTTGTGTTTCCCTGGCTGAGCTAATGAGCTCATTTGGGACATCAGTTGATTGACAGATGTAGGCCTCCTCTAGAACTATAAACTTTCCTCCAGTGTGGATGCTATGCCATGTTTTATAGTTAGGCTGTGGATAATCTGTCAAATTACTGTGCATTCGGAAAGTATTCCGACCCCTTGACCTTTTCCACATTTTGTTACATTATAGCCCTATTCTAAAATGGATTAAATCGTTTTTTCCCCTCATAAATCTAAACACAATACCTCATAATGACAAAGCAAAAAACTGTTTTTAAGATTTTTTTCAAATGTATAAAAAAAACAATAACTGAAATATAAGTATTCAGACCCTTCACTAAGTACATTGTTGAAGCACCTTTGGCAGCAATTACAGCCTTGATTCTTCTTGGGTGTGACACTACAAGCTTGGCACAACTGTATTTGGGAGTTTCTCCCATTCTCCCAAGTGGTGCAGCGGTGGTGCAGTGGTCAAAGGCACTGCATCTCAGTGCTAGAGGCATCACCACAGACCCTGGTTTGATTCCAGGCTGTATCACAACCAGCTGTGATTGGGAGTCCCGTAGTGCGGCACACAATTGGCCCAGCATTGTCTGGGTTAGGGTTTGGCCGGGGTAGGCCGTCATTGTAAATAATAATTTGTTCTTAACTGACTTGCCTAGTTAAGTAAAGGTTAAATAAATATATGGTGGTGGCAGCATCTTGCTGTGGGGATGTTTTTCAGTGGCAGGTGTAACAGTATAGCTTCCGTCCCTTTCCTCGCTCGAACCAGGGACCCTCTGCACACATCAACCAGTCACTCACGAAGCATCGCTCCACAAAAGCCGCGGCCCTTGCAGAGCAAGGGGAACCACTACTTCAAGGTCTCAGAGCGAGTGACGTCATTGATGTTAACACAATTAGCGCGCACCACTGCTAACTAGCTAGCCATTTCACATCGGTCACACTCACACCCCTTTTGACCTCCTCCTTTTCCGCAGCAACCAGTGATCCGTGTCAACAGCATCAATGTAACAGTATAGCTTCCGTCCCTCTCCTCGCTCGAACCAGGGACCCTCTGCACACATCAACCAGTCACTCACAAAGCATCGTTACCCATCGCTCCACAAAAGCCGTGGCCCTTGCAGAGCAAGGGGTACCACTACTTCAAGGTCTCAGAGCGAGTGACGTCACCGATCGAAACGCTATTAGCGTGCACCACCGCTAACTAGCTAGCCATTTCACATCGGTCACACAGGGACTGGGAGACTTGTCAGGATTGAGGGAAAGATGAACGGAGCAAAGTACGGAGAGATCCTTGATAAAACCTAGCATTCAGGATGTCAGACTGGAGCGAAGGTTTTACCCTCCAACCGGACAACAATCCTAAGCACACAGCCAAGACAATGCAGGAGTGGCTTGGGGACAAGACTCTGAATGTCCTTGAGTCGCCCAGTCAGAGCTCGGATTTGAACCCGATCGAACATCTCTGGAGAGACCTGAAAATAGTTGTGCAGCGATGCTCCCCGTCCAACCTGACAGAGCTTGAGAGGATCTGCAGAGAATTTAAAAAAAACATTTTTTATTGAACCTTTATTTAACTAGGCAAGTCAGTTAAGAAGAAATTCTTATTTACAATGACAGCCTAGGAACTGTGGTTTAACTGCCTTGTTCAGGGGCAGAACAACATATTTTTACCTTGTCAGCTCAGGGATTCAATCTAGCAACCTTTCGGTTACTGGCCCAACGCTCTAACCACTAGGCTACCTGCCGCACCATGCATCAACGTAGGGATGGTGCCAGGTTTCCTCCAGACGTGACGCTTGGCATTCAGGCAAAAGAGTTCAATCTTGGTTTCATTGGACCAGAAAATCTTGTTTCTCATGGTCTAAGATTCCAAGTGGGCTGTTATGTGGCTTTTACTGAGGAGTGGCTTCCGTCTGGCCACTCTACCATAAAGCCTTGATTGGTGGAGTGCTGCAGAGATGGTTGTCCTTCTGGAAGTTTCTCCCATCTCCACAGAGGAACTCTGGAGCTCTGTCAGAATGACCATCCGATTCTTGTTCACCTCCCTGACCAAGGCCCTTCTCCCCGATTGCTCATTCTTGTTAGTTCCAAACTTCTTCCATTTAAGAATGTTGGAGAACACTGTGTTCTTGGGGACCTTCAATGTTGCAGAAATATTTTGGTACCCTTCCCCATATCTGTGCATTCACACAATCCTGTCTCAGAGCTCTACGGACAATTCCTACAACCTCATTGCTTGGTTGTGGGACCGTATATAGAGGGACCATATATAGACAGGTGTGTGCCTTTCCAAATACTGTCCAATCAATTGAATTTACCACAGGTGGACCCCAGTCAAGTTGTAGAAACATCTCAAGGATAATCAATGGAATTTTGATTCTCAACGCAAAGGGTCTGAAAACTTACATTACCAGTCAAGTTTGGACACACCTACTCATTCAAGGGTTTTTCTTTATTTTTTACTATTTTCTACTTTGTAGAATAATAGTGAAGACATCTAAACTATGAAATAACACATGGAATCATGTAGTAACCAAAAAAGGGTTAAACAAAGCAAAATATATTATATATTTGAGATTCTTCAAAGTAGCCACCCGTTGCCTTGATGACAGCTTTGCACACTCTTGGCATTCTCTAAACCAGCTTCATGAGGTAGTCACCTGGAATGCATTTCAATTAACAGGTGTGCCTTGTTAAAAGTTACTTTGTGGAATTTCTTTCCTTCTTAATGCGTTTGAGCCAACCAGTTGTGCTGTGACAAGATAGGGGCGATATACAGATGACAGCCCTATTTGGTACAAGACCAAGTCCATATTATGGCAAGAACAGCTCAAATAAGCAAAAAGAAATGACAGTCCATCATTACTTAGAGACATGAAGGTCAGTCAATCCAGAACATTTCAAGAACTTTGAAAGTTTCTTCAAGTGCAGTCGCAAAAACCATCAAGCATTATTGTGAAACTGGCTCTCATGAGGATCACCACAGGAAAGGAAGACCCAGAGTTACCTCTGCTACAGAAGATACGTTCATTAGAGTTACCGGCCACCGAAATTTCAGCCCAAATAAATGATTCACAGAGTTCAAGTAACAGACACATCTCAACATAAACTGTTCAGAGGAGACTGCGTGAATCAGGCCTTCATGGTCAAATTGCTGCAAAGAAACAACTACTAAAAGACACCAATAAGAAGAAGAGTCTTGCTTGGGCTAAGAAACACAAGCAATGGGCATTAGACTGGTGGAAATATGTCCTTTGGTCTGATGAGTCCAAATTTGAGATTTTTGGTTCCAACCGCTGTGTCTTTGTGAGAAGCAGAGTAGGTGAACGGATGATCTCCGCATGTGTAGTTCCCACCATGAAGCATGGAGGAGATGTGAGGGTGCTTTGCTGGTGACACTGTCTGTGATTTATTTAGAATTCAAGGCACATTTAACCAGCATGGCTGCCACAACATTCTGCAGCGATACGCCATCCCATCTGGTTTGCGCTTTGTGAGGTTTCCATTGCTAAGCTGTTATGCGACGGCAAAAGTAACAAAGGCCTACTGTACTTTCAGTTTGATGCCAGCAGTTGAAGTTGTCCTTGCTGTGAGGCTTTAATATTTAATTTCATAAAGCTGTCAAGATGTTTATGCAATTGAGCCTATCCAAAGATTATTTGGTTGAGCTGAGACACTTTTATTTGATGTGTAAAGTATCACACTATTCATTTTACATTGAAATAAATGCAATTGACTATATAAATTAAGAAAATATTTTACTTTCTGATGTATGAACTCCTCCACTCATTCAGTGCTTGAATCAAATGTGAAAGGGCAAAATTGCAAAGAATTTGCGGCTTAAAGTCCTTTAAAGTTTATAATTTCCGCCTCGAAATCTCTGACCTGAAGCACAGCATATAGAGTCTATTTTCTATTTCTTTGTTTGTTTTCTCTTTCATTTGTGCAATCAGTTAGCATGCCATCTACTGTTGCTTGTTACAGACATGGGATCGTAATTGAGCCAGTTTGATACAGCAGGAAAATAATCCTGCAGCAACGGGAAATGTAAATTATTATGTGGATTATAATTCATGTACATTTTTGTAGGGATTGATACATTTTTCGTACTGCAATCAAGTCTGAAATTTCAAAGTGTAAATTAATAACTTAGAAGCCTAAAGTGTGTGATCAAGTTAAGAGCCTACATCTGTAGGTCTGTGCATGAATCAATTTAGCCTATATTACCTTGTATTATTACTAATCATGTTTTATGTTGGATGTGCGCTCACAATCTAACTGTTATTTGCCCAATGATTTTCGTAAATAATTTCTTAATTTTTTTGCTTTCATTGAAGAGATAGAACAGTGTTGGAAAGACGGGGAAGATAGGGGGAGGTGGAGACAAAGGGCAGTGGGCCGGATTCGAACCCATGTCGACTCTGGCATACAGAACGTGTTTGGACCCTACAGGCACTGAGGCCACCAATAATTTATTCTATCTATTGCTTGCCTTGAACTAATGATAAAACAATTGATCCCCAAAAATATATGGATTTTCCCTAACAAAAAATACATCTACCCCCCTACAAATATGTCAAATTATTATAACCCACATAAGAATTCACACGAGACGCGCTGTAGCCTGCGCTAAGTCTAAGGCTACTTCATCTGATGGTCCTGCAGTAAAGGTACAATGTAGGTACCATTCTGCGTTGTAAGCAAACACCGCTTCCATCTGCCCCCTGGCAGCGATTCAAAATATCTATTTAGATTTTCAAAAACTCCTGCTGCAGGATTAGTTTCCTCCTGTAATGAAATGGGTCAGTTTAAGATCTGACAGCTGCAGGAAATGTTTGTTTCCTGATTCACCCACAAAGTCCTTCTCTCTCAGTGCCATAGACAGTGGCCGGGCCTTAGTAGCCTACATTTCCACCGAACAACCCTGGACATCAGCATTCAGTGGAGGTGTATGCAGCCAATCCAGATAGGGACGACATGGATGGACATGTTACAGCGTCAACTAGAACTCTGTGACAGACATTATATTACTCATTTACAGAGCAGCTGCCCTTATCCAAAGCAATTTCCATTGCTTACAATTTTCATACTGAACATTTTCAGGGCATATGGATGATTAGTGTATTAATCAAGGTTAATTGCTTCTCCCCTGGGTAAACCAGAAGTGTTCCCTCTGGGGCCCTGAGTTTTGAAACTTCAGACTACAGTCTTGACAAATCACAACACGGCTCATTGAAACTGCTGCATCTCAAGGTTACCTTTTTGACGCAGATACAAGTGGGGCTTGAAATTATTGACACCTTTTTTATGTAATCTGATCAAAGCACCGGTTCCAATCCAAGTGCCAATGCTGTGTAGCGAACTCCAAGCGTTTACATTTGTTGGATGACATGAAAATAGACCTCTTTGGCCACTTACACCAGTGGTGGGTTTGGCGTTGTAATGAGAACGCATAAGCAGAAAAGAACCCCATACCTTCTGCAAAATAAGATGCCGGATCTTTGATGTTATGGGGCAATTTTGCTTCCACTGGTCCTGGGGCCCTTGTTAAGGTCAACTTCACCCAGTACCAGGACATTTTTTGCCAAAAGCCTTTGCCAGGAGACTGAAACTTGGCCTCAAGTGGATCTTCCGGCAAGACAATAACCTCTAGCACACATCAACAGTTATCACAAAATCAACATTTTGCCCAATCTGAAACCCAATGAAAACTGAAAACAGTGGTTTGAATTGAAGAGGGCAGTCCATAAGCGCAATTGAATGATATCAAGGATCTGGAAGGATTCTGTATGGAGGAGTGGTCTAAGATCCTTCCCAATGTGTTCTCCAACATTTTAGATTAAGGCTCAGTGCCATTACCCTCGCAAGGTAAGCTATTGAAAGGTATTGAAAACAGTGGAGTCAGTCATTTTGTAAATTTGTTTTCATTTCTTGTTAAACAAAATATTTTTCTCTGAGGAATTGTATTTGTATAAAATAATATCATTTCCCAATTTCTTTGAGCATACAATATAACTCACTATTTGAATTATTTATTTTATACAGTCATTTTTGCTCATCTTTATCAAGGGTGTCAATAATGTTGGACCCCATAATACATTGACGTAAATTAGTACATAGAGTGCCGATTTTAGCCTGTAAATCTTGGTGGGGCAAAAAGAAAAGAAGTGGAATGCATGCTAGCAAAGCCACTACACAACACAGCACTAAACAATACAATTATTGCACTATAACGGTGACAGACGGTTCCCACAAACTGTTAGGGCCTACATAAAGCTGGTTCAACAGCAGAGTCCCAACAGCAGTCCCGACATCTTTCCACAGATACACCTGGCTATCAGCGGAGCCTTGTCTGGCAGCGAAACAGTTCATTCAGCCTCATTTACTGCCTTTAAAAAAACATCGCTGATTAAGTTGACTTGCTTAAACAAAAGTGGTTTCTAGTGACAATTGATATGAACAAACTATGGCATAAGGGGGTGACAAGCGGATAAGAGGCAATCTGTAATTTCGATTAAGACAATGAGCGAGCTAGGACGGACGTAACGTTAGTCAATATAACTATTTGATAAGCAACAGAATTCAGAACATGGGACATTCTTGCAGTGCTCTCCCTGTACACCAAGTCAGAACCATAGGTAAATAAAGGGGCAAATAAGCAGACAATGACAGCTCTTACAATATTCAATGGTTACATTTCTCTAAAACAGGTGATAGGCTACAGTAGAACAGTCAGAACAGTGGGCAAAATTAAGAGGGGTAAACATCTTACTACACAACATACACTTAGTATTACTTTCTTAGCTACAGTATACATATCTCACTGGCATATTACATAATTTATGAAACAGCATACAACACATTTTTGGACTCACATTGTTGTGTTCGGCTCACTTGAACAGGAAGGTGGCGAGGTGGTCCACCAAGTTAATAGTTGTTTTGAATGTGGCACAAATCATGCTTCATTGACAGCAGGCTGAAACACCTGCATTTTGGAACTGCCTTACTCAAGAAAACAAAAAAGAGACCATGTTTGTGTAAGGCTTTATTTACTCAAACACATATATTGTTTTTTACATTGTTTGCAAACTGATATGTGACATGTATTAATGCCATACTCATTCAAAGGTTTTTCTTTATTTTTACCATTTTCTACATTGTAGAATAACAGTGAAGACTTCAAAACTATGAAATAACACGTGTGGAATCATGTAGTAACCAGAAAAGTGTTAAACAAAGCAAAATATATTTAATATTTGAGATTCTTCAAAGTAGCCACCCTTTGCCTTGATGACAGCTTTGCACACGCTTGGCTTTCTCTCAACCAGCTTCACATTGAATGCTTTTCCAACAGTCTTGAAGGAGTTCCCACATATGCTGAGCACTTGTTGGCTGCTTTTTCTTCACTCTGCGGTCCGACTCATCCCAAACCATCCTAATTTGGTTGAGATCGGGGGATTGTGGAGGCCAGGTCATCTGATGCAGCACTCCATCACTCTCCTTCTTGGTAAAATAGCTCTTACACAGACTGGCGTTGTGTTGGGTCATTGTTCTGTTGAAAAACAAATGACAGGCCCACAAACCAGATGGGATGGCGTATTCCTGCAGAATGCTGTGGTAGCCATGCTGGTTATGTGTGCCTTGAATTCTAAATAAATCACTGACAGTGTCATCAGCAAAGCACCCACACAGGATAATGCATCCTCCTCCATGCTTTACAGTTGGAAATACACATGCAGAAATCATCCATTCACAAAGACACGACGGTTGGAACCAAAAATCTCCAATTTGGACTCCAGACCAAAGGACACATTTCCACCGGTCTAATGTCCATTGCTCGGGTTTCTTCTTTTTATTGGTGTCCTTTAGTGGTGGTTTCTTTACAGCAATTTGACCATGAAGGCCTGATTCACACAGTCTCCTCTGAACAGTTGATGTTGAGATGTGTCTGTTACTTGAACTCTGTGAAGCATTTATTTGGGCTGCAATTTCTGAGGCTGGTAACTCTAATGAACTTATCCTCTGCAGCAGAGGTAACTCTGTGTCTTCCATTCCTGTGACAGTCCTCATGAGAGCCAGTTTCAATATAGCACTTAATGGTTTTTGCGATTGCACTTGAAGAAACTTTCAAAGTTCTTGACATAATCTGGATTGACTGACCTTCATGTCTTAAAGTAATGATGGACTGTAGTTTCTATTTGCTCATTTGAGCTGTTCTTGCCATAATATGGACTTGGTCTTGTACCAAATAGGGCTATCTTCTAAAATGTATTCCAGGTGACTACCTCATGAAGCTGGTTGAGAAAAAGAGTGTGCAAAGCTGTCATCAAGGCAAAGGGTGGCTATTTGAAGAATCTCAAATCTAAAATAGATTTAGATTCGTTTAACACTTTATTGGTTACTACATGATTCCATATGTGTTATTTCATAGTGTTGATGTGGTCACTATTATTATAGAATGTAGAATATTGTAAAAATAAACTACTCTTGAATGAGTAGGTGTGTCCAAACTTTTGACTGGTACTGTATAAACTCATCAAAAAAAGAAACGTTCCTTTTTTCAGGACCCTGTCTTTCAAAGAGAATTCATAAAAATCCAAATAACTTCATAGTTATTCACTGTAAGGGTTTAAACACTGTTTCCCATGCTTGTTCAGTGAACCATAAACAATTAATGAACATGCACCTGTGGAACGGTCGTTAAGACACTAACAGCTTACAGACTGCAGGCAATTAAGGTCACAGTTATGAAAATTTAGGACACTATAGTGGCCTTTCAATGCAAATAGTCCGGGTAGACATTTCCTTCATTGTTCAGCAATCTTATGGCTTGGGGGGTAGAAACTGTTAAGGAGCCTTATGTGCCTAGACTTGGCGCTCTGGGTACTGCTTGCCGTGCGGTAGCAGAGAAAACAGTCTATGACTTGGGTGGCTAGAGTCAGATTTTTTGGGGTGCCTAATTAAGATCTTAATGGTGAATTCTCATGTTTTATTAGTGTTGATGTGATCAAAGACTTTATCAACTTCAAAGGTTTCATCGACTGAGTCAGAAGCAGTCAGTGGGTCAATTGGGGGGAATCATTGTCTTTTGAACCTGCAGCGTGAAACAATGAAGCTTTACACAAGCAGTCGTTACACTCAGAGAATAATAATCAAATATAGTATGGGTCATGGGTTTTTCACAATTTCAAAAGTAAGGGATCAGAAACTATAAAAGGTTTATTTCTGTGAGTTATTTGTTTATCCTCCATATCTGGTGTATAGGCAACTAGGGAAGTTCACCATTAACGTCTACAACTCTAGGTTTACTGTACACACTGACCACTATAAAGACTGTAGCGTACACAGGCACTATGCCCTCTGGTGGCCACTGGGCACACCTTAGCGCTGACCATCATCAATGGCTCCAGTGCAATGAGTAGTGGAGTGACTCACAGTAATGACTGCAGAATGTGGAATAAGGGGCAGTAGCAAGTAGGCCTAGATTATTGTAATCATTAACATAAAAATAATAATTTCTCACCATGATAGACATATTGAAATGGCTTCAAATAAAATCATGCTTTGTAAAAGCTCTAAGGAGATAGACTTATCTACTGTCAACCAATACCCTTGTCTGCCAAGCAAAACACTCCATACAGTATAAGTCCTAAAATATATAGAACATTGCCTACAAAAAGTACTTGAAAGGCTTCTTTTCAAAAATCACTTGAAAGACTTATTTTCAAAAAGTACTTGAAAGGCTTCTTTTCAAAAAAGTACTCATAGAAGCCTATATTGTGTCGATGTACTAATTTACGTCAATGTATTATGTATTAGGTCAATGTATTATGGGGTCTAAAATTATTGACACCGTTGATAAAGATTAGCAAAAATCACTGTATGAAATAAATAATTCAAATACTGAGTTATACTGTATGCTCAACAATTGGGAAATGATATTATTTTATATGCATACAATTTCTCAGAGAAATATATTTTGTTTAACAAGTAATGAAAACAAATCTCAAAAAGAAGGGGTAAAAATGATTGACTCCACTGTTTTCAATACCTTTCAATACCTTACCTTGCGAGGGTAATGGCACAGAGCCTTAATCTAAAATGTTAGACCGCTCCTCCAAACAGAATCCTTACAGATCCTTGATATCATTCATCTGCCCTCTTCAATTCAAACCACTGTTTTCAGTTTTAAATGGGTTTCAGATCCGGAGAATGGGGTGGAAGAATGTTGATTTTGTGGTACATTTTGATGTGTGCTTGGGGTTGTAGTCTTGCTAGAAGATACACTTGCGGCCAAGTTTCAGTCCCCTGGCAAAGGCATCCAGTTTTTGGCTAAAATGTCCTGGTAATGGGTGAAGTTCATGATGCCGTTTACCTTAACAAGGGCCCCAGGACCAAAGGAAGCAAAATAGCACCATTACATCAAAGCACTTTGAAGCCTTCTTTTCAAAGGCATGTTTTTAAAAAGCACTTTCATGGCTTATTTTTAAATGCTTCTTTTCAGAAAATACTTGAAAGGTGTTCTACCACAAGGATTTCAAGGAATGTCGGTAAGTTCCCAGGACGTCCACAAACCGTTAAATTGGATGGTGTCAATGGTGGCTGAACAGCTGCCTTATTTGATAAATGAGACATTGAGTGAAACTACTACGAGCAGCATCAAAGATTACTGGTGAGAACATCCAATGTCTGTCCGAACTAGGTGATGAGCTGGGCTGTGGCATGAGAAGACGCATTACGGCTTTCACTAGTGCTGGTTCAGCAGAGTGGCCAGGCCTCACTGGAGGAGCCTGTTAATTGGAACTGAGAGGATTGTCCTAAAATGGAAAGTTACGACAGAAGCCGCTGTCCATCTCTCTAATATTAGACCTCAGAGGAGTCTAGCGGCTGCATCTACCTGCACTAACAACCAGCAAAGACGTAGTGCAGAGCTCATCTTATCCAGAAGGTTCATGGTAGAGAAATAGGCTTAACTTCAACAAACAAGATAAAGTACTAATGCCAGCCATGTTGGTATGGTACGGTACAGTATCTCTCCCTGGGATCCATTCCCATGTTTAGCTGCTAATGTTTAGCTGATCCTTACAGATCCTTACCTTAGATCATGTATTTTTTTTTGCAGTGCAGTAGAGGGTCTTTATTGGGAAAGAAACAGCTTCAGAGCATCAGTATGAGAGAGCGTTCCCTTTCTTTGATTTCACTGTATAGTCACGTTCCTATGATCAACTCTGTTTCTCTACACAGAAAATGCACGCGTACACACGCGGTTAATATGCAGTGTGGTCAGTCATTCCTTTATTATAGTGGCAGCAGCCTCACAAAATGGCCTCAAGTCTGGTAAAGTAATCACTTCTGGCAGCTGGTCAGAGTAATGCTTCCTCTCTGCCGTAAATAAAGCAGACCCCTCTAATTGGGCAATGATTTAAGTCATTGTCCCGTTAGGAGGACAAGCAGGACATGGAAGGATTCATTGCTCTACAGTGTAACATCTCAAAGTGCTCAACATTACAGCTCAGTCAACCAGGTGTGTTTTGTCTCTATTGTACAACATAATTATTACTGTTCCTGGTATAGAGCTGAAAGAGGATGAACTCTTCTGTTTTCATGGGCATTATGACATTTCATGTCTTCCTACATATTTCAACATGTCCATTTCTCCGTGTAGGGTTTTAGGTTAGGCACAAACAAACCTTGACCCTAACCCAACAACCTTAACCTTCACCTTAATCCTAATACTAAAGCTAACCTTAAACCGTCTCTTAACTACTGTATGAACCTCATCTCTATCTCAAAACGTAACCAAAGGAGAGGGGAATGGGTAAATCCAGTGGGGTTAATGGGTGAATCCGGTTAGGTGAATGGGTGTATAGGTGAATCCAGTGGATGAATGGGTGAATCCAGTGAGGTGAATGGGTGAATCCAGTGTATGAATGGGTGAATCCAGTGTGTGAATGGGTGAATGCTGTGCTGAATGTAGCTGATCACTCACCCTCTGTGGTGGACAGTGAGCCTCCCCTGGAGCTTTCTCATCCCACTCTCACACAAACATGGATGATCACTTTAACTAGGTGATACCAGCTAGAGCCTGCTTACCCCACAGGCAGTAAGGGTGATCGCCAGTACACTCAGCATGCTTTCTACCAAAGCAATTTTTAATCTCTTTACTTTTTACTTAGAGTTAATTTCAGACTAAAGCCAATGTACTATACTAAACTTGACATGCTATGGTATTTTGGATGGTTGCAAGATATTTATTGACTGGGTGAAAAATCTGTTATGTGCACTTATCCCGAACTGCCCCTGTAAGTCGCTCTGGATAAGAGCATCTGCTAATGACAACTTAAAAAAAAAAAAATGTAATAAAGCACGTACAATTAATTGTTAATGGTAAATACATTGGGGCAAAAAAGTATTTAGTCAGCCACCAATTGTGCAAGTTCTCCCACTTAAAAAGATGAGAGAGGCCTGTAATTTTCATCATAGGTACACTTCAACTATGACAGACAAAATGAGAAAAAAAAATCCTGAAAATCTGAAAGACCAAGCCACGTTTCATCTTCAATGCCCTTGCTGGTGGAAGGAGGTTTTCACTCAAAATCTCACGATACATGGCCCCATTCATTCTTTCCTTTACAAGGATCAGTCATCCTGGTCCCTTTGCAGAAAAACAGCCCCAAAGCATGATGTTTCACAGTAGGTATGGTGTTCTTTGGATGCAACTCAGCATTCTTTGTCCTCCAAACACGACGAGTTGAGTTTTTACCAAAAAGTTCTATTTTGGTTTCATCTGACCATATGACATTCTCCCAATCTTCCACTGGATCATCCAAATACTCTCTAGCAAACTTCAGACGGGCCTGGACATGTACTGGCTTAAGCAGGGGGACACATCTGGCACTGCAGGATTTGAGTCCCTAGCGGTGTAGTGTGTTACTGATGGTAGGCTTTGTTACTTTGGTCCCAGCTCTCTGCAGGTCATTCACTAGGTCCCCCCGTGTGGTTCTGGGATTTTTGCTCGCCGTTCTTGTGATAATTTTGACCCCACGGGGTGAGATCTTGCGGGGAGCCCCAGATCGAGGGAGATTATCAGTGGTCTTGTATGTCTACCATTTCCTAATAATTGCTCCCACAGTTGATTTCTTCAAACCAAGCTGCTTACCTATTGCAGATTCAGTCTTCCCAGCCTGGTGCAGGTCTACAATTTTGTTTCTGGTGTCCTTTGACAGCTCTTTGGTCTTGGCCATAGTGGAGTTTGGAGTGTGACTGTTTGAGGTTGTGGACAGGTGTCTTTTATACTGATAACAAGTTCAAACAGGTGCCATTAATACAGGTAATGAGAGGAGGACAGAGAAGCCTGTTAAAGAAGAAGTTACAGGTCTGTGAGAGCCAGAAATCTTGCTTGTTTGTAGGTGACCAAATACTTATTTTCCACCATAATTTGCAAATAAATTCATTTAAAAATCCTACAATGTTATTCTCTGGATTTTTTTTCTTCTAATTTTGTCTGTCATAGTTGAAGCGTACCTATGATGAAAATGACAGGCCTCTCTCATCTTTTTTAGATGGGAGAACTTGCACAATTGGTGCCAGACTAAATACTTTTTGCCCCACTGTACATGTGTAAGATCTGTGAAATTGCATTTTGGTAGCAATTTCCCAAAGCATATCCTGACAAAAAAGTAAATCATATTATGTGAAGCTTCTATAAAATGTCTTGTCGCTGTAATATTGGTTAATATAATATTGGCTTATTGACAGTTACAAAGCAACACAAGTAGTCGAAAGCGCCTCACGGTCAAAGTTCAGTGTTCCCCTGGATGGATTTGTCCAGAAGAGGCTTATTTACGGCAGTAACATTTTTATAACAGGCTAGGGCTGGTAATCCTCTTGTCGGCTTGGGGAGCTGAGTGGAAACCACCACAGTACAGTTCAGGGTTCAGGTCCACACCAGCCCATTAACAGGAAGGAGGAGGAAGCAACAATAACAGAGCAGCTCTGCCACCTACCCAGAGCAGGGATAAAGCACATTGTGTCAGTCTGGGAGGTGGATGTCCAGTAGACCAGGGGTTCGCAAACTTTTTCACACGGGGCCCCCTTCCATCATTGGGGAACGTCCCCCCCCCCCCTGTGTGCACGCGTCACGTTCATTTCTATGGACACAAGCACTGTTGATGACACAAACTGTTCACACCACTCTTGTTGGTGGAGAGAATTTAGCAGGTTTAAAGCTTATTTCCTGCAATTCTACACATTTTGTCAAGGGCAAATGTTCTTGCAATTCTATACATTTTGCCATGTCTAACGTGTACTCGTGATATTTGAGTGACTAAAAATGTACAACAAAATCTATGGGATAAATAACCTAAATAAAAAACAGCTGACATGGGCTAGTTGATTTGGAATTTTAAAAGGTATGCAATGACTAACATGACAAGAGGAACTGATGATGCACTACCCAATTTCGAAATTGCATCTTGTGCATTCTAGTATTACCACTTTCAAGAGTACGTTTAAAGCCAGACTGAGTTTCTTAAAAAAATAACATCCTACAGCTCAGCAGCCTTGCTTGGCAGCCTGTAAATTTGGCACATCGAGGAGAATCTGGTCTGAGCTAGCCTGAACAGAGTGAGCATTGTGTGAACGGCACAGAAAATCTAGCCTGGTCTGGGAGCTGAGAGACTGAGGATCAGGGTGATAGGGACACTGACTGGCCACTATAGGGCCGTAAGTCGATGGGCCCTGCTGACTGACTGACAGATGAGGCTCCATAAGGGCCCTAACAGGATGAGGCTAGGCCACCACCACGTGGCCAGGGAGGGATTACGCTGAGCGAGCAGAAGGTAAACAGATTATTTCCGAAATGGAGCTTGCTTTTTGAATCTCGTCACCATTGTCACACTTATACCGACAGTGGAGTAACTTGGAGTTCCTTTCCAAGCCCTCTCACCTTGGCACCTTTTTCAATCCTTCGTCCAGGTCTGCAGGGATCATTGACTGACTCAACGATCAAACCAAGATTCTAACTCCAGGATTCTAACTCCATCTCCTAAAACCTAACTCTAGCCAAGACAATAGTGAACAACCCCTCTTTTGGCTCCAGAGCCTAGAGACTTTGTCAACAGTGACAATACATTTTTCGTCATGGACTCGAGATAAAGGTTTTCAGAGACTTTCCTTTTGTTTCCAAATGAAAACTTTTTGGCTCTGAAAGGACCTAAACTATTCCATCATGCATTTGAGAACGGGACTGTTCCTCACCCTATTTCTCTTTACACTTGCAGCCCCTCGAATCAAAGGTAAGCTCTCACACCAGGGACCTGTCTGGCTTGTTGTTTTGTTTCCTGTCTCACAGTGTAATTGAAGTGAAAATACAGTTGTGTTCTTTCACAATGATGGAGATATAGTGTGCATGCTTGAATACAGTACATTCTTGATGGGTCAGATCAGAAGGCAGAACCATTGTGATGGTATGGCAATTTTGACAAATTGACTATTTGCACATCTCTCATTAAAAGTTTATTCATACTGCAGAACTGAATGGAACCAACTTGAAAGCAAAGTGTATTTTAATAAAGTTTTTGACCTTCGTGCTGCATTGCGTAGGAGGACTTCCACAGAGAGCAGTGTGAGCCACTTGACTTCGACCTACACTCAATCAAGGGCAACAGCATTTACAGCTGCTTTAGCCAGCAAATACAGCATCAGCTCATCCTACCTGTCAAACTTGAATCCATGTGGGTTTTTTTGCATTGATTTGAATATACATTCCTATAAAATGTAATAAACATGGAGGACAAACTGTTAGGCCATATTATACAAGTCACTATTGGCTACTTTGAGCTAGTTGATCCCTATGGACACAATAACTAAAATTCTACAAAACTTTTCTATTAACCAACTTCTGTTGGGTCCAGATTTTGGCTGGATTGTGTCTTTGGTCCGTTCATTATCCCAAAAGAAACAAAGGCATTCTGTTCTCAGTGGCTCTGGACACTAATCTTTTCTGCCTTGTAGCTCTGTTCTGTGAGGCCCTCACTGTGGTGCTCCGCATTAGGGGACATTTCCCCTGCAAGCCCTCATGCTAGCCTATGTGCATTTCAGAATACTCATTCCTCACTGAGCACATTTCACATTGTGTCTTATTTGTTTTTCAAAATGTTCCCTAATTGGACAATAAATCTGGGTTTTGCGGCTAATGGTCCCCATTCTGAACCTAGCATTTGAACGTTGAAGTTTATTAGTGTCCAGTTGGGGTTGAGTGTTTGGGTGGTTGTGGTGGTGGTGGTGGGGGGGGGACATTGGGCATTGTCCCACCTTGGCATTGGGCATTGTCCCACCTTGAGACAAACAATGGATAACATTCTTGTCATAAATCTCTCTGTAACGGGCCAAATTGGGACCGGCGGCACCTTTGATCAAAATAAACATGGATCCTTATTACGGTTGGCATGTGTATGATATCACACTTCAATTAACCCAATGTTTCTGTGACAATGGGAACTGGATATCCGGATACTGGACAGTGAGAGACACAAACTATAATGTTGTGACTAAACAAGCTAGTTTTGGGAATTACCATTTCAAACAGCCTTGCCATTGCAGTGGATTAGCAGTGTCTGTCTACCGACCAACTCTGCTACTGAGCTTATACATGGTAATCTCTCAAACAAGGCACATTTTGGCCACCTCCCTGAGGTCAAAGTATAAGTGTTTATATCGTTTACACTGATTTCTTTGTGGCCTCTACTGCCTAATGCCGAGACATGGCAGGCAGATCAGATGAAGCCCCTAGCCTCTGTTAGGAACTCATTGCGCATGGGACTTAATGTCTTTAAAGGTCAAATACAACCGTTTTTATCTCAAAATCAAATCATTCTGGGACACAATTAAGTACCAAAAAATTAACAAAAATACTTCTTAGCAAAAAGCAATTTCTCAAGCAAGAATTTAGCTAGGACTGTCTGAGAGTGGTCTGTATGAGGGACCAGATTGGATGAGCCAAATGGGAGGAATATGTAACCTGAAAACAAGCTATTACTGGCAGAGAAGTTTGAAACTATTTGTTATTGGTCTATTAACTTATACCGCCTGGTGATGTCGCCAGGCAGGCCAAAACCCCATGCCTGCAAAACTAGCTGACGTTTTTGGCGGTCTTTTCAAACAGTTCATAATACACTATTATTACAACCTCATTGAAAAATATATATAAAACACAGGAAAATCCATTATTTACTGCACTTCCCCTTTAACAAAGCCTCTCTTTGAATGGAGTGACTGTATTCGCTGGCCTAATTTTCTTTCATAACACATTGGCACTACCTGCTGCGACGGACGAGACTGTGAAACGGGGGAAGTGGAGATCTTGTGTTTCCTGAATAGAGTAAAGCCAGCTAGGTCATATATAGCATTTCAGCAATTGGGGATATGTCTAATACGGCAATGATCTGAAGGACTCTGAAATAACATTGGTCAGTCATAATTGTTACAGTTAAGGTGGTCTAACCTGTTATTGTCAAACTATGTCATTCACAAAGGACCACTGAGCTATAGCTTTGTGTTGAGTCACTGTACAAGGATATGATGCCATTCAAAACAAATGCTGAGCATTGATGACTTTCAATAAAACACTTGCTCTTGACTCCCTTTGAAGATGCTCTGTATAACGCAACATGAACTAGTTCCATTGTGCTTTCAAAATTAGACTTAGTATCCTCAGATACTTCACCTTGCCACTTTAGTGTCTATTTATATCCAGTGACAGATAGGGACAGTTGTCCACTTAAAACACTGTTCAGTAGCCATTAGGTACAGTAAAGTATTTTAAGTAGCTACCATTTTACATAATATAGTCAGTTCAGGTTAGTCCTGAGATACTGTTTGGGAAAGAAACCAGCATACATCATGTTTTTTTTTTTTTTTTACCTATATTTAACCAGACAAACATAGCAAACGACAAAAAAGTTTTATTGTTACATACATGGCTACGTGCAGTGAAATGTGTTGTTTTACAGGGTAAGCCATAGTAGTACGGCGCCCCACGAGAAAATTAGGGTTAAGTGCCTTGCTCAAGGGCACAGACAGATTTTTCACCTTCTCAGCTTAGGTATTCGATCTAGTGACCTTTCGGTTATCGGCACAACACTCTAACCGCTAGGCTACACTATATTTAGGCATATTTGGCCAAAGAGGGATGCTAAAGATAACCATTTCTAATGTGTCTTTTGCAGACCTACAGGTCCAAGACTCGTTTGAAATCCGAGATGTCAAATACAAACACTTCCTAGAGAGTCTAAGACCAGTCAAACACACCACCAATGTCAAAATGATAAAGGACCTGGACAGGCAACGGACGAAGAGGTCGACGTTCTTCACCACGGGGGTGAAAATATGTCCTCAAGAGAAGATGAAGGAGGTCATCTCCAACCATCGGGCCTACTACAAACTTAGAGGTAAGGGCATGGTGCTAGCGGCGCGAAGGTTGTGGGTTCAATTCCTGCTGGGGTCACATGCGCTAAAAATGTATGCACTCCCAGTACTGTCACTTTGGATAAAAGTGTCTGCTAAATGGCATATAAACTCAGCAAAAAGGAAAAGCCCTCTCACTGTCAACTGCATTTATTTTCAGCAAACCTATACATGTGTAACTATTTGTATAAACATAAGAGTCAACAACTGAGACAAACTGAACAAGTTCTACAGACATGTAACTAACTGAAATGGAATAACATGTCTCTGAACAAAGGGGGGTCAAAATCAAAAGTAACAGTCAGTATATGGTGTGGCCACCAGTTGCATTAACTTCTTGATGACAGGGGGCAGTATTTCACATCCGGATATTTCACATCCGGATGAAATTCAACTGCCTGCTACTCATCCCCAGAAGATAAGATATGCATATTATTAGTAGATTTGGATAGAAAACACTCAGATTCTAAAACTGTTTGAATCATGTCTGTGAGTATAACAGAACTTATGTAGCAGCTGAAACCCAGAGGAAAAACCATTCCGTTTTTTTATTTTTTATTTGAGGTCACTCTCTTTTCAATGGGTTTTCATTGGGAATCCAGATTTCTAAGGGACCTTCATGCAGTTCCTACCGCTTCCACTGGATGTCACCAGTCTTTAGAAATTGGTTGAGGTTTTTCCTTTGTGTAATGAAGAAGTAGCCCTGTTCAAAACGAGGGTCACTTCAAGTGTACTGTTTGTTAGAGGCACGTGACCAGAAAGGTAGCATCAGTTTATTTTCTTCCTGTATTGAACACAGATCATCCCGTCTTCAATTTGATTGATTATTTACTTTAAAAAATACCTAAAGTTATACTACAAAAGTAGTTTGAAATGTTTTGGCAAAGTTTACAGGTAACTTTTGAGATATTTTGTAGTCACGTTGCGCAATTTGGAACCAGTGTTTTTCTGGATCAAATGCGGCAAATAAATGGACATTTTGGATATATATCGACGGAATTAATCAAACAAAAGGACCATTTGTGATGTTTATGGAACATAATGGAGTGCCAACAGAAGAAGCTCGTCAAAGGTAAGGCATGATTTATATTTTTATTTCTGAGTTTTGTGTCGTGCCTGCTGGGTAGAAATATGCTTCTCTCTCTTTGTTTACGGAGGTGCTATCCTCAGATAATAGCTGCGTTTGCTTTCGCCGAAAAGCCTTTTTGAAATGTGAGATGTTGGCTGGATTCACAACACGTGTACCTTTAATTTGGTATCTTACATGTGTGATTTCATGAAAGTTTGATTTTTATAGTAATTTATTTGAATTTGGCGCTCTGCATTTTCTCTGGATTTTGGCCAGTTGGGACTCGTCCCACATATCCCAGAGAGGTTGAGTACTGCAGTGCATCTCCTCCTCATAGACTGCACCAGATTTGCCAGTTCTTGCTGTGAGATGTTACCCACACTCTTCCACCAAGGCACCTGCAAGTTCCCGGAAATTTCTGGGGGGAAATGGCCCTAGCCCTCACCCTCTGATCCAACAGGTCCCAGACATGCTCAATGGGATTGAGATCCGGGCTCTTTGCTGGTCATGGCAGAACACTGACATTCATTTCTTGCAGGAAATCAACATTGTCATGCTGAAGGTTCATGTGCGGATGACCCTGCAGGAAGGGTACCACATGGGGGAGGAGGATGTCTTCCCTGTAATGCACAGCGTTGAGATTGCCTGCAATGACAACAAGCTCAGTCAGCAAACCATGCGATTATCTGAGGACAGCACCCCATCAAACAAACACAGACAATCATATTTCATCCCGCCAGGCGCGACACAAAACTCAGAAATAACGATATACCTCATGCCTTACCTTTGAAGAGCTTCTTCTGTTGGCACTCTAATATGTCCCATCAACATCACAAATGGTCCTTTTGTTCGATTAATTCCGTCGTTATATCTCCAAAATGTCTATTTATTTGACGAGTTTGATCCAGAAAAACACTGGTTCCAACTCACGCAACATGACTACAAAATATCTAATAAGTTACCTGTAATCTTCGTCCAAACATTTCAAACAACTTTTGATAAAATTAAATGTTAAATTAAATGTTCAAATAATCAATCAAATTTAAGTCGGCATAAACTGCGTTCAATAGCCGATAAAAACAAAGTGGAGCGAGCTTTCAGGTCGTGCGCCCCAACCATAACAGTTCACTAGACTCAACCCTCGTTCTGAACAACCCTACTTCTTCATTTCTCAAAGGAAAAACATCAACCAATTTCTAAAGACTGTTGACATCCAGTGGAAGCGATAGGAACTGCAAGCAAGTGCCTTAGAAATCTAGATCCACTTAGAAAGCCTATTGAAAAGAGAGTGACCTCAAATTCTTTTTTGCCTGGATGGTTTGTCCTCGGGGTTTCGCCTGCCAAATAAGTTCTGTTATACTTACAGAGATCCTTCAAACAGTTTTAGAAACTTCAGAGTGTTTCCTATCCAAATCTACTAATGATATGTATATCCTAGCTTCTGGGCCTGAGGAGCAGGCAGTTTACGTTGGGCACACTTTTCATCCAGACGTGAAAATACCACTCCTAGCCTAGAGAGGTTAATTGTTCATGATTCATTGAACAAGCATGGGAAACAGTGTTTAAAACCTTTACAATGAAGATCTGTGAAGTTATTTGGATTTTCACTAATTATCTTTGAAAGACAGGGTCCTGAAAAAGGGACGTTTCTTTTTTTGCTGAGTTTAAGGGTGTGGATCTAATGGGAACAGGAAAATATAACATACAGTGGGGAGAACAAGTTTTTGATACACTGCCAATTTTGCATGTTTTCCTACTTATTAAGCATGTAGAGGTTTGTACATTTTATCATAGGTAGGTGCACTTCAACTGTGAGAGACGGAATCTAAAACCAATATCCAAAAAAATCACATTGTATGATTTTTAAGTAAATAATTGCGGGCTTCTAAGTTATGGTTGAGACTTTACAATGTGGGAGAAGTTTGACTTGTGTTACGTATGCCTTTTGGAGGAGGGAACGCAACACCCCGCTACATCTCAACTCCCATGGAGAATTTTTTTTATGTGATCATAGGTGCGGGGAAGGACTACTGAGGCAGAGAAAAATACAGTTTACAGGGAATGTATTATTCCTAACACATGGTGATGTGGGGAAAAGGGGCTGGATGGAACCAAAGCAAAGGAAGTAAAAGTTAAGGAATCCCCTCTCCTACCTTGCCTGCCTTCCCACTTCTAACCTTTAGCACCACCTGGCGCGCTAACCGAGACAGGGAATTGCCATCCAGGTCTTACCTAGTGTGCATAAACAGATGAAATACTACAAGGTATGTAGGCCTGCAGGCCTCTTGCCTTAAAACTCATTCCCCTTCCAATACTCTGAAGGAGTGGCTACAAAATAATATCAAAAACACTTTTGCTGACCGCCACAACAACCAACACAGGACATAAAAAGAAGCTCTCCTCTTTGAGGAAGGAACACTGGCTTTTATCAAGCTGGAGGAGTTGGTAATTGAAGAAACAGCTGTATCCCCTGACGAGTGGGAGGGGTCAGAGCTCCCATCAGCGATGGGGCCGACCAGTCAGCTGCTTTAGGAATCCAGGAAGCCCTTTCCTTAAATAGACACACATACAAACCCACAACCACACAAAAACTGGGGAACGTAACACGTCCACCCCAAATTTGCAAACTCCCAGTTTTCAACAACAAAAACCAACACGCATCCCCAGTTACTAAAGCCGTGATAGAGCTTCGACAATCACGTTTGCCGAACCCTTCACATAGTGAATCTATAAATTGTATCCCTGTACAATCAGAGCCCAGCGCATAAGGCGGCATTCCTGATTGTACATTTGCCAAAAAAAACACTAAAGGATTATGGTCCGTGAAGACCAGAACAGGCAAGGCACTGGAGCCCACAAATACCTAATAAAAACTGTAAGGCCAGCAATAAAGCCAGAGTCTCTTGCTCAATGGTGGAGTACTTTGACTGACACGAGTTGAACTTACGGGAGACGAAACTGATGGGCTGATCCACTCCCTCATCTCCCTGCAAGAAAAGTGCACCCACCCCCACTACACTAGCGTCTACCTCCAACTTAAAAAGGTTTGTCAAAGTTGGGGGCGGCAAGCACTAGGGCACTACAAAGTAGGACTTTGGTGGACTCAAAAGCATAGTTACATTCCGGGGACCACATAATTGGTACTTTGGGACTAAGCAGAGATGTAAGGTACTACCATCAAAAAACTCTTACAGAACGTACGATTGTACCCTACCATCCCCAGCAATCTGTGCAACTGGCGGCGGATCGTGGGAGCAGGAAAAGCAACAATTGCTTCCACTTTGTCAGTTATTGGGCGCACTTGACCTCATCCCACCTGCTTCTCTAAGTAAGTCACAGTAGCCTTCCCAAACTCACACTTTGCCAAATTGAGGGTTAAAGAAGCATTCTCCAACCGCTGAAACACCCTTTTCAAGGTGGCGGGATGATCAGACCAAGTAGACAAATTAATCACCACAAGGTAAGCAGTACAATTTTGCACATTCGCAAACACAATGTTATCTAGGTGCTGAAAAGTAGCAGTTGCATTACACATTCCAAAGGACATCACAGTATATTGTACTAAGTTATCAGGTGTAACGAAAGCCGAGATGTCAGAAGCTCGAGAGGTCAGAGGCACCTGCCAATAACCTTTAAGCAAATCTAACTTACTTACGTAAGCAGCAGAGCCAATTCTATCAATATGCAGTCATCTAAGCGATGTAGAGGAAAAGAATCAGACTTTGTAACGGTATTTACGCCACGAAAGTCCGTACATAAGCGGGACGTGCCGTCAGGTTTAGGAATGATAATACACGGGGAACTCCAGGAGCTGTTACTGGGTTTGCCATGTCATTCTATAATAAATAAGCTACCTCACTTTTCATTACCTCCCTTTTCTTAGCGTTAACCCGGTACGGATGCTGACGTACAGGAGCAGCGTTCCTCACATCCACGTCATGTTCCAAGATGGATGTGCGACTTTGAGAAAAATATTTATCAATAGGATAAGATCATTAGTTTGATCGTTATCCAAATGTTCCATTTGCGAGGGTGACTTTTTCAGCATCGAATTACATAAGTGTTCACACCGCTGTAACGTATGGCTTAACTCCAATCCGTTCTCCTTATCTAAGTCCCAGCCAGGCTTCAGCACCACCGCAGCCACACCCACACTGGAGAGGGTGGGCAGGACTGGCTTACCTGAGGAGCTGTCTGGAGAGTCACTCATTTAATACGCTTTCAGCATGTTAACATGGCACACATGGGAAGAAGGCCTACGATCTGGGGTCTTTATCACATAATTGGTGTCACTGAGTTTCTATTCCACAAGATATGGCCCAGAAAAACGTGCCAACAGAGATGAGCCAGGGAATGGCAACAAAACTAAAACTTGATCCCCTGGTGCAAAAGAACAGCCAACAGCCTCTTTATCATAATGTATTTCATGCGTTTTCTGAGACGAGGAGAAAGACTCTTGGGCTAACACGCATGCGGCGTGCATTCTCTCCCGCAACTTACTGACACAATCCAACACATTTTTTGGGCGCTACTGGGTGTAGGAGATAGGATATGGCCTTCAAAACCTTTAGCGGCTCCCATGGGGTGTGTCCAAACACAAGGTCAGCAGGGCTGAACCCAAAGGATTCTTGTATTGTTTCCCTGATAGCAAATAGGACAAATGGCACACCCTCATCCCAATCAGTACTGGCATCCATGCAATACTTGCATAGCGTCGCCTTAAGTGTCTGATGTCAGCGTTCAAGGGCCCCTTGACTCTCCGGATGATACATACCGGAGACCTGATGGGAAATACACAGAGTCTTTAATACATGAGAAAAGTTTTGACACAAAGTTGGTTCCCTGATCAGTTTGGATTACTTTAGGGAGTCCAAACGTAGAGAAGAACTTACAGTTTGGAAATTGCTCCCTATGACGAACCAGACTTGTGGAGTTCTACACTTTTTTTCTGAGGTCTTGGCTGATTTCTTTTGATTTTCCCATGAAGTTTACATACACCTTAGCCAAATACATTTAAACTCAGTTTTTCACTTTTCCTGACATTTAATACTAGTAAAAATTCCCTGTCTTAGGTCAGTCAGGATCACCACTTTATTTAAAGACTGTGAAATGTCAGAATAACAGTAGAAAGAATGATATATTTCAGCTTTTATTTTTCTCATCACATTCACTATGGGTCAGAAGTTTACATACACTCAATTAGTATTTGGTAGCATTGCTTTTAAATTGTTTAAAACTTGGGTCAAATGTTACGGGTAGCCTTCCACAAGCTTCCCACAAAGAGTTGGGCTAATTTTGGTCCATTCCTATTGACAGAGCTTGTGTAACTGAGTCAGGTTTGTAGGCCTCCTTGCTCGAACATGCTTTTTCAGTTCTGCCCACAAATTTTCTATAGGATTGAGGTCAGGGCTTGGCCACTGTGAAGGCCACTGCAATACCTTGACTTTGTTGTCCTTAAGCCATTTTACCACAACTTTGGAAGTATGCTTGGGGTCACTGTCCATTTGGAAGACCCATTTGCGACCAAGCTTTAACTTCCTGACTAATGTCTTGAGATGTTGCTTCAATATATACACAACATTTTGCCATCTATTTTGTGAAGTGCATCAGTCCCTCCTGCAGCAAAGCACCACAACAACATGATGCTGCCACCCCCATGCTTCACGACTGGGATGGTGTTCTTCGGCTTGCAAGCCTCCTCCTTTCTCCTTCAAACATAACGATGGTCATTATGGTCAAACAGTTCTATTTTTGTTTCATCAGACCAGAGGACATTTCTCCAAAAAGTACGATCTTTGTCCCATGTGCAGTTGCAAACCGCAGTCTGGCTTTTTTAATGGCGGTTTTGAGCAGTAGCTTCTTCCTTGCTGAGCGGCCTTTCAGGTTATGTCAATATACGACTACTTTGTACCCGTTTCTTCCAGCATCTTCACAAGGTTCTTTGCTGTTGTTCTGGGATAGATTTGCATTATTCGCACCAAAGTATGTTCATCTCTAGGAGACAGAATGCATCTCCTTCCTGAAAGGTATGACGGCTGAGTGGTCCCATGGAGTTTATACTTGCATACGGTTTTTTGTACAGATGAACGTGGTACCTTCAGGCATTTGGAAATTGCTCCCTATGACGAACCAGACTTGTGGAGTTCTACACTTTTTTTCTGAGGTCTTGGCTGATTTCTTTTGATTTTCCCATGTTGTCAAGCATAGAGGCACTGAGTTTGAAGGTAGGCCTTGAAATGCATCCACAGATACACCTCCACTTGACTCAATGTCAAATAGCCTATCAGAAGCTTCTAAAGCCATGACATAATTTTATGGAATTTTCCAAGCTGTTTAAAGGCACAGTCAACTTAGTGTATGTAAACTTCTGACCCACTGTAATTGTGATACAGTTAATTATAAGTGAAATAATCTCTGTAAACAATTGTGGAAAAATGACTTGTGTCATGCACAAAGTAGATGTCCTAACCGACTTGCCAAAACTATAGTTTGTTAACAAGAAATTTGGGGAGTGGTTGAAAAATGAGTTTTAATGACTCCAACCTAAGTGTATGTAAACTTCCGACTTCAACTGTAACTAGTGCCTTCATCATAGGCTTAGCCGTTTTTGTACGGAGAGGGATAGTCTCTGGGTATCGAGTAGCACTGCACATTATTGTTGTAAAACTGGTTACCTGACCTGGTTTTCGGGATCGGACCTACACAATAGATTATCACTCAATCAAACGGTTCCCCCATCACAGGAATCGAGCAGAGCGACGGAAGAGGAACTGTTTGATTCGCTTTCCCAGTGAGTTGACATACATGACATGTTTTAAAAAATTGGACAACATCAGACCTGGCCAGAAAAAAGGACTCGGTTATAAGTCTTCGTGATCCCTAAATCCGGACCATGCCTGGTCATGAGCGAGTGACAGCACCTGCTGTCGGAACAGTGTAGGAACAACCACTTGAAACACTTCACTCCAGTCATTAACTGTGTTATGAGCTGTCCATTTAAGCATCAAAACTCCTGCTTTCATAAAGTAGGAGGTGTCACTAGTTTTACTTCCTCAATGGAAATTTCCAAAGCAAAACATTTGCGAAGACTGGTGTCTCCCTTTTGACATTCAATCACCTTCTCGGGGGTGACAGACACAAGAATGTCATGTAATTGGGGCGCAATTTTGTTTCCCCCTGCCTTAGTTTTTATGGGGGTAGAAACTGTTGGCCTTGCAGAAGGCATACTCGGTGCAATGTCTTCTACCTCAATATGCTCATTAAGGGAACTAGACAAATCCACCACATCTCCCAGCTTGCGAGATTGTGCCCTCTTTAACACACAAGCAGGAAAAACATGGGGAAATGCTTGAACCAATTTATCATCTGCAGTTTTGATTTCTGGGTTGTCTACTTCTAACACAGGAGTCACGTTACCACCAGCGATATCATTTCCTAGTAGCAAAGTGACTCCTTTTACTGGCAGTGTAGACACTCCACCAACACGGAAACGTCCTGATACCAAGTCTGACACTAAGTGGACTCAGTGTAATGGTACAGGTATGGTTTTTGTCTCTATCCCCTGTAATATGACATGCGAGCCACAATATTTCAGGGGACCAGGGTAAAGCATCAGTAACCATTACTGACTGCACCGCCCCGGTGTCTCGTAAGATCTGTATGGACTTTTGATCAGCTTGTTCTCCAGTTAAGGAAACGGAGCATAGATAGGATCCAGTTTCCCAAATGCTGAATCAATAAGTTGGTCCAACGGACGAGCCACAAACTGGACTAAATCCACGCTTTTTAATTTAGGGGATGGTGATAGGGACTGTTCTGGTTTATTTTTCAAAACCAGGCAGTCCGCAATCACATAACCCTTTGGGTGACAGTATAAACAATCACGGATTTCGTGCGAAGGCTTAGGGTCTTTGGAAGAAAATGACCTGAACGAGGCACTGATGACGTAATCACTCAGCCTTCAAAACGAGGTGCACCAAACACAGTCTTGTGTGTCAGAGCGTACTCATCTGCCAACACTTCTGCCTGAGCCAATGTCGCGACTTTCTGTTCATTTAAATGAACTACAATTATATCAAGCAGGTTGCTTTTAAAATCCTCCAACAGCATCAACTCCCGAATATCAGCAAAGGTGTTAGCTTTGCTGGCTGAACACCAGCGATTAAACAGAGACTCTTTGTCCCTAGCAAACCCAACAAACATACGTTTTTTTTGTGGTTCTTGAAGCGCTGCCTACAAGCTTCAGGCACCAACTCATAGGCCCGCAACACGGTTGTTTTAACTATATCGTACTGTAAATAGTCTTCCAGGGAGAGAGTGGCTACTACTTCCTGAGCTTTCCCAGACAATTTACATTACAACAGGAGCAGCCAAACCCTGAGTGGCCAACGCAGTGCAGCAGTCACATTTGCTTTGGTTCCATCAGAGAAATAGGAATCAACTTCCGACTCCCGAAATGGAGGGACTAAAGCAATATTTTTACTCACTTCAAAGTGGGATTGATGAAGGGCAGGTTGTGGAGTCACACTGGAGCCAGAGTCTAGCTCCAGTTGTCGGATCCTCATCTTGTCGGCTTCTATTTCCATTTTCCTAATTTCTAAATCAAATTTCAGCTGTCTAACGCGCTCTTTATCCTTTAGCTCCTTTTCCAAATGGGTCAGCCTCACCTTTAGCCTAGCGGTCCTGTCAGAATGACCGAAGCAGAAGATAAAGGGTCAAATCAGGACAATGTAAAGGGGGTACGAGCAACCCCTTCCTCCGCGCCATCCGACTTGGCATCGTTATGTCTTCCCGTCTCCTCTCCTGAAGCCGCCCTCTCCTCATCTTTCAACGAGAAAATGAGTTCTCACGAAACCCTCCCTGACTAGCACCAAAAGCTCAGCCTTTAGGGCTTTCTCAGGGACGAAGACCATAACGGTCAGCTATGGCGCAAAGTCTACTCTAGGCAACCCCACCTACTGATTAACAGAGGGAGCTTCAATAAACTTGAAGATGGCTGAGGCAGCCATTTTGTACACAGCAGCCTACTGAACACACATAAACTGAACAAGTCACCCAAACTCACAACCTTACCACCACACCCCAATCACCAATTACAGAGAGCTCAGAGCAGCGGGGTCCTGTGGATTTAATAATCCCGGATGAGCCCCCATTATGTTACGTACACCTCTTGGAGGAGGGAACGCAACACCCCGCAACATCTCAACTCCTGTGGAGTGAAAAAATGGTATGTGATCATAGGTGCGGGGAAGGACGACCGAGGCAGAGAAAAATACAGTTTACAGGGAATGTATTATTCCTAACACACGGTAATGTGGGGAAAGGGTCTGGATGGAACCAAAGCAAAGAAAGTAAAAGTTAAGGAATCCCCTCTCCTACCTTTAGCACCACCTGGCGCGCTAACCAAAATAGGGGATGGGCGCCCACGTCTTACCTAGTGTGCATAAACAGATGCAGGAAAGGAAGACCTAGAGGTACCTCTGCTTCAGAGGATACGTTTATTGAGTTAATTGCACCTCAGATTACAGCCCAAATAAGTTCTTCACAGAGTTCAAGTTACAGACACATCTCAATATCAACTTTTCAGAGGAGACTGTGAATCAGGCCTTCATGGTTGAATTGCTGCAAAGAAACCACTACTAAAGGACACCAATAACAAGAAGAGACTTGCTAGAGCCAAGAAACAAAAGCAATGAACAGTAGATCTGTGGAAATCTGTCCTTTGGTCTGATGAGTCCAAATTTGAGATATTTGGTTCCAACCGCCGTGTCTTTGTGAGACACAATGAACTGATGATCTCCCCATGTGTGGTTTCCACCGTGAAGCATGGAGGAGGAGGTGTGATGGTGTGTGTGGTGGTGCTTTGCTGGTGATACTGTCAGTGATTTATTTAGAATTTAGAATTCAAGGCACACTTGAACACTTTCAACAAGTTCTCAGCATATTCGGGAACTCTTTAAGACTGTTGGAAAAGCATTCCCCATAAAGCTGGTTGAGAGAATGCCAAGAGTGTGCAAAGCTGTCATCAAGGCAAAGGGTGGCTGCTTTGAAGAATCTAAAATGTAAAATATATTTTGATTTGTTTAACCCTTTTTTAGTTACTACATGATTCCATATGTGTTATTACGTAGTTTTAATGTCTTCACTACTATTCTACTATGTAGAAATGAGTAAAAATAAAGAAAAACCCTTGAATGAGTTGGTGTTTCCAAACTTTTGACTGGTACTGTAGATGTTCACTTAAATCCTCTCATAAGCTCTCGGAAAGTCATGCATTTGCAGATTTCATGCATAGATTCTGTTGAGTGACTGGCTAAATTCAGGGATGGAGTGACATTGAGGTGAGGGTATTCAAACAGTGAATATCTCATGGAAATAATAATTTCACTTTATGAAATGAAAATGCAAGAGAATGTCTCGAAGGCATAAACAAATTTGATAATTCAAATGGTTGTTGCTCCTCATAACATAAATAAATACAACAAAAGCTTTAGGGCTTTTTGTGATTCACGTTTCAAACATTCCAGACCATTAGGGACGAGTACATTTCATTCCCACATTATGAAGTGACATTTAACTGATACATTATTCAAAGCTGTTCAATCATATTAACGGTATGTGACAAAATAGTTTGTCCAAACCTAGGCCATAATGATTCCATTGTTGAGTCTCGTCTTACACGTATATGACAATGAGATGCGAAATATTGACTTGCCATTTAGTCTATATGATAAGAATTGTTCTCATACAGGTCTTTATTCAGCTGTTCTGATATGTTTGACTATACTTTTAGTTTGTCAGGAAGCGATATGGGAGGCCTTCCGTATCTTCTTGGACAGGGTTCCTAACTCCGAGGAGTACAAACACTGGACCTACGCCTGCCAGCATGGCTCTCTCTGTCTGGATGAGGTGGCCAGGAACTTCAGTAGTACCCAGGAACACATTGACATGGTGGCCAGAGTGAGTACTAAAACCTTCATGCATTCCCATGCATCATAGTAACAATAGTAAGATTGAGGGATAATAACAGTGATGGAGATATGTTATTCTATATTTAAAATGTGGGTGTCGGTTTGTTTTTTAGAGAGTTGCTGAACAGGAGAAGATCCAGAAAGAAAGGTAGGTAGGTAGAGAAAAGGTTGGAGAAATGTTAGATGTTATTTAGAGATATCACAAAAAGTAGGCCTACAATGTTTAATTCAAACTAATGCTCAACACCCTTCCAGCATGAATTTTCAACTGACTACCTTTTTTTAATCAATTGTATTCTAATTTAATATGGTGGTTGAAAACAAAATAGATGTTAAAAAAATGTAAAATCAATGTTTCATACCACATTGTTATTTTAGATTTCACAACAAAGTTCTAAAATGCTAGCAATCTCCAGAGACTAGACAAGCTTCTCTAAACATTTGTTCAGAAAGGTTTAAATAGTAGTAAAAAGTCATCATTACCAAAAAAACACACTGCTGCGGCAAGGATAATTATTGTTATTTTATTGTGTTATTTTTATTTATGTGGTTTTATTTTATTTATTTTTCAAATATGTTTTAACTTAAAAACAAAACTCAACATTGTTGGTTTAGGGTTTGTAAGTAAGCATTTCAAGGTAAGGTCTATCTATACTTGTTGCATTTGGCGCAAGTGACAAATACAATTTGATTTGATTTACCGTAATTGGTAGAAGGCAAAAACAGGTAAACTCAAATAACCCTCCTCAGCTCTCTAAACTGCCTGGAGCCTGTACATCTGGTGGCCTGAGTTGACATACAACTCTGACCTGACCCACCTTCTCTGTGCATCTCAGCCCAAACAACTTGGGTGACAGGATTATCATGGTAGGATTCTGGACCAAGGCCTAGAGAGCAAGAAACCCCCTTTTGACCTTTTGTACATTTCAGTGTGATTGTAAATGTTGTAAAACATCTATTCTTGATTTCCAGCGGTGAAGTACCAACAGCTGGAGGAACTGAGATTGAGAAATGTAAGTACTCCACATTCATCCATACAATGTGTTTAAATGTAATAATACAACATTCTGGAATTAATGCACAATGCTTTCTTTGTAGGCTCGAAAACTCCATCAGAACTGTTTAGCATTCCGAATGAAGCAGGGGACGTAAGTTAAATCATATTTTCCGAGAGCTACCTTGCCTTGGCTTTATAGTCTTCAATGAATGCTGATGGTTTCAATGATGGCCGTTGAAAATGACAATGCAATGCTGCTTTTGTTTTCCACAGATAACAGAGATTCCAAACATTGTACCAGATGATGTGGTTATTGAGGAGCAGATAGTGGAGTTCAGTGTCACCATAGCTGACCCTGGCTACAGTGAACTTCTTCTGAGAGACCCTGCAGCTCCCCAGTACCATGACATCACACGCAATCTCCACGATACGGTGAGGCGAACAGTCTTAAGTATGAACCAGTACATAAGCCTTTATTGCAGAGTTGGGTTTAGTGAATTACACAATGACTAAACTTGACTGAGGCCTGTTGACTCATTTTAGCTCCCAGAGCCAAGGCCTAGGCTTTAACTCAATGGGCTAACATAGGTATTGAGTCCCCCAGATGACTCAGGTTTGAAACCTGGTGTGATAAATTACTTATTAGGATTATTTTCTTATTTTTTAAAATCACATTCTTAAGGTAATGCTTTTTATTGAAGAACTGATTGTTGGCTACATAATTAGGTATGTCTTGTGTGGAACAATCCTTAAGAAGACTCATTGCATATTGATTTTCATAGGCACAGAGGAAGACGTGAGCAGTGATTTGAGATAATCACAAGCTCCTTCAGCAAAAACAGTATCGAAAGGATTGCAAATGTATTTTGCAGGCATACAACATTTGTGAATGACTATTTATGCCTTTTCCTAGTCTAGAATCTCTAATATGGACCTTTAATTAACTAGGCGATTCAGTTAAGAACAAATTCTTATTTACAATGACGGCCTACCCCAGCCAAACTCTAACCCGGACAACGCTGGGCAAATTGTGCGCCGACCCATGGGACTCCCAATCATGGCCGATTTTGATACAGCCTGGAACAAAACCAGGGTCTGTAGTGACGCCTCTAGCACTGAGTGTCTTAGACCACTGCACCACTCGGGAGCCCAAAATGAGCTTGTGAGCAAATGAGCTTGTGATTTTTAAGAAGCTTACGATAAGGGTAAATCAAACAGTGTATTGGGCAACATCAAAAGGCTGAGTTGGATTTGTAACTCCAGAAAGATAAAGTGTGTAAGTAAAGCTCATGAATGATTCCTAAAGAAAATGCAAGTCTGTTGACGGCACATAGATGATCCTATAGTGGGAGAGCCATTATATAATGAAAGTTATTTTTCTGTATTGGCTATATCTTTTCCATTCGTGTGATGTTATTTTGCTTACAATGGTTATTGCCCCAGAGAGAACGCTGCATGAATCGAAGAAAGATATGTTACCTAAACATAACCATAAAATGTATTTTCTCCACAGATGGTTCACGTTTTTGACAAACTTCCTGGGTATAAAGATCTTCGTGTTTTGGGATTTCGGTTGGTTGAATTTAGGTAGGTTGTTCAAGGAACTGTGAAAGTACTAACAAGTCAGCCAAATCTTTCATTCCATTGAACAGGCTCCATTAGACATACACACTCTCTGCACAGAGTAATGCTGTCTCATTAGCAAAGGAATAATAAAACAGTGTTCCATTAGTCAGAGGTCCCTCAAACTTTGGCATTTGCTATATTTGCTAAAATGCTTTGATAATAAAAGCTGTCAGAAATACATACTATTTCCCTAATATAAGCTCTGCTTTGTTGACAGATCTGATGATGTGTCAGTCCGCTATGCTGTAGTGTTTGAGACGAATGGAGAAGACCATGACACAGAATCTAAAACTACTCTAGAACCAGGCACAGAGACAGTTATTTACACAAACGGGCACAGACTGAAGGATCTGGTTTCCAAGGCCTTGAGCGAAGAGACATCCCTGCCTGTGGACATACAAACACTCAGTTTTGAACCTGGTAAGCTTCATTTAAAGCTCAGGTCAACTGGGATATAATCTTTGAAGAAACGCTAACTTTTATGTTTTCCCTTCAGATCCCACTGTTTCTCTACACAATGAGTTGGAAGCGACTACCTTGGAGACCTTGCTAGAGGAGGTTGTTGGGCACACTGAAGGTTTCTTACCAACTGTTGCTGTCGGGGAGGAATTTCTTAAAGATTTTACAGACACACCCGAGGAACTCACTGTTGTACCTTTAGGTGACTCAGTTACTGTTCTCCTCACTGAGGCTACCACTGCCTCCCCTGCCATTGAAGTAACTCCCAATTCTCCCCAAGAGGAACTTCGTGAGAGTCCTCCCTCAGAAGAAGTAGAGTTGCCTCCAGTGGCGGCTACAGATGAGATGCTTGAGGCAGAGGCTACAGATGAGATGCTTGAGGTAGATGCTACAGAGGAGATGCTTGAGATAGAGGAGCCTGCAGTGGATGTTACAGAGGAGACGACTGAGGTAGAGGAGCCTGCAGTGGATGTTACAGAGGAGACGACTGAGGTAGAGGCTACAGAGGAGACGATTGAGGTAGAGGAGCCTGCAGTGGATGTTACAGAGGAGACGATTGAGGTAGAGGAGCCTGCAGTGGATGTTACAGAGGAGACGACTGAGGTAGAGGAGCCTGCAGTGGATGTTACAGAGGAGACGATTGAGGTAGAGGAGCCTGCAGTGGATGTTACAGAGGAGACGATTGAGGTAGAGGAGCCTGCAGTGGATGTTACAGAGGAGACGACTGAGGTAGAGGAGCCTGAGTGGATGTTACAGAGGAGACGATTGAGGTAGAGAGCCTGCTGTGGGTTACGCGATTGAGGTGAGCCTGCAGTGGATGTTACAGAGGAGACTAGCCTGCAGTGGATGTTACAGAGGAGACGACTGAGGTAGAGACTACAGAGAGGACGCTTGATGTAGAGGAGCCTGCAATGGATGTTACAGAGGAGACTATTGAGGTAGAGGCTACAGAGAGGACGCTTGATGTAGAGGAGACTGCAGTGGATGTTACAGAGGAGACGTTTAAAGTAGAGGAGCCTCCAGTGGATGTTACAGAGGAGACAATTGAGGTAGAGGAGCCTGCTGTGGATGTTACAGAGGAGACAATTGCAGTAGAGGAGCCGCTGGATATTACAGAGGAGACGATTGAGGTAAAGGCTACAGAGGGGACTCTTGACCTAGAGGAGCCTGCAGTGGATGTTAAAGAAGAGACATCTGAGGTAGAGGCTACAGAGGGGACACTTGATGTAGAGGAGACTGCAGTGGATGTTACAGAGGAGACGTTTAAAGTAGAGGAGCCTCCAGTGGATTCTACAGAGAAGACGATTGAGGTAGAGCAGCCTCTAGTGGATGCTACAGAGCAGCCAATTGATATAGAGAAGACTGTGGATGCGACAGAGGACTACCTTTGGGTTTGGCCACCAGTTACAAGAATGGCTGTTACAGAACAGCCTACCACCAAAATGATTACTCTCTTCCCCCCTGAGGAAGATGCTGAGGAGACCCTCCCAACTGTTGAACCTAAGGAAGATGAAGGTAATGTTCTGCTTATAAACCAAGTGGCAAAATTTATGGAAGCATTTTTTGATTTCAATTTCAATCTTTTTGATTGAAATGGATTTGTATGTCATTTTCTGATATTTTTTATTTTATTTAAAAAGGACCCACAACTACTGAGGCGGCTTTAGAGAAGCAACCAGACGGAGACAATCAAATGATCACCACTACAGCATCTCTACACGTAGGATCTGCATCCATCGAAACATTCACCACTGTTACACAATCACCAAACATGCCTTTATCTGAGGATGATGTCATCCAAGCAGAGCCTGAGGAAGTCCCCTCAGCAAATATTCCCCCTGGACCTTCAGAAGGATGGGACACTCTCCAAGATGAGGAACCACTTGAGACGGACGTGGATATCTCTAATGACTCGGACATACAGGAGGATGTAGAAAAGGTAGAGGACGGTACAGAAGCCGCCAATACGCTGGACGAGTTTGGCAGTGGATTAGAAGGCCCATTTGAGTCCACCGCACCCCCAGCACTCACACACATGAACACTCCTTTAATGGCCAGTACTGGAAAAGCCAAAGAAATGGTGGTGTTCTTTAGTTTGCGAGTCACTAACATGATGTTTTCAGAGGACCTGTTCAACAAAAGCTCTCCTGAGTACAGGTCATTGGAGAATACCTTTCTTCAGCTGGTAGGTAAACACATATTTGTGCTCGATATTATCTCTCTGCATGCCTTGTTGTCATACCTGTATTTTTAGCTGCAAGCTCTTGTTTCAAACTGTTTGATAAGCTACTTGTGCATTAAGCAATGGTTGGATGTGTGAAGTGAAGTGAAGTGAACATTTAAGTAGCCCCAAGTGAGTAGGGGCTATTTTTGAAACTAGACAAGTGATGATGTAAGCCTGATTAAATTAATTAATGAATTAATGAATTAATTAAACCATACTGGTGCTATATGTTAACAGCCAAGTACATTGGGGTAGAGTTCTCAGATTTCATCAGAAGACCTGTCCATATAAAAAACTGGCTACATTTTGTTTTACTTAGAACCAGTTCTCTGAGCCCAGAGACTCGCCAAATCCTGGAGCCAGTAAATCTGGGACTGGGAGACAGAGGACGTTAGCTTCAATACCGGTATTTCCATATTGGAACTATTTCTTTCATGTCTCAGAGAGAGCATGGCCTATTTATTTTCTAAATGTTCTGTACATATCTCAAACATGTATTAGAATCTATCTTAGAATTTGCTTTCATTGACTAACATTTGCCTGCGAGTAGCACTTGACAAAAATTAACATCTCTACAACCACTGACTCATTTGTCAACGGTGTTTGGCTAAATGATACAGTGCCTTGCGAAAGTATTCGGCCCCCTTGAACTTTGCGACCTTTTGCCACATTTCAGGCTTCAGCCGTAAAGATATAAAACTGTATTTTTTTGTGAAGAATCAACAACAAGTGGGACACAATCATGAAGTGGAACGACATTTATTGGATATTTCAAACTTTTTTAACAAATCAAAAACTGAAAAATTGGGCGTGCAAAATTATTCAGCCCCTTTACTTTCAGTGCAGCAAACTCTCTCCAGAAGTTCAGTGAGGATCTCTGAATGATCCAATGTTGACCTAAATGACTAATGATGATAAATACAATCCACCTGTGTGTAATCAAGTCTCCGTATAAATGCACCTGCACTGTGATAGTCTCAGAGGTCCGTTAAAAGCGCAGAGAGCATCATGAAGAACAAGGAACACACCAGGCAGGTCCGAGATACTGTTGTGAAGAAGTTTAAAGCCGGATTTCGATACAAAAAGATTTCCCAAGCTTTAAACATCCCAAGGAGCACTGTGCAAGCGATAATATTGAAATGGAAGGAGTATCAGACCACTGCAAATCTACCAAGACCTGGCCGTCCCTCTAAACGTTCAGCTCATACAAGGAGAAGACTGATCAGAGATGCAGCCAAGAGGCCCATGATCACTCTGGATGAACTGCAGAGATCTACAGCTGAGGTGGGAGACTCTGTCCATAGGACAACAATCAGTCGTATATTGCACAAATCTGGCCTTTATGGAAGAGTGGCAAGAAGAAAGCCATTTCTTAAAGATATCCATAAAAAGTGTTGTTTAAAGTTTGCCACAAGCCACCTGGGAGACACACCAAACATGTGGAAGAAGGTGCTCTGGTCAGATGAAACCAAAATTGAACTTTTTGGCAACAATGCAAAACGTTATGTTTGGTGTAAAAGCAACACAGCTCATCACCCTGAACACACCATCCCCACTGTCAAACATGGTGGTGGCAGCATCATGGTTTGGGCCTGCTTTTCTTCAGCAGGGACAGGGAAGATGGTTAAAATTGATGGGAAGATGGATGGAGCCAAATACAGGACCATTCTGGAAGAAAACCTGATGGAGTCTGCAAAAGACCTGAGACTGGGACGGAGATTTGTCTTCCAACAAGACAATGATCCAAAACATAAAGCAAAATCTACAATGGAATGGTTCAAAAATAAACATATCCAGGTGTTAGAATGGCCAAGTCAAAGTCCAGACCTGAATCCAATCGAGAATCTGTGGAAAGAACTGAAAACTGCTGTTCACAAATGCTCTCCATCCAACCTCACTGAGCTCGAGCTGTTTTGCAAGGAGGAATGGGAAAAATTTCAGTCTCTCGATGTGCAAAACTGATAGAGACATACCCCAAGCGACTTACAGCTGTAATCGCAGCAAAATGTGGCGCTACAAAGTATTAACTTAAGGGGGCTGAATAATTTTGCACGCCCAATTTTTCAGTTTTTGATTTGTTAAAAAAGTTTGAAATATCCAATAAATGTCGTTCCACTTCATGATTGTGTCCCACTTGTTGTTGATTCTTCACAAAAAAAATACAGTTTTATATCTTTATGTTTGAAGCCTGAAATGTGGCAAAAGGTCGCAAAGTTCAAGGGGGCCGAATACTTTCACAAGGCACTGTACATACAGTACCAGTCAAAAGTTTGGAAACACTAACTCATTCAAGGGTTTTTCTTTATATTTATTATTTTCTACATTGTAGAATAACAGTGAAGACATCAAAACTATAAAATAACACTTATGGAATCATGTAGTAACCAAACAAGCGTTAAACAAATCTATATATAGCGACCCTTTGCCTTGATGACAACTATGCAAAGTCTTGGCATTTTCTCAACCAGCTTCATGAGGTAGTCACCTGGAATGCATTTCAATAAACAGGTGGGTCTTGTTAAATATTAATTTGTGGAATGTCTTTCCTTAATGCGTTTGAGACAATCAGTTGTATTGTGACAAGGTAGGGGTGGTATACAGAAGATAGCCTTAGCTGGTAAAAGACCATGTCCATATTACGGCAAGAACAGCTCAAATAAGTTAAGAGAAACGACAGACCATTATAACGACATGAAGGTCAGTCAATGTGGAAAATGTCAAGAACTTTGAAAGTTTCTTCAAGTGCAGTTGAAAAAACCATCAAGCGCTATGATGAAACTAGCTATCAGCTATGATGAAACTAGCTATCATGAGGACAGCCACAGGAAAAGAAGACCCAGAATTACATTAGAGTTAACTGCACCTCATATTGCAGACCAAATAAATGCTTCACAGAGTTCAAGTAACAGACACATCAAAACAGCAACTGTTCAGAGGAGACTGCGTGAATCAGGGCTTTATGGTCGAGTTTCTGCAAAGAAACCACTACTCAAGGACACCAATAATAAGAAGAGACTTGCTATAGCCAAGAAACCCAAGCAATGGACATTAGACCTGTGGAAATCGAAATTTGAGATTTTTGGTTACAACCGCCGTGTCTTTGTGAGACGCAGAGTAGGTGAACGGATGATCTCCGCATGTGAGGTTCCCACCATAAAGCATGGAGGAGGAAGTATGATGGTGATTTGCTAGTGACACTGTCTGTAATTTATTAAGAATTCAAGGCACACTTAACCAGCAATGGCTACCACAGCATTCTGCAGCGATACGCCATCCCATCTGGTTTGCGCTTTCTGGGACTATCATTTGTTTTTCAACAGGACAATGACCCAGTACACATGTCTTCACTATTATTCTACAATGTAGAAGATAGTAAAAATAAAGAAAGACCCTTGATTGAGTAGGTGTGTCCAAACATTTGACTGGTACTGTACCTGCAATTTCTGAAATGTATTTTTATTAATCAATGTAACGATATAACGATTTCTTTCATGTCTGTTCGTCTGAGTCTTTCAACAATGTTTTTGTTCTATGTTGTTGGTTTTGTCTAAGACAGTGACATTAGCCTTAATTCTGTGCATTCAGCTCAAGGTTTGGTTTATCTGGGTCTCATATGGTGATAAGAGCTAGCTAATGGTAATGAGGTTTGTTCATAATAAACCATGTCTACGGATGTGTATAGAATTTGTAAGTCTGTCCACCAAGATTTGCCAAAGTTGAATAAGGTAACGAAAGCTAAGAATGTCTGTTTCAGGTATGAAATGGTGTATAGGTATACAGTGCATTTGTAAAGTTTTCAGACCCCTTGACTTTTTACAAATTTTGTTACGTTACAGCCTTATTCTAAAATGCATTTAAAAAATCACTCATCAATCTACACACAATACCAAATAATGACAAAGCAAAAACAGTTTTTAGAAATTTTTGCAAATGTATTAAAAAAAATGGAAATATTACATTTACATAAGTATTCAGACCCTTTACTCAGTACTTTATTGAAGCACCTTTGGCAGCGATAACAGCCTCAAGTCTTCTTGGGTATGACATTGCAAGCTTGGCACACCTGTATTTGGGGAGTTTCTCCCATTATTTTCTGAAGATCCTCTCAAGTTCTGTCAGGTTGGATAGGGAGCATCGCTGCAGAGCTATTTTCAAGTCTCTTCAGAGATGTTTGATTGGGTTCAAGTCCGCACTCTGGCTGCGCCATTCAAGGACATTCAGAGATTTGTCCAGAAGCCACTCCTGCGTTGTCTTGGCTGTTTGCTTAAGGTCGTTGTCTTGTTGGAAGGTTAACCTTCTCCCCAGTCGGAGGCCCTGTGCGCTCTAGAAACTGATTTTCATCAAGGATCTCTCTGTACTTTGCTCTGTTCATCTTTCCCTCAATACTGACTAGTCTCCCAGTCCCTGCAGCTGAAAAACATCCCCCAAAAACATCCCCACAGCATGATGCTGCCACAACCATGGTTCACCGTTGGGATAGGTTTCCTAGCACCATTCTGGCCAAATAGTTCAATCTTGTTTCTCATTGTCTGAGAGTCCTTTAGGTACATTTTGGTAAACTCCAAGCAGGCTGTCATGTGTCTTTTACTGAGGCGTGGCTTCCGTCTGGCCACTCTACCATAAAGGCCTGATTGGTAGAATGCTGCAGAGATGGTTGTCCTTCTGGAAGTTTCTCCCATCTCCACAGAGAAACTCTAGAGCTCTGTCAGAGTAACCATCAGAGTGACCATCAGGTTCTTGGTCACCTCCCCCCGACCAAGGCCCTTCTGCCCCAATTGTTCAGTTTGGCCACACTCTAGAGCTCTGTCAGAGTGACCATCGGGTTCTTGGTCATCTCCCTGACCAAGGCCCTTCTCTCCCAATTGCTCAGTTTGGCCACACTCTAGAGCTCTGTCAGAGTGACCATCGGGTTCTTGGTCATCTCCCTGACCAAGGCCCTTCTCTTCCAATTGCTCAGTTTGGCCACCCGTTTCTAGAGCGCACAGGGCGTCCGACTGGGGAGAAGGTTAACCTGCCAAACTGGGGGAGAAGGGCCTTGGTCAGGGAGGTGACCAAGAACCCAATGGTCACTCTGACAGAGCTCTAAAGTTCTAGGAAGAGTCTTGGTGGTTCCAAACGTATTAAATTTAAGAATGATGGAGGCCACTGTGTTCTTGGGGACTTTCAAAGCTGCAGACATGTTTGTTGTTGTTGAATTTTTACCCCCTTCTTCTCCCCAATTTCGTGGTATCCAATTGTTAGTAGCTACTACCTTGTCTCATTGCTACAACTCCCGTACGGGCTCGGGAGAGACGAAGGTTGAAAGTCATGCGTCCTCCAATACACAACCCAACCAAGCCGCACTGCTTCTTAACACAGCGCGCATCTGTTACGCCCCTGAAAACAGGGGAGAAATAATCACGAGAGTGATACGGTGTTGTATTCTCAATTCAACGTTTAGTGTAATCATTTCACAAAAGTAACACATTACAAAACAACAGAAAACCCATTATACAAATAACACAGCAAAATATCTTATTAACAACGCACATGTTCATTCACAATCGACATAAAATGGCAGCTACTCTCAGTACGATGCTGTTCTTCACTTCAACCGAGCAGGGCTAATATTACTGTTACGGTTTTCTTCCATCGAAGGAGAGTGAAGACAAAAACACGAACTATACAAAAACAATAAACGTAACGTTTTTTTACGTTTTTTAAAATCTTTTTAACCTTAGATGTTTTAAGATCCTCACATACTATGAACTTACGAATACTTTTTAATGTATAACAGGCTATGAATATTTCCTTTAACCTGTCACACATCCAACCCGGAAGCCAGCCGCACCAATGTGTCGGAGGAAACACCGTGCACCTGGCAACCTTGGCTGGCGCGCACTGCACCCGGCCCGCCACAGGAGTCGCTGGTGCCCGATGAGACAAGGACATCCCTACCGGCCAAGCCCTCCCTAACCCAGACGACGCTATGCCAATTGTGCGTTGCCCCACGGACCTCCCACTGCAGACGTTTTTTAGTACACTTCCTTAGATCTGTGCCTCTACATAATCCTGTCTCGGAGCTCTACGGGCAATTCCTTCGACCTCATGGATTGTTTTTTGTTCTGACAAGCATTGTCAACTGTTGGACCTTATATAGACAGGTGTGCGTCTTTCCAAATCATGTCCAATCAATTAAATTTACCACAGGTGGATTCCAATCCATTGTAGAAACATCTCAAGGATGATCAATGGAAACAGGACCTGATCACAATTTCGAGTCTCATAGCAAAGGGTCTGAATACTTATGTAAATAAGCTATTTCTGTCCTTTATTTGTACATTTGCAAACATTTCTAAAACCCTGTTTTGGCTTTGCCATTATGGAGTATTGTGTGTAGACTGATGAGGAAAAAAACATTATTTTATACATTTTAGAATAAGGCTGTAACATAACAAAACGTGGATTGCCCTGTATGTCTATACGGGCAGCATTATGTCCATATGGGCAGCATTATGTCCATATGGGCAGCATTATGTCCATATGGGCAGCATTATGTCCATATGGGCAGCATTATGTCCATATGGGCAGCAGTATGTCCATACGGGTAGTAGTATGTCCATATGGGCAGCATCATGTCCATATGGGCAGCAGTATGTCCATACGGGTAGCAGTATGTCCATATGGGCAGCAGTATGTCCATACGAGTAGCATTATGTCCATACGGGCAGCAGTATGTCCATACGGGCAGCAGTATGTCCATACGGGTAGCAGTATGTCCATACGGGTAGCAGTATGTCCATATGGGCAGCATTATGTCCATACGGGTAGCAGTATGTCCATACGGGCAGCAGTATGTCCATACGGGTAGCAGTATGTCCATATGGGGGCAGCAGTATGTCCATACATATGGCAGTATGTCCATACGGGTAGCAGTATGTCCATATGGGCAGCAGTATGTCCATACGGGTGGCAGTATGTCCATACGGGTAGCAGTATGTCCATACGGGTGGCAGTATGTCCATATGGGCGGCAGTATATCCATGCGGGCGGCAGTATGTCCATATGGGTGGCATTATGTCCATATGGGTGGCATTATGTCCATATGGGCAGCAGTGTGTTGTGCTCTCTTATCACTTACGCAAGAAGACGAGAGATAAGATGTTGTTATCAATATCCAGGTTTAAGTCTTTAAAAACCACAGTGAGACAATTATTTACATCCATTGTTTTTTTTAGGAACATCCAACTATTGTAGACTGCTTAGAAATGTGCTTGGAATAATTTTGATCTTGTGCTCTGTAGCCTTTTGTTCTCAATATGCATCACAATGTTTGTATTAAATTCTGACTAGTGTGCATGCTTGCTTTAGCTTGCTACATACATTTGAAAGAGGCATTGTGGTAAAGGAATGTTTGGTCATTTTGGGTAGTTATTAAAAAAACACAAGCCACATTAAAATATTATTTTCATATGTTGGCTACTTATGTGTCCGCGTGTGTGAGTAGGACTGTAGAAGTGGATAAACTGAATAAGTTGTTGATATTGCTAAAGCAGGAAAGTCTTTTGTACAGTTGTGGGGTGAGACTTGCCAAACTCCCTCATTGCTAATATGTGGACAGCCCCGGGTTGGTCTGAATCATAGAACCCAATAGACTACTATAGACAATGTTACCTTCAGGGGGTTTATCACTGAGTAAGAGCCTTTAGGTAATGCTGGTTAGCACAGGCACCACACACATTTTACAAGAGTACTTTTTAGTGGTCTCAATCAGCCTAGTTCAACATAAGTCAATTGTGTTTTTGTGTGCACGGATATACGGTTGAAGCCAGAAGTTTACATTCACCTTAGCCAAATACATTTAACTCAGTTTTTCACAATTTCTGACATTTAATCCTAGTAAAAATGATTTGTCTTAGGTCAGTCAGGATCACCACTTTACTTTAAGAATATGACATGTCAGAATAATAGTAGAGAAAATGATTTAGTTCAGCTTCTATTTCTTTCATCACATTCCAAGTGGGTCAGAAGTTTACATACACTCAATTAGTATTTGGTAGCATTGCCTTTAAATTATTTAACTTGGGTCAAACGTTTCGGGTAGCCTTCCACAAGCTTTCCACAATAAGTTGGGTGTATTTTGGCCCATTCCTCCTGACAGAGCTGGTGTAACTGAGTCAGGTTTGTTGGCCTCCTTGCTCGCACACGCTTTTTCAGTTCTGCCCGCACATTTTCTATAGGATTAAGGTCAGGGCTTTGTGATGTCCACTGTAATACCTTGACTTTGTTGTCCTTAAGCCATTTTGCCACAACTTTGGAAGTATGCTTGGGGTCATTGTCCATTTGGAAGACCCATTTGCGACCAAACTTTAACTTCCTGACTGATGTCTTGAAATGTTGCTTCAATATATCCACATCATTTTCCTGCCTCATGATAACATCTATTTTGTGAAGTGCACCAGTCCGTCCTGCAGCAAAGCACCCCCACAACATGATGCTGCCACCCCCTGTGCTTCACAGTGTTCTTCGGCTTGCAAGCATCCCCCTTTTTCCTCCAAACATAATGATGGTCATTATGGCCAAACAGTTCTATTTTTGTTTAATCAAACCAGAGACATTTCTCCAGAAAGTACGATCTTTGTCCCCATGTGCAGTTGCAAACCGTAGTCTGGCTTTTTTATGGCAGTTTTGGAGCAGTGGCTTCTTCCTTGCTGAGCTGCCTTTCAGGTTATGTCGATATAGGACTTGTTTTACTGTGGATATAGATACTTTAGTACCTGTTTCCTCCAGCATCTTCACAAGGTCCTTTGCTGTTGTTCTGGGATTGATTTGCACTTTTCACACCAAAGTCCGTTCATCTCTTGGAGACAGGAAGTGTCTCCTTCCTGAGCGGTATGACGGCTGCGTGGTCCCATGGTGGTTTATACTTGTGTACTATTGTTTATACAGATGAACATGGTACCTTCAGGCATTTGGAAATTGCTCCCAAGGATTAACCAGACTTGTTCTGAGGCTGATTTCTTTTGATTTTCCCATGTTGTCAAGCATAGAGGCACTGAGTTTGAAGGTAGGCCTTGAAATGCATCCACAAGTACACCTCCAATTGACTCAAATTATGTCAAATAGCCTATCAGAAGCTTCTAAAGCCATAATTTTCTGGAATTTTCCAAGCTGTTTAAAGGCACAGTCAACTTAGTGTATGTAAACTTCTGACCCACTGGAATTGTGATGCAGTGAATTATAAGTGAAATAGTCTGTCTGTAAACAATTGTTGGAAAAATGACTTGTGTCATGCACAAAGTAGATGTCCTAACCGACCTGCCAAAACTATAGTTTGTTAACAAGTCATTTGTGGAGTGGTTGAAAAACTAGTTTTAATGACTCCAACCTAAGTGTATGTAAACTTCCGACTTCAACTGTACATGTACAGTATGAGATTTCAGGTACGTCTTTACAGGATATAGGCAGGATTACAGCTAATAGCATGGGTGATACAATTGGTTCAAGAGCACAAGAGAGAACAAGCTTTCCTCCCAATACAAATAGGTCGTAAGGAATTGGTACGTCATCACATTGTTTACGTTCAGCATTACCATTGCTATTTTGGACAGCCCTGCCTCCTCAAGAACAAACCATAATCACTTAAGCCCAACAAAGATAAACACTGCTTTCTTTTAGAGATCTGCATTCATACCAATTGCAATTGCAGCTAATGTTCTGAATCTCGTCCAACTTGCCCTACATCCGACGTCTATATTTGGTTTTAAGGCTTAGCTTGAGTTTGGTAGTGGGAAATGTTCTTGAATTCCACAGAAGTGCCTTAACTTTGTGTTATGTAACGTCCTCGGGCTTTAACATGGGATGGATATCAATACAAATTGGATTGCCTGCTCTTACTAACAGGGATCCAGACACTGCAGAGTAGAATGGAAGCGGGAGTACTGGAGGGCAGAAATCTACTGGTGCAGTCTTGAAATGGAACATGTTGTTTATGTAAGATTTACTTGATATTGTGATATAAAATACATAAAAACATAAGCCTGTCAGCTCATACTAATTCAAATCAAACCAAATCAAATTGTATTGGTCATATACACATGATTAGCAGATGTTATTGCGGGTGTAGCGAAATTCACAGCACAAAAGTTTGGAATACTATAGAGCAAACTTGTGTCACAATCACTTTCTACTATGCATTTAATGCATTGCAATGTTGTGGTGCAGGACGAAATGCAGGACAATTCCTGGATTTATCTATTAGAAAATTGTGAACTTCTGCTGCATTACTTTTAGAATATTTCATTCAATTTAAATAGGCAAGTCAGTTAATTCACAATTAAGTGCATCCAATAAAGTTAACCAGACGTCTTGTAATTTCAATCAGCTACATATCTAATAAAAACATCCATACTCCATCTCCAATCTTAAGTGGTTGCCCAAACCAGGGATTCAACATTAACCAGTGTGTCCAATTATTCTGCAAAAGAATGTTTTCTGCCAAAAACGAATGTGGTCAGAAGTTTGAATTGGTAAGTATTCACAATAGTTTTTGTAAGTATAGTTACTACTGTATGTTTTCATAATAGCTTAACTGTCCTTTAAATGGGCTAGCAAGACAAAGGTCAACAAATGTTTGAATTATTTCAATAGAAAGCTAGACTTGGTCAGTCAATGTAAATGCCAGTTATGGCAAGTTCTGACTAATTTCATTAGGTAGTTCCAGTTCAGGCCCATTTAAACGAAAAATCAATTTCTGTTAAACGTCGTACCCCATTTGTGATGTATCCTAGAGCCCCCATTGTCATACTACTTATTTTACTCCTGTCTCTACTGGTTTGTGTAGCAACCAATAATATTGGAAATGGAGGTTTAAGTAACTTCATAAAAAAATACTACCCATTTGTTTGATTAGAAAATGTTAACTGCAAAACATTTTCGATAATTGAGAATATGGTAGGGTGGTTTCACCAGGACATCCAAAAAAGAACCAGTAGATACACGTGTAACATCTAGACTAGTTTAAGCGAGTTTGTCATGCATCCTGGAAGTTTGTGTACACAATTTAATGAACTCAATACTAAGAAAAACTGTATTTTGATGACATAATATACTGTAAAAAGTATTATGTTATTTACTCAAATGAACATTGAAAGGTTATTGCTATACGCACCTAGTTTGTGCAAAGCAGGGGGTTAAGACTACAGCAACAGTGAGGATTGCGAACTTGTTGGATTTGAAATGCTGAGGTACATGGATGTACCTAAGCAATACCCCTGCTAGCAGCACGTTTGCTGGGGGCCTTACTACAGTATGGAGCATGGTGCTCTGCGAGGTGAATGAGGTTGTATGAGGCCCATAGGCTGTGTTTAGACAGGCAGCCCAATTCTGATATTTTTTTCACACTAATTGGTCTTTTGACCAATCACATCATATCTTTTCACATCAGATCTTTTTCAGAGCTATCTAATTGGTCAAAAGACACATTAGTGAGATAAAAAAGATCAGAATTGGGCTGTCTGTGTAGACTCAGCCATAGTGACCTGGCCCTGGTGATAAGTGAAGTAACCCAATCAGATACAGCTCCATAATGCCTCTTAACTCTTGGTATACAGGCATTGAACAGCTGCGTTAAAGCACCATCATGTTTCCTTCTCACAGTATTTGGTTTTCCTGTAGTTCTCGCTTGTCTAAATGCAGGTACCTTACTATTGAAGACGAGCGAGCAGCTATAATAGTGATGCTCAGTCTATTATTCTTGCTGGCAGTCAAGGTCATTTTTATAATTGCCAATCAGAAACTTTCAATGGACTCGGTAAATGGAGAGATGCCATAGATATGGCTAGAATAGAGAATTTGACAGATTTGAAGATTGTTCTGGTGGATTTGAAAACGGTTGTATTGTTGGTTTTTGTATTTGTTTCATGGACAGATTTTTGTTGACAGATTTGTCGTTGTACAGGTCTCAATGGCCTGGTCAGTTTCTTACATTTTAACCTTTTCTCTTTTAACTTGGAACTAACTAACTTCTTACAGAAGGGATACTAACTAATGCATGGTTTTGTGCTACATTTAGTAATGTTGATCATTTCAAGCCTGTAATTTGCATGGTTTTATTGTGATGAATGAGATTATGTATGCATACATTTTAGCAGTAAAACAATGTGCACTTCTGTTTAAATGACTCCAAACTCATAGTGTGAAGAGAGAGAAATATTGGATAAAACATTCATTTGAATTCAAATCTCTTCATTTGAATTCTTATACCCATTTTAATTCACGAGTCCTTCATGGGGATGGCATTGGTGATGGTTTTAAGATGACTTTCATGTAAAATACTGTATGCCAAATTGGCGTACTCTGTCCCAAATTACCATAACAATGGCCATTACATTTTTTAATTTAAATGGTGTTTGCCATAATGATGTCTTGAGGACTACCATGCCAACCAATACCATTTCCTCCTTAAAGCTAAAAGCGAATCAAATCAGATAGTTTTGAATGTCAACAGAATTACTAGTCAAATTACCGTGAGAGTGGAATCCCACATGTGAATGAAAGGGAAGTGCTGAAGCATCAAATGTGTGCTCTATACCCATTAATTTAGTTAATCCCCCCTCTTTTCCAGCTTCTCCCATATCTGCAATCTAATTTGACAGGATTTAAGCAATTGGAAATCCTCAACTTCAGGAATGGTAGTGTTGTGGTGAACAGCAAGATGAAAGTAGAAAAAGATGTGCCACATAACCTGACACAGGCCATTCACTGTGTGCTAGAAGACTTCTGCAACACTGCATCCAAACGACTAGACATTGAGATTGACAGTCGCTACCTGGACATAGAACCTGGTAAGCAATCTCTATATTGGCCTCAGAATGTGCTCACTGTCATAGACAGAAACAGCTCCTATCTAAATGATGGGGGCCCGGAGGATTAATTATACTTCTAGAATGCTCAATCTGGAAAGGCCAAAAGAATGCCACAGCAGCATAACTGCGTTGTCCTCTGCAGATGATGTCAAAAATCATTACTCTCTAGTCTCACAAGCACTTCCCTGGCAAAAACCTCATTACCTGCACCTTATTTAAAACAGACACCTTTATTCACATCAATCAACGTGCCCTCCAGTTTCTCCTTGGTCAGTGCTATCCGGGATTCTTGGGACGTTCCTACCCTAACCCCTAACCTTAACCATTTCATTTAAACTTCAATGTGGGGTATGGACATCCCAAGGATCTCCGATAACATAGGACCATTTGTCCTTTGCATGCGAGGACAATGAAGGAACAAATCGGGGAGAGAGAGAGGTGAACAGCATTTCATTAATGCTAATGAATTATCCTCTTGCTCATTTCAGCTGACCAAGCAGATCCCTGCAAGTTCTTGGCCTGCAATGAGTTCTCCCAATGTGTGGTAAACAGTTGGACCCAGGAGGCTGAGTGTTTGTGTGACCCTGGTTACAGCACTACGGACGGTCTGCCCTGCCAGAGCATTTGTAACTTGGAGGAAGAATACTGCTTCAACGGGGGCCTTTGTGACATCATCCAGGGTCATGGAGCCACCTGCAGGTAGCCACGAGCTAACCGGCCAAACAGAAAGCTACGGTCCTCACTTTCCACCAACTGAAACACTAGCAACATAGCTCTTCTTGATGTTGTATTGCACGAAAAATATATATATGAAATTCTTCAAGAGCTTTTCGGATTCAACAATGCTCCAGCACGTGCCCTAGGGCTTTGTTGAATCTGAAAGGCATTTTTGACATATTGAGATATAATTTTTTTTTTTTTTTTTACTGTAGTAGAAGGAACTATAGCCAATGGGGTTGACACTAATCCTGTTTTCTCTCAAACATTTTAGATGTCCTGTAGGGAAATACTGGCACTATCACGGAGTGCGCTGCAATGAGCTGGTGTCACTGCCTGTAGATCCAGCCATTTTCATAGCCTGCCTGGTGGGAAGCCTCACCTTGGTTTGTGCCATCATAGGCATCTTGGTATTCATAAACAAGAAATGTTTCGGGAACCGAAAGACTGTGACTTTGGTGTAAGCAGGCCTTTTTTTTAATAACCTTTTTAATTGTTTTAGAGTTTTGCTACAATAGCTAGTTATTGTTTTATAGCTTGGTTATTACGATCCTGTTATCTCCTTTGTGTTATAGGCATACAATTGCTCCCTATGCCTTTGAGAACACATTGAGAGTGAACCCTGTTTTTGAAAATGACGATGGCATCTTGACTCAAGTATCCAGCATAAGTACACCAGCACCCTCGAGTAGTGGTGCTGGTTCTTCTCAAACATCAGAGCAAGAAGCTTTTCGCGCTATTGAAAATATACATCTAAGTATTGAGGTAATCTGTATAGCTCAATTGGCCCCATATTCTAAACAAACTAATACCACTAATCCAAACCGTATGCAAACATCACCTAATGTTTACTAATTCCGCTTATGACAAATAATCATTTTGATTCACAAGAAACAACCTTCTATCCTGGCTATATTAAGAACAGGGCTGACAAAACAAGAAAAATTACAGCTTCTTTGTGATTAAAAGTAAAGCTTTAATGAAGTAATGTACTCACATAGGTTCTGTGGTACATCTTAAAAACTTCCAGAACAGATCACATAACAAAGGCTTAAAACACTCAGAGAGGACAATGCATTGCCTGAGGAAGACCAGTCGGCTGAAACATGGTGCGTTCTGAGTATTTCTAATATTATCTGTTCTGTTCTTTTTCGAAAATGCACCACAGGTAAATCACAGTACTGTTCTTCATTAAAGAAGCTCTCCTTGCTTTTACTTCGAATGATCAGCTCTTCTGCGCTCATTTTTTTCTTTGGTTAGTTCCTTCAGCAAATTCTGAAGGAACGCGTTTCTACTCCATAGTACAGTGAGGTATACTTTCATACCCTAAACCCATTCTATAGTATCCTCATTATTCAGTATCCATGAAATTGGATGAACCCTCAATGATAATGTAGAGATTAAAATGTCTGACTGTCTATCAATTCCTAAAATCTATGTGTATGCATTTAAATTCCCCTGCACATAATTGACCAGATAATATATACACTGCTCAAAAAAATAAAGGGAACACTTAAACAACACAATGTAACTCCAAGTCAATCACACTTCTGTGAAATCAAACTGTCCACTTAGGAAGCAACACTGATTGACAATAGATTTCAAATGCTGTTGTGCAAATGGAATAGACAACTGGTGGAAATTAAAGACACCCCCAATAAAGGAGTGGTTCTGCAGGTGGCGACCACAGACCAGTTCTCAGTTCCTATGCTTCCTGGCTGATGTTTTGGTCACTTTTGAATGCTGGCGGTGCTTTCACTCTAGTGGTAGCATGAGACGGAGTCTACAACCGACACAAGTGGCTCAGGTAGTGCAGCTCATCCAGGATGGCACATCAATGCGAGCTGTGACAAGAAGGTTTGCTGTGTCTGTCAGCGTAGTGTCCAGAACATGGAGGCGCTACCAGGAGACAGGCCAGTACATCAGGAGAGGAGGCCATAGTAGGGCAACAACCCAGCAGCAGGACCGCTACCTCCGCCTTTGTGCAAGGAGGAGCAGGAGGAGCACTGCCAGAGCCCTGCAAAATGACCTCCAGCAGGCCACAAATGTGCATGTGTCTGCTCAAACGGTCAGAAACAGACTCCATGAGGGTGGTATGAGGGCCCGACGTCCACAGGTGGGGGTTGTGCTTACAGCCCAACACCGTGCAGGACGTTTGGCATTTGCCAGAGAACACCAAGATTGGCAAATTCGCCACTGGCGCCCTGTGCTCTTCACAGATGAAAGCAGGTTCACACTGAGCAGACGTGACAGAGTCTGGAGACACCGTGGAGAACGTTCTGCTGCCTGCAACATCCTCCAGCATAACCGGTTTGGCGGTGGGTCAATCATGGTGTGGGGTGGCATTTCTTTGGGGGGCTCGCCAGAGGTAGCCTGACTGCCATTAAGTACCGAGATGAGATCCTCAGACCCCTTGTAAGACCATATGCTGGTGCAGTTGGCCCTGGGTTCCTCCTAATGCAAGAATGCTAGACCTCATGTGGCTGGAGTGTGTCAGCAGTTCCTGCAAGAGGAAGGCATTGATGCTATGGACTGGCCCGCCCGTTCCCCAGACCTGAATCCAAATGAGCACATCTGGGACATCATGTCTCGCTCCATCCACCAACGCCACGTTGCACCACAGACTGTCCAGGAGTTGGCAGATGATTTAGTCGAGGTCTGGGAGGAGATCCCTCAGGAGACCATCTGCCACCTCATCAGGAGCATGACATTACATCAAAGTTGGATCAGCCTGTAGTGTGGTTTTCTACTTTAATTTTGAGTGCGACTCCAAATCCAGACCTCCATGGGTTGATAAATTTGATTTTGAATTCAATTTGAATTTTGTGTGATTTTGTTGTCAGCACATTCAACTATGTAAAGAAAAAAAGTATTTAATAAGAATATTTCATTCATTCAGATCTAGGATGTGTTATTTTAGTGTTCCCTTTATTTTTTGGAGCAGTGTATATATATATATTGTATTAAAGTGATTTTCTGTAGAGATTCATTGTGGTGAGTCGTGATCAATACACCTCAAAAGATCCTTGGTTAATTTGAGGTCAGACATTTGAAGACTATTACAGTAGATGACTGTCAACAGGATACTCCATGTCAAACCATGCTGGTGAATGAGTAATAGAACCTTGTAGATGTCCAGTCAAACTCATGATCTTCTATGGAGCACTAATATTACCCAACCTTCACCCTCAATGATTTCTTCCCTTGAAATTATATTTAGTGCCAAACGCATGCCTGCATACCCCTTTAATACGCTTCTAGTGTGTTCCTTGTGACCCATGAACAGTGTAAAGCTGTGTTTATCTGATACTTTTCCCCAGATCCCCAGACAGCTCTACACAACCAGACCCGACAAGCTAGTCTCTGAAATGGTAGATTTCCATCACTGTATACCACACAACGAGGTAGGGGCGAAAATTCTGATCTTGGGCTCAGTTTGAATGTGTCATATTGTCTAAGGGTAGACGCAGAGTTGGGTAGGTTAAATTCTAAATGTAATCCATTGCAGTTACTTGCTACCTTGTCCAAAATTGTAACCATTAACGTAAAAGTAATCCAAGAAGCAATCATATCATTTTTCAAAATGATCTAATCTGATTACAATATTTTTTTCTGGTAACACAACTGATTTCAGCGACTGTTTTTTTGTAATCACATTGCATGTTATCAGTTACTCCCAAACCCTGCGTAGACCTCAGTTGTCCAATATGTTTATATATTGTATTAAATACTTTCTAGGAAAAGCATTTCAAAGCATTAGAAGGTAAGACATCAGTTAATAAGGTTGATTCTGATTTACTACTTAACCAAACCATAGTTCCTAATGCTGTTGAGTATGATTATGATTTAGAAAATGTCAAAGTAAATCACTGGCAGTAACATTGTCCATCTAACATGAGCATAATTACTTATTAATAGGAATAAAAATGATAATTGCAATATCACTGCATGCTAAAATGAAATTATTCAAATGATTGTGTGCAAGATAACCTATAAACATTCATAACATGTATTGTTTGTAATATAGTTAAATAATATGTAATTATGCTATATATAGCTGATGCTATTATAGCTGATGCTATAATCAGCAGCTTGAGAGTCATTAAAGGATCATTTCACAACATTTAGCACTTATGAATCTTTTTTAAAGTGGGTGTCAATAATGACATACCGGTAAGTATGTACTATTTTAATTGCGTTATATTTATATAATTTACTACTGTTTAGGGTATATTTCATGTGTCAATATGATTACAAATGTTACGTGCAATTTCTGACATAAAATAACATTTGATATACCCTTTTTTCCACTTTTCAGACGTGGCGACCACCAAATGAGTACCGAACCTGTTGCCTGTCAAGGGCATCAGAAAACGAATGCTTTGAGGTAACTGTTCTTTGATGGCTAATTTCTTGGCACCAAGATTCTTGGTTGCTTTGAACTTGAGCGGTATACTCGAAATATATCTTGTCTCTTGGAAATTCACGTCATGGCAGTGGACTCATCAATTACTGGAATTACTGCATACATTACATGGATAAGTGTACCTGGAATTGGATGTTACTGGAATTACTGCATACATTACATGGAGAAGTGTACCTGGAATTGGATGTTACTGGAATTACTGCATACATGGAGAAGTGTACCTGGAATTGGATGTTACTGGAATTACTGCATACATGGAGAAGTGTACCTAGGATTGGATGCATATTGCAGACGGCGTGTGGATATTACATGCTGGACTAGAAGGTTGTGTTAAGATATACCCTATCTATTTATACACAAGAGTATTTTCCTAACATTGAGTTGCACCCACCCCTTTTTGCCATCAGAACAGCCTCAATTCGTCGGGGCATGGACTCTTCAAGGTGTCGAAGGCAATCCATAGGGATGCTGGCCCATGTTGACTCCAATGCTTCCCGCAGTTGTCTCAAGTTGGCTGGATGTCCTTTGGGTTGTGGACCATTCTTGATACACACAGGAAACTAATGAGCATGAAAAACCCAGCAGCGTTGAAGTTCTTGACACAAACTGTCTCGCCTGGAACCTACTACCATACCCTGTTCAAAGGCACTTAAATATTTTGTCTTGCCCATTCACCCTCTGAATGGCACACACACATTCACAATTTGTCTCAAGGCTTGAAAATCCTTATTTAACCTTTCTCCTCCCCTTCATCTACACTGATTGAAGTGGATTTAACAATTGCCATCAATTTGGAATCATAGTGTTCACCTGGATTCACCTGGTCAGTCTAGGTCATGGAGAGAGCAGATGTTCGTAATGTTTTGTATATTCAGTGTATATTGAAGGCTAGGAATGTTTTTCAGATACTGTATATCCTTGACAAAGGGTGTTTTTCTTTCCTCACAATGAGGTATTTATTTACAAATTGATATACATGGTGGTATTATGACCTTAGATGAGATATTGCTTTAATGTTATTCTAACCTTTGTTCAGTGTCCCAAAAAAGAAAATGAATGTAAATGTTAACTCTTTTAACTTCATTCATGTTGTTTAAAGCAATACTCCTGTGTGTTATTTTAGTATAGTGTTGTGTAGATGCAAATGTAGTAGCAATACATCGGTGTGGAGAAAGTCAGTACTACAGTATACTGCTGTACAACACATTTCCACCAATCACGTGTGTTTTGAGTACAAGATCAAAAACACACTTGGTGGCTTCCCCCCCACCCTTTTACATTTAATATTGAAAAATAAAGTATTTTCCTACAATATCTTAATTTGTGGGGGTCAATTGGTTATTTCATTAAATTGCTCACAATCAAAATGTATTTCAATGAATTTTCCATCAACATTGTCAAAGTATTGTTATTTTATGATGATGATTATTAGAATATCCATTCAAAGTCTTTGGCTCTTTACTGCTCTTCACTTGGATCAAACAAACAGTCATCAGCCGTTTAGGAAATACAAATAGAAGTAGTCTTGCTATTAATTACAGTATACACAATAATAAAAGGTAGACTACATTTATTTCCTATATTGCAGTGCAACAATCAGCATACAATAGAAGTTAAATCTGAAATGGAAAAATAGCTACAAAGATTACACTGAGGAACGTGTAATGTCAACATTATTTCACTATACAGAAAATAAACAAGGATATCACTCTCATTATTAAATAGTTAATAAATGATAACTGCTGGTCCACAATGAGATGACGGACTCATAAGAAAGTCAAATATCAGCAAATGGAGTCAAGTATTCTAGATATCAAACCTGAAGGAAAAAAATAACACAATCACACGTACAAACGTTACAAATTTTCAACATGGTTATAGATGGGTTAGCAGCTAGCTGACATCATCACGAAAAAGATGTACGCGCGTTTCCATGGGGCAGTCGTCAGCAGTGTTTATTGTGATTCTGGACGGCCAGATTGCTAGCAAGAATGACAAACTGCCTTGTGTGAAATTGTAAGTGGCTCGTTTCATCTCGTTCTTGGTACCATGTCTTGTTTTGAGGTGTTTTGACTGATTTAATGTCAATAATAATATGGCTAGAATTCGCTAGCTAGCTAAACAACAACTAACAATGTATTTGAGAGACAAGTGGTCACTGTGCACATTTATGTTTTCAATAAACATTGGAGATGAAATATAGCTTACATGTTGTCAACAATTTAAGCCAACACCGTCTGTTTTGCCCCATTGGCTGTGCATGCATCAGTTTTGTTGCTAAACCAACCCATCTATTAAAATAGTTTGACAATTGCATTTTATGTTAGTGGTGAACAGAAAGCGCTTGGGAGTTACCTCTATGAAAATACATTTACAAATGCCTACAAATCCTATGATTGAAAAAATGTATAAACTTATTTTAAAAGGTCCACTGCAGCGGTTTTTGTCTCACTATTAAAATAATTTCTGGTAACAATTAGTACCTTACTGTAATTGTTTTCAATTAAAATGGTCAAAAATGAACAAAAAAATAGCTTCTTAGCAAAGAGCAATTATTAAGAAAGAATTTAGCTAGGACTATCTGGGAGTGGTCTAAGTAGGGAGGGGAAAACTGACAATTTGCTGTTATTGGCAGAGAGGTTTGGAACTCTCTTTCTTACTGGTCTATTAACTAATTCACCATTGAAGGCCACATGTACATCCCATCAAAACAGGCAAAAATTTCAGACGGTCTTTTCAAACATCTCTTACACATTATCAGAATTTTCACAGTATTATTACAACCTCATATTGTATCTTCGAAATATGTATAAAACACAGGCAAATCATGTTTTTGACTACACTGGGCCTCTTAAATGAGAAGTTCTTAGATGAGAATATATTGTGTCACCATGGCCTACAAATATAGTGCTTGAGGTTTCTTTCACCATGACATATTCATAGATAATAGGTAGACTCTACCACTGTGTGGCCTTCTCTGTCCCACTATTGTTTGTGGAGATATGTTCGGATGAAGGTTGGCTGCCGGGAAAGCTCAGCTATAATTAAATTACATTTGCATCTGACTGGATGTGTGCAGATACTTTTTCCTGTTTCTCCAACTGTGGCAAAAACAAAAAAATAGAAGATATTCTGAAAGTGTATATTTTCACAGAACCCCAAAGTGGTTTGTGCTCCACTTAATCTATGAGAGTTGTGGGTTAACAATGACATGCATAATTCAGTATTAGCTAAAATTAAGATGTTATTGTAGATACAGTATAAAAAATACAAATAAAGTGTAGTAACTAAATGTAACATGTCCCAGCATCACTGCAGCAACAAATAATCTGTTCTATTTGGACGATAACACTACTTATGACCTGCTTTATGCTGAAAAGGTAAACCCGAAATCCTAATTATACAACATAACATGTTGACACAATCAGTTATTCCCAGAGCCCATAAAGCCAAATATTGTAACATTTATTCAATCAAATATAACAGTTCCAACAGTGCTTCGTTTTCATTTAGCAATGAAACAAGGAAGTGCATCTTTGAAACGTGTCTCAATAATATCAAATAGTTTTAAGGCCTCGAAGTAAAGATTTCATTTAAACGTAGCCATTGCATGAAGACGGGATGTATATTGGTCTTTATTTTCACACAACAAAATAAACAAAACCCACAAAAATGACAAAAATCTACTTTTAAAAAAACACAACAAAGAACTAAGTAAAACTTTGAAATGCCCTCGGTGAGATGACTAAGCGTTGACTGAGTTTGGGAAACGCTGGGCTATCTGTGCACGTTTTGGTTTTAGCCCTAACATTACACAGTTGATTATTCGAATCAGCTGTGTAGTGCTTGGGCAAAAACCAAAACATGTACCCCTTGGTTTGGGAGACCCTGCATTAGCCTGAAAGGCTGCTATGATAGAGGGTGCTTCTGCTCTTTTCCCTTTATTTATTGCCTTCCTACTGAGCCTATGGACATGGGTGGTCCCTCTGGTTCACTGGAGGAGGTTCTGTAGCATGGCTGTGGCATACGTGGGCCTGGCCTGCTTGCTTTCGATGGCGTTTCGCAGGTATGTGATCCCGTCGCAGCGTTCCCAAATCTCCTCAAACTGCCGAGGCAGGATCTCAGCCCCTCTCTTCCGGGTCAGCCCGGTCTCTTCCAGGCTTAGCTCACACATCTCCATGTCGTCTTTCCCTGAGGATGGAGGGAGGGAGAGAGAGAGATAGAGAGACACTGACAGTCAAAACAGGATTTAATAGGGTAGGGAGAATGCATACACAGAGAATATATATGATTGAATAGGGATATTTTCAGGACACACGCACAAAACCATCTACTTGACACACTCATAATTACTGACCAACTAAATGTAATAACTAAAACATGCACTAATACATACTGCGCTTAGAGTTTCAAACACATCAATGTACATATCCAGAATATATCAAAGCTGATCCAGCTGGAGGGACCCACCTGCCACCAGCAGGATGGGCTGCTTGTCTGGGTGCAGTTCCAACTGCCTGGCGATCCAGGGCCCGTCAAAGTGGGAGTACCACCAGCCCTTCTTCTTGTTCTGGGGGTCCTTGTACTGGTCAGCGGGCCGGATGAAGGGAATGCGGAAGTATCGCTGCTGGCGGTTCATGGCCATCTCCTGCTGCTGGGTGGCCACGGCCGGGGCCGGATTCTGTTGGGCTGTAATGTGGCGGGTTTGACGTCATTATACTGCCAGATATGATATTATGTGATTACATTTGGAATTACGGGTGTTTTTGTTTCGTAAGAGGAGCAATCCTGTGTTGGTCCCGTGTGACTCAGTTGGTAGAGCATGGCACTTGCAACGCCAGGGTTGTGGGTTTGATTCCCACGGGGGACGAGTATGGAAAAAGAGTATGAAAATAAATGCACTCACTACTGTAAGTCACTCTGGAGAAGAGCGTCTGCTGAATGACTAAAATGTACAATTTTATACAGAGAAGAGTCCATTAATGTTTGAAGCAATTTCCTCTCTGAAGTTAAGACCATGACTGAGTTGAAGGGGTGAATCTTTGGGTGGTGGAAGTAAGCAAAAACATGAAACTCTGAAAATATGAGACATCAAAGATGAGATAAAATACACAAACACATGCCATGGGGGGAAGCCAGGTAAGCTGCTTACAAGGTAGACTTTCAAGAACTTGCTTCCTGAAGCCAAACCAAAGGCAAAGTAAATGGGACCTTCGAGAAAGCTTTCACATCAATAGAGACATATGCAAATACAGGGAAAGCAACTAAATCTGTCTGTTCCTGGGATGAAAAAGAAATGAAGGGCAAACAAAGGAGACTGTAGCTTTCATGTGCGTAAAGAATATATTTACTTTAAAAGTGTTTTTTGGGGTACGAGGTGAATGCATCATGCTTAGCTGGTTTCCGAGGCTGAGATGAATGCATCATGCTTGGCTGTTTTCAAATCAAATCAAATTTTATTGGTCACATACTCATGGTTAGCAGATGTTATTGCGATTGCAGCGAAATGCTTACGCTTCTAGATCTGACAGTGCAGCAGTATCTAACAGGTAATATCTAAAAATTCCACAACAAAACCTAATATCTAACAAATTCCACAACAAAACCTAATACACACAATCTAGTAAAGGAATGGGAGGAGAATATATAGGTATAAAATATATGGATGAGCAGTGACAGAGCAGTTAAGATGTAATAGACAGTAAAGAATAGATAGTGAAGAATACAGTATATACATATGAGATGAGTATTGCAGGATATGTAAACATTCTTAAAGTGACATTATTAAAAGTGACTAGTGGTCCATTTATTAAAGTGGCCAATGATATCAAGTCTGTAGGTAGGCAGCCGCCTCTCTGTGCTAGTGGTGGCTGTTTAACAATCTGATGGCCTTGAGATAGAAGATGTTTTTCAATCTCTCTGTCCCAGCTCTGATGCACCTATACTGACCTTGCCATCTGGATGGAAGCGGGGTGAACAAGCAGTGGCTCGGGTGGTTATTGTCGTTGATGATCTTTTTTGCCTTCCTGTGACATCGGGTGCTGTCGGTGTCTTGGAGGGCATGTAGTTTGCCCCGGTGATGCGTTGTGCAGACCTCACCACCCTCTGGAGAGCCCTGCGGTTGTGGGTGGTGCAGTTGCTGTACCAGGCGGTGATACAGCCCGACAGGATGCTCTCAATTGTGTACCTGTAAAAGTTAGTGGGGATTTTCAATGACAAGCCACATTTTTGCTGCCTCCTGAGGTTGAAGAGGTGCTGCTGCGCCTTCTTCACCACGCTGTCTGTGTGGGTGGACCATTTCAGTTTGTCCGTGATGTGTACGCCGAGGAACTTAAACCTCTCCACCCTTTCCACTACTGTCCTGTCAATGTAGATAGATAGGGGGCTGCTCCCTCTGCTATTTCCTGAAGTCCACGATCATCTCTTTTGTTTTGCTGACATTGAGTGTGAGGTTATTTTCCTGACACCACACTCCGAGGGCCCTCACATCCTCCCTGTAGGCCGTCTCGTTGTTGTTGGTAATCAAGCCTACCACTGTAGTGTTGTATGCAAACTTGATGATTCAGTTGGAGGCGTGCATGGCCTTGCAGTCGTGGGTGAACAGGGAGTACAGGAGGGGGCTGAGAATGCACCCTTGTGGGGCCCCAGTGTTGAGGATCAGTGGAGTGGAGATGTTGTTTCCTACCTTCACCACCTGGGGGCGGCCCATCAGGAAGTCCAGGACCCAGTTGTACAGGGCGGGGTCAAGACCTGGGGTCGATACCCAGGGTCTCGAGCTTAATGATGAGTTTGGAGGGTGTTGAATGCATCATGCCTGGCTGTTTTCCGGTCCGAGGTGAACACAACATGCTTGGCTGTTTTCCGGGTCCGAGGTGAACACAACATGCTTGGCTGGTTTCCAGGTCCGAGGTGAACCCTTCATGCCTGGCTGGTTTCCAGGTCCGAGGTGAACCCATCATGCCTGGCTGGTTTCGGGTCCGAGGTGAACCCATCATGCCTGGCTGGTTTCCGGGTCCGAGGTGAACACATCATGCCTGGCTGGTTTCCGGGTCCGAGGTGAATACTTGATGTCTGGCTGGTTTCCGGGTCCGAGGTGAATACATCATGCTTGGCTGGTTGGAGCGAGTGGTCATGGTAGTGCACCACTAAACCCGATGAGGCGTCGTGGCAGCTGAGTCTTATTGGACGGGAGCTACAGTAGGTTTTAGAGCCGGGCTTTTTAGAAAACTAAGTGAATGTCTGAAAAGAACATGTGGGTTATTTATAAAATGTGCATTAATCCTCCTCCATCATCATGAGAAGAGATGACGCCATGGAGACACCCCTGTTTTTACCATCTAGGGCTCACTGGTGCATTGCTGCTTTTTCTTGCTTCTATTCCATGTTAATACGACAGGAACGCAAATGACTATTTCCCATTTTAAAAGTCAAGTAGTGTTGTCATGATACCAGAATTTTGACTTTGATACGATTCAGTTTAAATATCACAATACTCGATACCATCATGATACTCGATACCAAACTGATACCACAGCAAAAAAAAAGAAGGCATATTAACCAAAGTGACAGAATGGCACTTGATCCAGACAGATAACTCTGCTCCCCCTACAATTGCTGGGCATCTTTTCGAGTAAATATCATTTCATTTGAAAAAGGTTACATCAAAATGTTTTAGAGACTGTTGATTAATTAATGCATACATGGCTATATAACTCATACACTCAATTTTACTTTGTTTTTTACCAATCTAACTACATAACAGTAATCATTTATTTGAATGGTAAATCTCTATTGATAAATTGGGTAAATCAAGGCCTATTCACATTACAGGTGAATGCATATTCAATAGTAGTCTGTGCATGCATTGAGTTACTGAGCTTGTTTTGGCTGATTTCATGGGGCTTCAGATGACAATCTGTTTCCCTTCCATTTGGGACTTGTGTTGTACTGATCAACATTTGCATAGAAATATCTTCTTTTAGAAAAGTGTGCCCTGGCTCTTTAACCAGTAAGAACATCATTGAGAGGGCTGGCCCGTCAGAGCCCTATTCACACACACAGTTGGTTCAATAGATAATCTTTGGAAGAAAGAGACTGATGAAGTGAATAAATAAAGTTTTGGTGGCAATCAGCTTTGAAATCAGCATATTTTGCGTTATGGTTTGCATATTATCACAAACAAAGTACTGATGTTCTAGTAAGGGAAGTTATCCTACAAAGCTGGAAGCTAACGGTATCTTCTTGCATTGTAACGTGTTCTAGGTGGTAAGGACATTGTTTTGCCAATAGTTTCAACAGTTCTACATGCTGTGTTGCATTATTCAAGTGTGTTAACGTCTGTGCAGCATGAGCGAGGAGCTAACATGATGCAGACACCCAGTGAAGGCTAAGTGGAGCATGAGGGAGGAGCTAACATGATGCAGACTCCCAGCGCAGGCTAAGTAGAGCATGAGGGAGGAGCTAACATGATGCAGACTCCCAGTGCAGGCTAAGTGGAGCATGAGTGAGGAGCTAACATGATGCGGCCCAGACTCCCAGTGCAGGCTAAGTGGAGCATGAGGGAGGAGCTAACATGATGCAGACTCCCAGTGCAGGCTAAGTGGAGCATGAGGGAGGAGCTAACATGATGCAGACTCCCAGTGCAGGCTAAGTGGAGCATGAGGGAGGAGCTAACATGATGCAGACTCCCAGTGCAGACTAAGTAGAGCATGAGGGAGGAGCTAACATGATGCAGACTCCCAGTGCAGGCTAAGTGGAGCATGAGGGAGGAGCTAACATGATGCGGCCCAGACTCCCAGTGCAGGCTAAGTGCAGGCTAAGTGGGAGCATGAGGGAGGAGCTAACATGATGCGGCCCAGACTCCCAGTGCAGGCTAAGTGGAGCATGAGGGAGGAGCTAACATGATGCGGCCCAGACTCCCAGTGCAGGCTAAGTGGAGCATGAGGGAGGAGCTAACATGATGCGGCCCAGACTCCCAGTGCAGGCTAAGTGGAGCATGAGGGAGGAGCTAACATGATGCGGCCCAGACTCCCAGTGCAGGCTAAGTGGAGCAGGCATCGTGCTTTTGACCTATAAGGGGGACATTGGCTGCTCTGATAGACAGACTTGATCTGTGAAACACATTTAACAAAAGTATTGTTTTACATGTTCTAGTATTGAAAAAGTAGCGAAGTTTCAGGAATATCGTGCAGAAAGAAATAAAAAACAGATGAAAGAAACTGATAAAAAAGGATGCTACTGTAGAAAACGCAGAGTCCTTAATGGACACAAATTGTGATAGCGGGGTTAAGCCAGAACGTGTTAATGTCTGAACACAATCCTGGGTTGAGGAGCGCAGTCTACAGTAGAAGCATCCCAGGACAGGGAATCTCACTCACCGTAGTCAGTGATAGATTTGGGGGCCCTCTGCTCAGCAGCTGTGTCACGTTTCTTGTTCTTGGATTTCCAGGCGTGGTAGACCTTGAGACGGCGATGGAACTCCTCCCTGCATGCCGCCAGCAGCTCAATATCTACACAGGGATGACAACAGTAGATTAAACATGCTTAAGGTTATAGGAGTAGGCCCTTCTATTTTATGCCACCATTAATGTAATTTCCGTGAAACAAATATGGACTATTTTCTATACCACCTTTACCAATAAAATATACACTGAAAAAAAAATAGATGCAACATGTAAAGTGTTGGTCCCATGTTTCATGAGCCGAAATAAAAGATCCCATACATTTTCCATATGACCAAAAGATTATTTCTCAAAAATGTTGTAAACAAATTTGTTTACATCCATGTTAGTGAGCATTTCTCCTTTACCAAGCTAATCCATCCACCTGACAGGTTTGGCATATCAAGAAGCTGATTAAACAATATGATCATTATTACACAGGTGCACCTGTGTCTATACAATGCCACAGAGGTCTCAAGTTGGAGAATGTAATTGGCATGCTGACCGCAGGAATATCAGCCAGAGCTGTTTCCAAAGAATCAAATGTTAATTTCTCTACCATAAGCCACCTCAAACGTCATTTTAGAGAATTTGGCAATACCTCCAACAGGCCTCAACCTCAGACCATGTATAACCATGCCAGCCCAGGACCGCCACATCCGGCTTCTTCACCTGTGGGATCGTCTGAGACCAGCTACCCGGACAGATGATAAAACTGTTGGTTGGCACAGTTGGCACAGTTTCTGACAAAACTGTCAGAAACTGTCTCACGGAAGCTCATCTGCATGCTCGTCACCTCACCAGGGTCTTGACCTGACTGTAGTTTGGCGTCAGTGGACAAATGCTCACCTTCACTGGCATGCTGGAGAAGTGTGCTCTTCACAGATTAATCTTGGTTTCAACTGTACCGGGCAGATGGCAGACAGTGTGTATGGTGTCGACAGTGTGTACGGTGTTGCATTTTATCGATGGCAATTTGAATGCACAGAGATACCGTAACAAGATCCTGATGCCCATTGTGATGCTCTTCATCTGCCGCCATGCCCTTCATCTGCCGCCATCACCTCATGTTTCAGCATGATAATGCACAGCCCCATGTCGCAAGGTCCCAGTTGGCCTGCATACTCAACAGACATGTCACGCATTAAGCCTGTTTGGGATGCTCTGGATCGACCCATATGACAGCGTGTTCCAGTTCCTGCCATTATCCAGGAACTTCACATATACATTGAAGAGGAGTGGGACAACATTTCACAGGACAATCAACAGCCTGATAAACTCTATGTGAAGGAGATGTGTCTCGCTACATGAGGCAAATGGTGCTCACACCAGATACTGACGGATTTTCTGATCCTCGGCCCTATTTTTTTTTTTACGGTATCTGTGACCAACATAAGCATATCTGCATTCCCAGTCATGTGAAATGAATAGATTGGGCCTAATGTATTTATTTCAATTGACTAATTTCCTTATATGAACTATAAGTCTTTGAAATTGTTGCATGTAGCGATTATATTTTTGTTCAGTATAATTTCTGTGAATCAAATGTGGAGTATTTTCTATACCTCCTTTACCAATAAAATGTTGGTTATATCGATATAGTTTGAACATTCACAACTGGCCCAATGGACAGTGAACAGGTAAGTCTACACTCACACACAGTCGTTGCCATGTTTTTTTATAGAACAGATATATCGATATGGGAAAATGCAAATGATATCGACACAGATTTTCCATATCGGTGCCCATCACTAGGTACACATGTAATAATATTCAAGGTAATCCTCAAATTTTAATCTGCACCGGTCAGGAAATGACAAACGTTCAAATTGGTGAGAGAAAGCTGCAACAGGATGGGTGTAAATAATTCAAAAGGGCCGTGGAGAACGTAACAAAATCGTTACAACCCTCCAGATTTAATTTCCATCACAATTAATGCATTAGACAATTAGCCAGTTTCCCATCCACTCATATAGGGAACTTCAGGGCTGTGAACTAAATTAATCGGGCTATTAGCAGAACTGTTGGTCCGGAGCGCTCCCTAACTGCCAGCTGGCCTATTCATCTGTTTACATGTGGATTCAGAAAGACGGTAGGACTCTCCTCCATGTTTTACTACTGAAGCTGCTACAGAGAGCAAAACCCTGTAATCCACCATAATGGTAATCATTTCATCGTCTGCCACCGGACTGCATCCTTATTAACGTAGCAGCTGTGCGTACACTCTCCCGTCGGCCCTGGTCGACAGTTTCGCCCGGCTGCAATCTCCTCGAAATGACCCTTTGGCTGTCCCTGAAAACTATAGGAGAAATCACACCAAGTCAGGAAATTCAAGAGCGGGGCGAAAAGAAAAAGAAACATACCACACTTTTGAAGAGGTTACATTACTGAAAACACGGCCAGATGTTCAATTATTAACAAAGGGGCTGAATTAATGATGGCGTGATTGATGGAGGTGCACAGAGCAGGGTCAAGAATCTCCCCGAGAGCTCAACACCTTGCCTGTTTCTCCCAGGGCTTTTTCAGAGTAGCATAGTGAAAGGATGGGGCCCCATGCTGTTAGTAGCCCTTCAGGGCTGGTAGTGGTGAGAGGGGTTGGGGGGAAAGTCTTACCGCACGAGGTGTTGATGACGTCCCGCAGCTCAGCGTATTTCCACTTGCTCAGGTCGTACTTCTTCACGCCACCGGCTTTGAGTGCCTGCACCTGTGAACCCCTGCAGTCTCGGCAAGCAAGGGAGAGAAGAGAGGAAGTCAATTTAATTGTAAACATGAACATCTGACAGGTCCGAGGAGTGGGACGTCTCGGAATCCCAGCTCGGATTGGCGCACCATAGTGCTGTGGTCATGTTCAGACACTAAACTATTGGTAACAATCAGAGAAGTTATCAAGTGCTAAGTTGGGGAAAAAAGGGGCAAATCTGTCTGAGGGTAGCCGGACTGCATGTATATGCCCATTTCACCCTATAACCTACTCCCTAGTCCCCACCCACTAGGGCTGTCCCCTACTAAAAAAAAAGAGAAAGTCTGGTCAAAATGTTAAAATGTGTATCTTTCCATATCTGTTTTACTAAAATCAACTATAAATGCACTGAGCTCATTGTTTGACGAAATAAGACAAATAACTCAGGAGGGAGCCAGAAATCAAGATAGCCAGTAGGAGCGGGAGGATGGTCAGGTTTTCGCAGGTTCTACTGTTTCTCTCCTGAAGTTGCAGGTAATACGCTACACGAGGAATCGGCAACCTTTCATGTGGAATTCCAATTTATCTTCCCATTTCTACCGATCCGCATGCCAGTTAGGGTTTTCATATGCACATTTTTGTGGAACAGTTTAATTTATAATAACGTCTTCGTATCTCAAAATCATTGTCATGTGGTTTATCAAAATTCTATCAAAATCTAAATGAAAATTATACAAACCTAAAAAGTAACTTCTATTGCCATTTCCAACTACATAAAAATAGCCTATAAAGTCAACAAATAAAAACATTGTAGCCTGCAGGGAAAAAATATCCTGATAAAAATAAATATTCTATAAATCACATTGGCTACATTGCAACAAACTTGAAACATTGTATTCATTAACTTGGGTCCCTCCAGAAGCGGGAGCTAGCAAACTTGCAACATTATAAAATATTCTGGGCCAGTGAGCTCGGGACAAAGACAGCTGTAGGCTATTTGCGCAAGGGATAAAAAGTAATTAGGTAGGCCTATTTTATGACATTTCCACTAGATCAGAGAGCTGGAAAGATTTATATGCCTACATTTGCAAGCGGGCCAGGTACCCTGTAGGCCTAATTCTATGCGTAGTCAGGTGCGTGTCCTTACTCAAAATTGACAGGAGTGCTCAAAACAAAATAATAAACCAAAATATTTCTCAAAAGTGTAGCATAGGTTGTGCACTCTACAATGTGTCCACATCGACAGTGAGAACAGTAAAATACTGGAATAATAATAAATTGAATGCCTTAACAGAAATAACCGTAAACAAACAAACATTGTAGAACAGAAATTATAGGAATTAATGGTAAATGTACTACTGGTGATATACGTAATGGAGAATTGATAGACACTAACTATTCACACAATAAAGTTATGAAAAAATGAATGTGCACAAATTTGCGTGAGCGTGCGCATTCTGGAGATGAAAATTGTACATCTCAGCCACACTCCGCTTCTTTGACTGTGCCATTCTCGTGGCCTCCACAACGGATTAGTGTCGGGCCTCCACAACGGATTAGTGTCGGGCCTCCACAACGAATTAGTGTCGGGCCTCCACAACGGATTAGTGTCGGGCCTCCACAACGGATTAGTGTCGGGCCTCCACAACGGATTAGTGTCGGGCCTCCACAACGGATTAGTGTCGGGCCTCCACAACGGATTAGTGTCGGGCCTCCACAACGGATTAGTGTCGGGCCTCCACAACGGATTAGTGTCGGCCTCCACAACGGATTAGTGTCGGCCTCCACAACGGATTAGTGTCGGGCCTCCACAACGGATTAGTGTCGGGCCTCCACAACGGATTAGTGTCGGGCCTCCACAACGGATTATTGTCGGGCCTCCACAACGGATTAGTGTCGGGCCTCCACAACGGATTAGTGTCGGGCCTCCACAACGGATTAGTCTCGGGCCTCCACAACGGATTAGTCTCGGGCCTCCACAACGGATTAGTGTCGGGCCTCCACAACGGATTAGTGTCGGGCCTCCACAACGGATTAGTGTCGGGCCTCCACAACGGATTAGTCTCGGGCCTCCACAACGGATTAGTCTCGGCCTCCACAACGGATTAGTCTCGGCCTCCACAACGGATTAGTCTCGGCCTCCACAACGGATTAGTTCACAGAGATGGGCGCGAATAAGACAGGTGTCTCATGTGCCCCAAAAAATGATATATTTGTTTTATACATAGTACCAGTCAAAAGTTTGGAGACACCTACTCATTCAAGGGTTTTTCTACATTTTTTGTACTATTGTCTACATTGTGGAGTAATAGTGAAGACATCAAAACTATGAATAAACACAATTGGGATCAAAAAGTAACCAAACAGGTGTTAAATCAAAATATATTTTATATTTGAGATTCTTCAAATAAGCACTCTTTGTCTTAACAGCTTTGCACACTCTTGCCATTCTCTCAACCAGCTTCACCAGGAATGCTTTTCCAAAAGTCTAGAAGGAGTTCCCACATATGATAAGCACCTGTTGACTGATTTTCCTTCACTCCGCGGTTCGGCCCATCCCAAACCACCTCAATTTGGTTGAGGTCGGGGGATTGTGGAGGCCAGGTCATCTGATGCAGCACTCCATCACTCTAATTTCTTGGTAAAATAACCCTTACACAGCCTGGAGGTGTGTTGGGTCATTATCCTGTTGAAAAACCAATGATAGTCCCAATAAGCCCTAACCAGATGGGATGGCATATCACTGCAGAATGCTGTGGTAGCCATGCTGGATAAGTGTGCCTTGAATTCTAAATAAATCACTGACGGTGTCACCATCAAAGCACCCCCACACCATAACACCTCCTCCTCCATGCTTTACATGGGAAATACACATGTGGAGATCATCCGTTCACCCACACCGCGTCTCATTAAGACATGGCGGTTGGAACCAAAAATCTCCAATTTGGACTCCAGACCAAAGGACAAATTTCCACCAGTCTAATGTCCATTGCTTGTGTTTCTTGGCCCAAGCAAGTCTCTTCTTATTATTGGTGTCCTTTAGAGGAGGTATCTTTGCAGAAATTCGTCCATGAAGGCCTGATTCACACAGTCTTCTCTGAACAGCTGATGATGAGATGTGTCTGTTACTTGAACTCTGTAAAGCATTTATTTGGGCTGCAATTTGAGGCTGGTAACTAATGAAATCATCCTCTGCAGCAGAGGTAACTCTGCGTCTTCCATTCCTGTGGCGGTCCTCATGAGAGCCAGTTTCATCATAGCGCTTGATGCTTTTTGCGACTGTACTTGAATAAACTTTCAAAGTTCTTTACATTTTCTGGATTGACTGACCTTCATGTCTTAAAGTAATGATGGACCGTCATTTCTCTTTGCTTATTTGAGCTGCTCTTGTCATAATATGGACTTGGTCTTTTACCAAATAGGGCTATGATCTGTATGCCACCCCTACCTTGTCACAACACAACTGATTGGCTCAAACGCATTAAGGAAAGACATTCCAAAAATACATTTTTAAGGCGGCACACCTGTTAATTGAAATTAATTCCAGGTGACTACCTCATGAAGCTGGTTGAGAGAATTTCAAGAATGTGCAAAGCTGTCATCAAGGCAAAGGGTGGCTATTTGAAGAATCTCAAATATAAAATATATTTTGATTTGTTTAACACTTTTCCATATGTGTTACTTCATAGTTTTGATGTCTTCACTATTAATTGACAATGTAGAAAATGGTAAAATAAAGAAAAACCTTTGAATTAGTCGACCAACAGTCTATCGACCAAACAATTGACCAGTCGACAAATTGGGGTCAGCCCTACCACCCACCCACCCTGAATCAGTGTGTTCCTGGGCTTACTTAAACCGTCTGCAGCCTTTCCCTACCCTCCTGCAGCGCTCTGCTGAGACCTCTAATTCAATAACCCGGCAGGCAGGACTTGGCCCCTATTTACGGGTGGCCCTCCAGGTCTGTAAGGGCGTCTATGGGCCAAGGCTTTGGGCTGCTGTAGAGGGATCCTTGGGTGTTCTGGTGCTAATCCAATAGCTGACAATAAGCTAACCTCGTGGGAGGAGGACCAGCCTGGGCAGATAATAGAGCGACAGAAAGATGACAGGGAGAGACAGTGGAGTGTGTGGTGGTGGCAGCTCGTGGGGCTGAGTGCTGGATAATTGACATGTCACCCCCTCAATGTGCTCCTGGTGTAACAGGGATTGATGGTGAGAGAGACTCTGAGGGGTGTTGGCCAACGTTGGAGGGATTAAGAGCTACTGTAACAAGGGCTTACAAAAGAATGCCTACTGAAGATGAGACGAGCAACTCTGATGGATGTCATGCCTTTAAGGAAGTTAGTTGTGTTCAAAGTGCTATAGCTGTTGTCAAACCACAGCGGACACAAAATCTGATTTTATCCTAAAATAGACACACACAATCTGATTTCAAGATGCAATACATTTAACAAGATAACACCCTTGGCAAAAATGTCTTCATTTCCTATTGCTCACTAGGATTTTTAACTATTTTATAACGAACAAAACAATGATTTTCGGAAATTATTTGTTTGATTAATTTGGATGATTCTGGTGATCGTGTGTGTATCTGGCAACAAACCATTTATCACCATTACCACCAAGCCAGAAGTTGACATGTTCAGGGCCATTTCCTATAAACACAATAATACCAGTGTACAAAAATGACTGAACATGGTCTCTGAATCATACATATTCATACACAGGTAACTGCCAAAATAAAGGAAACACTTAAGTAAATGAGGGATACAAAGTACATAGGTTGTTATCACTGTTCCTAGGCCGTCATTGAAAATAAGAATTTGTTCTTAACTGACTTGCCTGGTTAAATAAAGGTAAAAAAAAAATAAAAAAAAACATCTCAATACGGTGCAGAGCATTCAATTTGGCTGCTGGGGGACAAGGAGACCCCTAGCTCCGCTAAAACCATTGATAACAACGTGCCATTTTCATAGGAGTTTAATCTTATAAATATTTGGTTTTATTTTCATCACCTCTTTTAAAGAGCATAGTCAGATATATATATTTTTATTTTTCCATGCAAAATGGTGACGTTTTATTGATAACGACCTATTGCAAGCAGGTGCTTCAACAGACATGTGGTTCCTGAGTTAATTAAGCAATTAACATCCCATCATGCTTAGGGTCATGTATAAAATGCCCAGTTGCCCATTGTTTAAGCCACCATGGCTAGAAGAAGAGATCTCAGTGACTTTGAAAGAGGGGTCTTAAAGGAGCCTAGGGGGTTTAAAGTGTGTGTGTCTCAGTCACCAGATTTGACACTTATGGAAGATTCTGGACTGGCGCCTGAGACAGCGTTTTCCACCACCATCAACAAAGCACACAATACATCTTGGTGTCGCATCCCTCCAAAAGAGTTCTAGACACTTGTATAACAAGGCACATTGAAGCTGTTCGCCCTATTAAAATACACTATGTTGGTGTTTCACTTATTTTGGCAGTTACCTGTATCCGTAGTATAATAGTATTCCCCATTAGTCACGGAGACCAGGGAGGCTTCCACTAAGAGCTGTCTGTGCAGCCATCTGATACGTGATGTCAGCGCGTGTTGTGACAGTCTCACACTGTTGTGACACTTGTGGCGTGTTGACACCTGTGAGCGGTGGAATATGCTTAACTGTATCCCTCAGTGACCAGGTGTGAAGAAGTCACTTGATGGGTGAACAGGTACCTGTAGGCCAGGTGTTCAGGAAACACAAATACAATACTCCTCTGTTAAAACTGTAACTAACCATGACTAAAACTATCATCTCTATGACGGTAGGTGCTACTGATATCATTACAAGAGTGTTAAGACTGAGTACTAACTAACTAGTTATTAAGTCCTGTCACCAACGGTGGTTAGGAGTTAGTTCTACAGTACATCTCAACTGTGTAGTTGATTAGTTTACAGAGGGGAATGAGCATTGTGTGTTTGTTCAAGTAATTGTGCAAAGCTAGCTTTCAAAGATACAATAGGAATGGAAAATAAAATGGTTTTCCAAGTCAATAAGAACAAATACAATGTATGACAAAAGCCATAGAATATACATTGTGAATGCTTGAAGATGTTGCTGTCCATCAGCACTGCAAACAGAGGATACTGTATGATTAGACTGGGGCAACAGAATAACCATCAGACCTATTATACATTCCTGTTTAGATTTGGCACGTAGTGGTCATGGTCATATGTTTCGACAGGCTAATTATCAGACGTGCTTATCCCCTGGCCCTGTTGATTCATGCCCTGGACGGGGAACACAATGGTGGATTGAATCATGACTGGAACGCAGTGTTATTTGGTTCTATCCAATGTGAAGAATTAGATAATTAGCTTATTGTTTATGATGGCTTTGCATGGGCTGGTATAATCCTGGATCTAGGTTGATGAAAGATTAGATGAGGTTGAGATGAAGGATTAATGGGTTGTGTTAGGTTACTGGAAGAAGGAGGATATGCTATTGGCTAATGTCTTACATGGCTCTCACTGTGTTTGGATAGAGACCTGAGAAAGACCCATTGCTGGGAGAGGGGAGAACAAGAGGAGGAGAAAAGAGGTTACACATGCATGCAGTGGACAGTTGTAGTCTCCTTATGGACCTAAGAAATACAACAGCTATTTTTATTTGACGTGTTGAATCCTTTCAGCTCCTATTAACATTTCTGGGTTAAACAACAACCTTGGTTGGGTCCTGTAAAAACCTAAATCTAGGGCTTGAGTATTGACACGTGACAATATAATCATACTAACATATAGATGGACAGATAAGTGTGTATATCTGTATGTGTACCTGCGCAGACTGGGGTCCATCTGGGCCTCGTCGTTGATGAGTTCGGCTTCGCTCTGGGCGATCCTCATGGCCAGCTCTCTGTCTCTCCTCTCCTGCTCCAACAAGGCCGATCGCTGGACGTCCTCCTCCCGCTCCAGCGCTATCTGGATGTCCATCTCCGCCTGAACACAAACACACGTTCATCATCGTCACTGCATCATAATTCTCAACATCCCCATCGCATCATCATGAGTCGTTCATCTACAGGGCATACAATTCCTATATGAAAACCGCTATTGATGCGAAACATCACTAGAGCAAAGAATAGACTATCATTATCACAAACCCTCGACTTTCAAAAAGTTGACATTTAAAAAGTTAGGAAGAGTATTTATTAAATACCATAGATTCACATTTTCATAGTGATTTACCCGAACACGCCACTTTTAATCTTCAAACACAGCCAATAAACAACTCGGATGTTGTTCTTCTCACACATTTCAGGGGAGAAATCCAGAGACCTCTGTAGCCAAACATTAGAGCAGGGCCAGGGGCTGAGGGGCTGTGCCGGGCCACATCTACCCCATCAGTCTCTGTCCTGGGGAGCGATGGAGCCTCGATTAGCCCTGAGTGACAGGAGGAGAACTTAGGCAATAACATGGCCTGCTGTGTGGTAAGGCCTGATTAGATATATTATCCTGGTTGTAGCAGCTGCTATGAGTCTCTCCCTGTGATTTCACATCTAGACGACGCAGAAATGCACCCAGAAGGGCACCGAGCAGACAGAAGGGCACCCAGCAGACAGAAGGGCACCCAGCAGACAGAAGGGTACCCAGCAGACAGAAGGGCACCCAGCAGACAAAGGGGCACCCAGCAGACAGAAGGGCACCCAGCAGACAGAAGGGCACCCAGCAGACAGAAGGGCACCCAGCAGACAGAAGGGTACCCAGCAGACAGAAGGGTACCCAGCAGACAGAAGGGCACCCAGCAGACAGTAGGGCACCCAGCAGACAGAAGGGCACCCAGCAGACAGAGGGGCACCCAGCAGACAGAGGGGCACCCAGCAGACAGAAGGGCACCCAGCAGACAGAAGGGCACCCAGCAGACAGAAGGGCACCCAGCAGACAACCACAAAAACAACTTAAATCAGAGACTAAAGGTCAGTGGGAACTCTTAAGACATTATGAAGAAGTTGGAGGGCTGTTTATCAGCGGGCTGTTTAATGGCGCGCTATTAATCGGAGGGCTGTTTATCAGCGGGCTGTTTAATGGCGCGCTGTTTATCGGAGGGCTGTTTATCAGGGGAGATATAGTGGTGTGGGGGCTGTGCTTTGGCAAAGTAGGTGGGGTTATATCCTTCCTGTTTGGCCCTGTCCGGGGGTGTCCTCGGATGGGGCCACAGTGTCTCCTGACCCCTCCTGTCTCAGCCTCCAGTATTTATGCTGCAGTCGTTTATGTGTCGGGGGGCTAGGGTCAGTTTGTTATATCTGGAGTACTTCTCCTGTCCTATTCGGTGTCCTGTGTGAATCTAAGTGTGCGTTCTCTAATTCTCTACGTCTCTCTTTCTTTCTCTCTCTCGGAGGACCTGAGCCCTAGGACCATGCCCCAGGACTACCTGACATGATGACTCCTTGCTGTCCCCAGTCCACCTGGCCGTGCTGCTGCTCCAGTTTCAACTGTTCTGCCTTATTATTATTATTCGAACATGCTGGTCATTTATGAACATTTGAACATCTTGGCCATGTTCTGTTATAATCTCCACCCGGCACAGCCAGAAGAGGACTGGCCACCCCACATAGCCTGGTTCCTCTCTAGGTTTCTTCCTAGGTTTTGGCCTTTCTAGGGAGTTTTTCCTAGCCACCGTGCTTCTACACCTGCATTGCTTGCTGTTTGGGGTTTTAGGCTGGGTTTCTGTACAGCACTTTGAGATATCAGCTGATGTACAAAGGGCTATATAAATAACTTTGATTTGATCGGAGGGCTGTTTATCGGAGGGCTGTCTAGGTAGGCAGCAAAGAAAGCTGGAGAGGGAGAAACAGATTTTTGCTGTTCTAGAGAAGTTGCAGAGGAAACCTTTGACGTAGGTTGAGGTGGGAGCTTTTATCAGGCCTGGGCCTTTACCCCTGGTAGATTAGAGACCGTGTAGTGGTGGTGACCTCCAGGAGAGAATCACCAAGGCGATAATAGGAGGGTAGAGGAAGACGCAAAGGGGGGTAAAAAGGGCAAGAATAGGAGGGCAGGGAAAAAGGGGGGGCTGGCTGGTTGAGGGGCTCCAGCAGTCTAAGGCACTGCATCTCAATGCTAGAGGCGTCACGAGACACCCTGGTTCGAATCCAGGCTGTATCCCAACTGGCCGTGATTGGGAGTCCCATAGGGCGGCGCACAATTGGCCAAGCATCGTCCGGGTTTGGCTGCCATTATAAACAAGAATTTATTGACCAAATACTTATTTTCCACCATAATTTGCAAATAAATTCATTAAAAATCCTACAATGTGATTTTCAGGATTTTTTTTCTAATTTTGTCTGTCATAGTTGAAGTGTACCTATGATGAAAATTACAGGCCTCTCACATCTTTTTAAGTGGGAGAACTTGCACAATTGGTGGCTGACTAAATACTTTTTTTTGCCCCACTGTAGTTGGTATGCCTGCTGGCAAGGTTGGTAGACTTTAGAAAAGCAGTTAATAACACTCACATTCCTTTCAATCTTTTACCCAGATTTTACAGAGATGCATAGAAGCACATTTAGTTTATTTAAAAAAAGGAAAATACAGCATAATGATTATGGCTCTGAAAAAGTTGTTTCAGGTTTTTGAAAAACGCATTCTCTAACTTCCGGATGGGGGGCCTAGCCCCCCTTCGGCCCACTGCCCAGCCATCCTCCGGTACTTTGTGTCCACCAAAAATACATTTTTTTCCCCCAGATGTCAAAAGTGGTCTCCTGATGTGGTTTAAACATTGTTGTTAACTTAGAAAATCAAATGTAGTGGTTTTCCTATTAAAAAAGTGTGATTGAGAGGGAAACACAATGTTTTAACATGGGATTGGTGTCCCCCCCACGGGACGGTTGAGCTAACGTAGGCTAATGTGATTAGCATGAGGTTGTAAGCAACAAAAACAATTCCCAGGACATAAGCTTTCTGCCCATATCAGATGTCTAAATTCTTGTTAATCTAACTGTACTGTCAAATTTACAGTAGCTATTACAATGAAAGAATACCATGCTATTGTTTGATACAACATTTTGTACAGAAATGCAATGGTTCATTGAATCTGTATAAACTTTGTACATACTCTGCTGCCATCTAGTGGCCAAAATATAAATTGTGCCTGGGCTGGAATAATACATGATGGCATTTCTCATGCGTTTCAAAGATAGTTAAAAAAAAAAAAAAAATGCAAGTTTTTTTCTTTGTATCATCTTTTACCAGATCTAATGTGTCAAATTCTCATACATCAATTTCACATTCCCACAAACTTCAAAGTGTTTCCTTTCAAATGGTGTCAAGAATATGCATATCCTTGCTACAGGCAGTTAGATTTGGGTATGTCATTTTAGGCAAAAATTTGAAAAAAGGGGGGTACGATCCTTAAAAGGTTATTAATAAAATACATAATTCAGAGAACAAACATCGGTGGCAATACATATCTTAAAGTAAAACTGTAAAGACTTTAATCTCAATGGTCAGAACTAGAACCACAAGCATTTCGCTACACTCGCATTAACATCTGCTAACCATGTGTATGTGACAAATACATTTGATTTGATCAGGAAAATTTTTCTAAGTAAGAGAACATTAAACCTTTTTAACATTTAACCGTAATATCTAACAAGTAATATAACCTAACAATAGGCCTAGACAAGATCCAAAACATCTAAAAATACACTGAATTTAAACATATTCAGTAATATAAATATTAAAGTAATGTCTTTCTACACAATACCACAACTATTGTTTCCAATCTATGAGGTAAACTTGATAAAGTATTCAATCATTTCACTGTGTATTTCAGATGGAGTCAAGCCATTAGAATGTACCAGAGGCCAACAAAATACACCCCATTCTGCAAAAAATGTTGAACCACCGGCCCAGGGGTGGCCGGCTACTGTATGTACTTGTGGAAAAATGTGATAAATGAGGAAGGAAGAGGATTGATGGAGATGGAGAGTTGAGAACAGAAGAAGAATGAGAGGAAAAGGGAAGAAAGGAGGGGGAAAAGGGGGCCCGAGGCTGGGAATAGAGGGCAGAGGAGGAGAGAAAGAGGGAACAGCATATGGCAATACAAGACAGAAGAAAAGGGGGATGAAGGTAGGAAGGAAGAGAAAAGTAGAGAATGGGAATACAGGGTAGGAGAGGACAGGAGGGGGAATACAGGGTAGGAGAGGATAAGGGGGAATACAGGGTAGGAGAGGACAGGAGGGGAAATACAGGGTAGGAGAGGACAGGAGGGGGGAATACAGGGTAGGAGAGGACAGGAGGGGGAATACAGGGTAGGAGAGGACAGGAGGGGGAATACAGGGTAGGAGAGGACAGGAGGGGGAATACAGGGTAGGAGAGGACAGGAGGGGGAATACACAGGGATAGGGGGAGAGGATACAGGGGGAATACAGGGTAGGAGAGGATAAGGGGGAATACAGGGTAGGAGAAGATAAGGGGGAATACAGGGTAGGAAAGGAGAGACGACAGGCTGCTCCATAGTAAGAGACGACAGGCTGCTCCATAGTAAGAGACGACAGGCTGCTCCATAGTAAGAGACGACAGGCTGCTCCATAGTAAGAGACGACAGGCTGCTCCATAGTAAGAGACGACAGGCTGCTCCATAGTAAGAGACGACAGGCTGCTCCATAGTAACAGACTACAGGCTGCTCCAAAGTAAGAGACTACAGGCTGCTCCAAAGTAAGAGACTACAGGCTGCTCCATAGTAAGAGACTACTCCATAGTAAGAGACTACAGGCTGCTCCATAGTAAGAGACTACTCCATAGCAAGAGACTACAGGCTGCTCCATAGTAAGAGACTACTCCATAGCAAGAGACTACAGGCTGCTCCATAGTAAGAGACTACATGCTGCTCCATAGTAAGAGACTACAGGCTGCTCCATAGTAAGAGACTACAGGCTTCTCCATAGTAAGAGACTACTCCATAGCAAGAGACTACAGGCTGCTCCATAGTAAGAGACTAGAGGCTGCTCCATAGCAAGAGACTACATGCTGCTCCATAGTAAGAGACTACAGGCTTCTCCATAGTGAGAGACTACAGGCTGCTCCATAGTAAGAGACTACAGGCTGCTCCATAGTAAGAGACTACAGGCTGCTCCATAGTAAGAGACTACAGGCTGCTCCATAGTAAGAGACTACAGGCTTCTCCATAGTAAGAGACTACTCCATAGCAAGAGACTACAGGCTGCTCCATAGTAAGAGACTACAGGCTGCTCCATAGTAAGAGACTACAGGCTTCTCCATAGTAAGAGACTAGGCTCCATAGCAAGAGACTACAGGCTGCTCCATAGTAAGAGACTAGAGGCTGCTCCATAGTAAGAGACGACAGGCTGCTCCATAGCAAGAGACGACAGGCTGCTCCATAGCAAGAGACGACAGGCTGCTCCATAGCAAGAGACTACAGGCTGCTCCATAGCAAGAGACTACAGGCTGCTCCATAGTAAGAGACTACTCCATAGACTACTCCATAGTAAGAGACTACTCCATAGACTACTCCATAGCAAGAGACTACATGCTGCTCCATAGTAACAGACTACATGCTGCTCCATAGTAAGAGACTACAGGCTGCTCCATAGCAAGAGACTACTCCATAGAAAGAGACTACTCCATAGCAAGAGACTACAGGCTGCTCCATAGCAAGAGACGACAGGCTGCTCCATAGTAAGAGACTACAGGCTGCTCCATAGTAAGAGACTACTCCATAGACTACTCCATAGTAAGAGACTACTCCATAGACTACTCCATAGCAAGAGACTACATGCTGCTCCATAGTAAGAGACTACAGGCTGCTCCATAGCAAGAGACTACTCCATAGAAAGAGACTACTCCATAGCAAGAGACTACAGGCTGCTCCATAGTAAGAGACTACTCCATAGCAAGAGCCTACAGGCTGCTCCATGATAAGAGACTACTCCATAGCAAGAGACTAGTCCATAGCAAGAGACTACAGGCTGCTCCATAGCAAGAGACTACAGGCTGCTCCATGGTAAGAGACGACTCCATAGCAAGAGACTACAGGCTGCTCCATAGCAAGAGACGACAGGCTGCTCCATGGTAAGAGACGACTCCATAGCAAGAGACGACAGGCTGCTCCATGGTAAGAGACGACTCCATAGCAAGAGACGACAGGCTGCTCCATAGCAAGAGACTACATGCCGCTCCATAGTAAGAGACTACAGGCTGCTCCATAGTAAGAGACTACATGCCGCTCCATAGTAAGAGACGACAGGCTGCTCCATAGTAAGAGACGACAGGCTGCTCCATAGTAAGAGACGACAGGCTGCTCCATAGCAAGAGACTACAGGCTACTATCAGGCAAAAGGGTCAATATGTGATGGGAGTGAGCAGTGTTGGAGTGTCTTGTAGGAGAAGGGTAACAAAGCTCTCCTTTTCCACAACAAGGTCACTTCATTGGGGTCACAAACCTGCATAATCTTCTTTTCTTCCTCCCTCCTCTTCCTCTCCTCCTCCTCCTGCTTCCTCTTATGCTCCATCTCTGATTTCCTAATGAGAGGGGGCAGGGACGACAGAGGTGGTTAATGCTCTTATATGGCAAAGCGCCATGTTACTTTAGATCACAGATGGACATGCCTCTACCTGATCAATGTTCTCAATGACATGATCAAACCATGAACCATGTATAAGCTCAGTCTCTGAGCATCAACTCTGGACATATCCTGTTGGGGGTTTCTTTAAAATTGAGAGGTCATCATGCCAATGACTTCAACCAAAATATGAAGGGCTGCTTTGGTGCACTTGTGCAGGCTTTTATTCCGGCCCAGCACTAACACACTAGATCCAAAAGCCCTCCACTACCGAAATAGCCCACCCTAGTGCTAGCCCATTTATGTTCCGATCCCACCCTTACTTCTTTCTGTCGTTCTCCTCCTGCTGCCGTTGCTGGTCGTCCTCCTCCCTCCTCTTCCTCTCTCTTTCCATCTCCTCTTCGATGCGCCGCAACCTCTCCATCTCGTCTTCCTCCTGCTTCTTCTTCTGCATGGAGGAGAGCAGCTGCTCCAAGCTCTTCACCAGCCCCTGGTACTCCTGGTCAATCTCCTTCCTGGTCATCACTGTGGCCTAAAGGAGGGGGCATAGGTCAAAGGTCATAGGAGTGGTGTCCTAGGCCTATTCCCCCAAAAAACAATAGGCTAAAACAGAATTATTTGGACCTGTCTGTCATACAGCATGTCATGGTCAGTATTATAAACATATACAGTGCATTTGGAAAGTATTCAGACCAGTTTACTTATTCCACATTTTGTTACGTTACAGCCTTATTCTCAAATGGATTAAATAAAAAATGTTCCTCATCAATCTACACACCATACCCCACAATGACAAAGTGAAAACAGGTTTCCTCGAAATGTTTGCAAATGTATTAAAAATAAAACAGAAGTACTTTATTTACATAAGTATTCAGACCCTTTGCTATGACACTCGAAATTGAGCTCAGGTACATCATGTTTCCATTGATCATCCTTGAGATGTTTCTACAACTTGATTGGGGTCCACCCATGGTAAATTCAATTGATTGGACATGATTTGGAAAAGGCACACACCTGTCTATATAAGGTCCCACAGTTGACAGTGCATATCAGAGCAAAAACCAGGCCACGAGGTCGAAGGAATTGTCCGTAGAGGTCCGGGACAGAATTGTGTCAAGGCACAGATCTGGGGAAGGGTACCAAAACATTTCTGCAGCATTAAAGGTCCCCAACAACACAGTGGCCTCCATCATTCTTAAATGAAAGAAGTATGGAACCACCATGATGGTCACTCTGAAAGAGCTTCAGAATTCCTCTGTGAGACAGCACTCCACCAATCAGGCCTTTATGGTAGAGTGGCCAGACGGAAGCTACTCCTCAGTAAAAGGCACATTACAGCTCACTTGGAGTTTGCAAAAAGGCACCTAAAGGACTTTCAGAGCATGTGAAACAAGATTCTCTGGTCTGATGAAACCAAGATTGAACTCTTTGGCTAGAACCTCAGACTGGGGCGAAGGTTCATCTTCCAACAGGACAACGACCCTAAGCAAACAGCCAAGACAACGCTGGAGTGGCTTTGGGACAAGTCTCTGAATGTCCTTGAGTGGCTCGGCCAGAGCCCAGACTTGTACCCGATCTAACATTTCTGGAGAGTCCTGAAAATAGCTATGCAGTGATGCTCCCCATCCAACCGGACAAATCTTGAGAGAATCTGCAGAGAATAAATGGGAGAAACTCCCCAAACACACGTGCCAAGCTTATAGTGTCATACCCAAGAAGACTGTAAGGCTGTAATCACTGCCAAATGTGCTTTAAAACTTCTTAGGGCTGAAATCCCGTTAACGGGATCGATACGACAACAGCCAGTGAAAGTGCAGGGCGCCAAATTCAAAACAACAGAAATCTCATAATTAACATTCCTCAAACATATAAGTATCTTATACCATTTTAAAGGTAATCTTGTTGTTAATCCCATCACAGTGTCCGATTTCAAATAGGCTTTACAGTGAAAACACCACAAACAATTATGTTAGGTCAGAGCCAAGCCACAGAAAAACACAGCCATTTTTCCAGCCAAAGAGAGGAGTCACAAAAATCAGAAATAGAGATAATATTAATCACTAACCTTTGATGATCTTCATCAGATGACACTCATAGGACTTCATGTTACACAATACATGAATGTTTTGTTTGATAAAGTTCATATTTATGTCAAAAAATCTCAGTATACATTGCCGCATTATGTTTAGTAGTTCCAAAAACATCCGGTGATTTTGCAGAGAGCCACATCAATTTACAGAAATACTCATTATAAGTGTTGATGAAAATACAAGTGTTATGCATGGAACTTTAGATACACTTCTCCTTAATGCAACCGCTGTGTCAGATTTCAAAAAAGCTTTACGGAAAAAGCAAACCATGCAATAATCTGAGTACGGCGCTCAGAGAACAAATACACGCCATGTTGGAGTCAACAGAAGTCAGAAATAACTTAATCAGAATGCACTCCCAGGAATCCCAGTTCCACAATAAATGTTTGATTTGTTTGATAATGTCCATCATTTATGTCCAAATAGCTACTTTTGTTAGCGCGTTTGGTAAACAAATCAAAACTCAAAGCGCGTTCACTAGTTGCAGACGAAATGTCAAAAGGTACCGTTACAGTCCATAGACACTTGTCAAACGATGTATGGAATCAATCTTTAGGATGTTTTTAACATAAATCTTCAATAATATTCCAACCGGAGAATTTCTTTGTCTTCAGAAAAGCAAAGGAACGGGAGATACCTTTCATGTGAAATGCGCGTGACCAGCGCGTGACTGCTGCCAGACCTGACTCATTCCCCTCTCATTCAGCCCCCCTTCATAGTAGAAGCATCAAACACATTTCTAAAGATGGTTGAAATCTAGTGGAAGCCTTAGGAAGGGCAACATGACCAATATCCCACTGTAACTTCAATAGGGGCGGAGTTGAAAATCGACCAACCTCAGCTTTCCCACTTCCTGGTTGGATTTTTTCTCAGGTTTTTGCCTGCCATATGAGTTCTGTTATACTCACAGACATCATTCAAACAGTTTTAGAAACTTCAGAGTGTTTTCTATCCAAATAATAAGCATATATTTGCAACTGGGACTGAGGAGCAGGCAGTTTACTCTGGGCACCTTATTCATCCAAGCTACTCAATAATGCCCCCCAGCCATAAGAAGTTTTTAACAAAGTACTGAGTAAAGGGTCTGAATACTTATGTAAATGTGATAAGTTTTTAATTTATTTTTTACATGTCTAAAAAACTGTTTTTGCCTTGTCATTATCGGGTATTGCGTGTAGATTGATGAGGGGAAAAAACAATATAATCTATTTTAGAATAAGGCTGTTTAGTAACAAAATGTTGAAAATGTCAAGGGGTCTGAATACAATGTAGACAACATATGCCTTCATAGACTAAACCTTGTTAATCATTGGTTATGATTCCCAATATGTGCTACTACCGTCCCCATTAGCACTGCTGCAGACACAGGAGCGCACCGACTAACACAGACATTTGAGATATTCCCCATACACTGAAAAGACTATGCCAAAAGTAACATCCAATTCCCAATATCCCAGAATCTCATTTAATTAAATTTTTTCTCATTTAATCCTTGTTTCCTATACAAGTGGTGTAATTAAAACTGTCCGATTCCAGGAAGTGAGAGGGGCAGCCCTCCGCAGTGGGCCTGGCAGAAATCCCCTTGTCTGTTTAGGGTTGTGACACCCTCCAGATCTATTCAATAAGCTAACCAGAGAGACATCGACTCAGAGCCCCACCGCCACCTGCTACCACTGCTGCCCTGGTCACCTCGGTGTCACACCCTGTCTATCAGTGGGGGGTATAGGGTGGATTGATTTCCCTGACGTGGTTCAGACAGACACCACAGGGGGAAATGACAAGCTGACTGACAGCTATTGTTTATGACTATTGTATAATTCGGCTAGCGATGCTACGCTAGGCCCTTAGCGATGCTACACTAGGCCCTTAGCGATGCTACACTAGGCCCTTAGCGATGCTACGCTAGGTGCGTCATAAAGGGCTAGGAATAGCATCATTAGCTGGTGAACACAGCAGATGCCAATGGGCTAACAGAGGAGCGCAGGGTCGGGCAGACGCACAGAGGTGACTGAACTAGGGAGCGAGGGAGACAAAAAGAGGAGACTAGAAACATTTGCTGATGTGGAAAATGTTCTGCTGGGATGCCAGTCATCTAGTCTCCCGAGTGGAGACTGATGTTTCTAGCAGAGGGAGAGAGGGGAGTGTTCGATTAAATGGACAGGAAAAACACAGTATTTCTCAACCTCTTTCCCTGAAGAAATACAGCCAAAATGATGTAAAGTTTGGCAACTCATTTGAGAAATGAAACAGCAGGGACTGTAAAGCAGCACAAAACACACACACGATAACATAAGCACCACACACACACACACACACACAAACACGTACACATGGATTTTGTGCTGTAGATATGTGGTAGTGGAGTAGGGGCCTGAGGGCACACACTTATAGAGTGATGTGAAATCGGTTATGAATGTATTGTAATGTTTTTAAAATTGTATAACTGCCTTAGTTTTGTCGGACCCCAGGAAGAGTAGCTGCTAATGGGGATCCATAATAAATACAAATCCCTTACCATAAACCGACTGATGTTTATAGCAGAAGAATAGAGGGGAGAACCATTACCATATTTAGCCATTTTAAAGGATTATGGATCAAAACAACCCCAGGAAATGGCTCCCTGACAAGATGACAGGGAGATGAAATGAGATTAGAGAGAGATGTGATGAGATCAGCGGGATTAGATTAGAAAGTTAAGACATATTAGGGTGTGTTCGTAAATTCACTCTCGTAAATTAAGAGCGCTGTCAGATTGTCCGTTTGGAATTTCAGAGCGTTTCGCTCTCGGAGTGTTCAGAGCCACACTGGACGATCTGGCCAAAGAGTAGGGTTGAACCGAGCGTTCTGACCTAACAACGGCAATCAAGCACCCAAGCGAACTGGCTAAAGTTAGATAGCTTGATAGCTACTTCCAGACATAAATGAGAGAACACCTCACTCTGGATATTTTTCTTACCCTAGCAGAGCTGGTTAGGCTGTTCTCATGTTATCCAGAGCATTGGTGACTGTAACTGTGCTGCTGGCAACAATTTAATTACGTTTTTTTTGCCAAGGTTTACTGACACCGGTCATATTCAACGGGGTGTTGAGCGTTCGTAAATTCATCAGTTATTCCGAGAGCGAATTTATGAACGCACCCGGAGTCACCCTGGCCTCCTTGGTGTAGGATGAAGATGGCCCTAGACCAGTGTTCCTAAACTGGAGGCCCACGGGCTGAATTTGGCCCATGGGTGATTTTATTTGACCCCCAAGTTTTCTGAGCAATTTCAATTTTTACTTTTCGACATAAAAGTTTGTAAAAACACAAGCAAATCAGCTCCAAGTTATTTTAATTTCGGAAATCTGTTGCAAAAGTATTCCCACGCATAATAGAGTGATATGTGTATACAAATTAAGCAAGGTTTGAAATTATGTTTTAGGCAAATATCTCTTTGGGCTTCTTGTGGTCAATTTGCGGTATACAAATTATTAGTAATTATGTTCCGGCTCCCTGACCATCCACTCAAGAAAAAAATCGTTCTGCCATAGACGCTGGGTCCATTTTATATTTCTTCCACTAATGGCTAAAGTCCTAGTACAGTCCAAAAACATGATTTTCCTGTGCTTTATATGTATTTACACACACCGAGGTTGAAATAATACTGTGAAATTGTGAAAATTATGCTAATGCCCTTTCAGTATAAGAGTTGTTTGAAAAGACCGTCTGACATTTCAGCCTGTTTTGGCCTTACCAGGCAGTAAATTAGTTACAAACCAAGAAGAAAAGCCTCTCTGCCAATAACAGCTAGTTTTCAGTTATCCTCACTCAGACAACTCCCAGACAGTCCTAGAATGTTGCTAAGAAGCTATTTTTGACCATTTTAATTGAAAACTAAATCACAGTAATGTGTTTAATTGTTAGTCAGAAATTATTTGATATTGAGATAAAAACAGCTGCATTGGAACCTTTAAGGTAAGGAATGGGGCAGGGGAAGCTGATCAAAGATCTGTGCCTAGGAGAGCCCTCCTCACCTTGATATTGGCCATGAAGGTGTCGATGGAGGCCCCCAGCTCCTGGACCTGCTGGGCCATCTCCTGCTTGCCCTCCTTCAGAGCACCCACCACCTCGTTGAAGCGTTCCATACGCATCTTCAGGTTACGCACCTTCACCATGCCGTCGACGCTGTGGCCGTATGAGCCCACGCGCACACACACGTTAGTGTGAGCACGCTCGCACGTGCACATACACACGTACATACAGTCAGAATATCATGATAACAAAACAATTCAAAAAGCCATCACCCGGATGGATGCATTCACCAAAGCAATATATATTTTCCAAATGCAATACGGTGACAGAGCCGGCCACGAGTCACGGCTGAGCTCTCTAGATTGATTTGAACTTCTAACTGCAGAATGTGGAGAAGCCATCAAAAGGCACAGAGTGTGAAGCACTTTTAAACAAAGATAATGTGTGTGCGCGCAGGCGTGTGTGTGTGTGTGTACACCCACCGTGGCTTATGTTTCTTCTTACAGAGCCACATGCGGACGGTCTTCTGAATCTTAACAAGGGCAGAGGCACGATACTTCATCTTCTCCTTCACTGGGGGGGATAAATTGTCAAATCTAGTCAATGTAGTATTGTCAACATATCCTACATTACTCATCTCATATGTATATACTGTTCTATACCATCTACTGCATCTTGCCTATGCCGCATGGCCATCACTCATCCATATATTTATATGTACATATTATTATTCATCCCTTTACATTTGGGTGTATATGGTAGTTGTGAATTCGTTAGATTACTTGATAGATACTACTGTATTGTCGGAACTAGAAGCACAAGCATTTTGCTACACTCACATTAACATCTGCTAACCATGTGTATGTGACCAATAAAATTTGATTTGACTTGATATTGGGCCAATTCACACAGAGATAAAGCCACACACAACTCTTAATAGGGTTATTAAATTTGAATTTTTTGGGGGGGGAAATAAAATGGAAGAGCAGCCAGCCATCACAATGCATATATCCTCAGATATGGGATATCCTGACGGTGAAAAAAGCAGGTAACTGGTGGGCCGAGGCAGTCTACAGTTATTACTTACAACGTGATATCATTGATTTGATACTTTACCCTAATAAGCACTGCCGGTGCTGCACTTTGTTAAATGGGAGGGAAAATCAATATAACTTGGCACGGAGGGTAATCGTCCAAGGAACTGCTTTTAGTGTGAAAGATTGCTTCGAGCAATAGAAATGTGAAACATAAGAACTATGGTAGTAGAATACAGCTAACGGAGTGTGGTAATCAGTGTTCGACTAAATGGAGGGGAAAAAACTATGTCTCAACCTCTTGCCCTGTGAAGAAGTAGAGGCAAAATTATGTAAAGTTATGAAAAGTTTAACAACTCCTGACTCAGCAGAAATCATTTGAACCCTTTTCATTATATTGGCTGTTTTGTTTGAGAAGTTAGTTTGGTCTTTTCCACCATTTTAAAGCCCATGTAGGGACTGATGCTGCAAATTAGCTCAACCTAAAGCATGACGCTACAAATTAGCTCAACCTAAAGCATGATGCTACAAATTAGCTGGACCTAAAGCATGATGCTACAAATTAGCTCAACCTAAAGCATGACGCTACGAATTAGCTTAACCTAAAGCATGATGCTACAAATTTTCTGAACCTAAAGCATGATGCTACAAATTAGCTCGACCTAAAGCATGATGCTACAAATTAGCTCAACCTAAAGCATGACGCTACGAATTAGCTTAACCTAAAGCATGATGCTACAAATTTTCTGAACCTAAAGCATGATGCTACAAATTAGCTCAACCTAAAGCATGATGCTACAAATTAGCTCAACCTAAAGCATGATGCTACAAATTAGCGCAACCTAACACATAACACTGCAATTTAGCTCAACCTATAGCATGAGGGTGCAACGTGTCAATCTTTTCATTGTATCGGTCACTAACAACTAAATCCATTATTATTGTTAACTAGGAGGAGGGCTATTGTTCGAAAGTACATTGTCCAGCTCAGTGTGAGTATAAGTCAGGGGTGTTGACGTACATTTGATGACAGAAAGGGAGCACCACTGGACCTTCTTCCAACGGCTGACGACCAGCCACTGGTTGACCTTCTTCACCAGCTCTGCCAGGTGGTCCGGGTCCGACTTCATGATCTGGTCGAACTCCGCAAACTGACCACGAAGCAGGACATCAAGAGAATTACTCTAGGTCATTTGGCCCGTATGACATTCATGCACATTAAAAAGAGAGCTGAAAGCAGTGCTTACCTTCCCAGGGCGGAAGAACACTCTGGTCAAACCAAACTTGTAGTCATTCTCATTCAGCCCCAGCGCTTTGAACAAAGCCTGCAGAGGAACAAGAACAAAAAACCCCAGTCAAAGTCTTCTAAAAGTATAAACATCTGAATAATACAAGGTTTATATGAAATGGAATGCTGATCTTGGGGGAGCCACCCACCTTGCAGAAGAGCCTGGGGTCCAGTCGTGTGAGCTTGTCAGGCATGTACTGTTTGTACATGTTGTAGAGCTCATGGAAGGGAGCTCGGGAGGGGAAGCCTCCCTGCATCAAGTCCAGCACTGACACCATGCCTGGTGAGGAAAGGGGAGAGAATGGTGTTTGTGTACGTGTGTGTATCCGTAGTAATCTTTATAATGAACTACTGCATTATAAACTTTTTTCCCCCCGTGAATATGTTAATAATAGTTCTGCGAGTATGTTCTTCCTCTCCTAGCCAATACCTGAACACTGCAGCTGAGACAGAATCTGGGCTCCTTCAAACTGGTGGCTCACCATCTTCAAGTTGGGTTTCACACAGCGAATGAAGCTGGAGCCCTTTGAAAGACAGGTAAAACATATCTATCAGATGCCATCTGAGGCCAGTTGATGACTACCAGTGTGAGAGAGAGGACATCAGATATGGCGACACAGATACTCACAGTGCTGCGAAGCTTCTCCAGAAGTACATTCAACTGGGTCTGTGAAGGCAGGCAGAAAAAGAAGCGTGTTTAATACTTAGTCTGAGTCCCACCACACTGCACAACAAGGTCCTTAGGAGCACTTACAAACAAATTGGTCATATATTTGACGTTGCACATTTAAAACTGAAAAGAACATTAGTTATAATGCTGACATACCCAATAGAAAGTAAGACAGGTGAGGGATAACAGCATACAGAAAGACAAAAAAGATCCATGCATGAGGATTCTGCAGAAGCCACTTCAACTAAATTGAATGTTTTCGCAAATTATATAAAACATTTACTGAAACTGTGCTATGTAGATACTTTTATGCAACACAAGAGAATAACTATGTAAGACCCAACTTGGCAATGTTTCACTGGTGATAGTAGAGATTAATATTTTAAAACATATTAAAATAAAAAAATAAAACTTACCTATGTTCCCTTCCTCACAGCATTGCATTGCAATAGATTGCCTCACATTGCCTAACTTTTCCAATGTTATTTGATGTTTTATTAATAAAAGCATATCTGTTTGTAATCAAACTGAATAGATCCGCCTTGCTTTTTTCTCTACAATGCTACACTTAGGTAATTTTTTCATGTCTTATGTGATGAATTATTAATAAAAGCGTCAACTCAAGCATCCCCACACACAAACAGACCATACAGGAAGACAGGTGGTGGAGGAGTATGATAGGAAAACAGGAATGGGTGCTGTGTGTGCGCATCTACTGATGCAGTATTGGGTTATCGAAACAATCAACAATGACAGAGATGGCCGCCTCGCTTCGCGTTCCTAGGAAACTATGCCGTATTTTGTTTTGTTTACGTGTTATTTCTAACATAGGTACCCCAGGTAATCTTAGGTTTTATTACATACAGTCGGGAGGAACTACTGGATATAAGAGCAACGTCAACCATCATTACGACCAGGAATACGACTTTCCCGAAGCGGATCCTGTGTTTTGCCCACCACCCAGGAAAATGGATCGGATCCCAGCCGGCGAACCAAAACAACAGTGTTGTAAAAGGGGCAGACGAAGCGGTCTTCTGATCAGGCTCCGGAGACGGGCACATCGCGCACCGCTCCTGAGCATACTACTCGCCAATGTCAAGTCTCTTGACAACAAGATTGATGAAATCCGAGCAAGGGTAGCATTCCAGAGAGACATAAGAGACTAACGTTCTTTGCTTCACGGAAACATGGCTCACTCGAGACACGCTATCGGAGTCGGTACAGCCACCTGGTTTCTTCACGTATCGCGCCAACAGAAACAAGCATCTTTCTGGTAAGAAGAGGGGCGGGGGGGTATGCCTTGTGATTAACGAGACGTGGTGTGATCATAACAACATACAAGAACTCAAGTCCTTCTGTTCACCTGACTTAGAATTCCTCACAATCAAATGTCAAACGCATTATCTACCAAGAGAATTCTATTCGATAAAAATCACAGCCGCATACATCGATGGTCATGAACAAACTTCTATTTGACTCTATGTAAACATGAAACCACATATCCTGAGGCTGCATTCAATGTAGCTGGAGATTTTAACAAGGCTAATCTGAAAACAAGACTCCCTAAATTCTATCAGCATATCGATTGTGCTACCAGGGCTGGTAAAACCCTGGATCATTGTTATTCTAACTTCCGTGACACATATAAGCCCCCCCCCGCCCTCCTTTCAGAAAAGCTGACCACGACTCCATTTTGTTGCTCCCTGCCTATAACAGAAACTAAAACAGGAAGCTCCCGCACTCAGGTCTGTTCAACGCTGGTCCGACCAATCTGATTCCACGCTTCAAAATTGCTTCGATCACGTGGATTGGGAAATGTTCTGCATTGCGTCAAACACCAACATTGACGAATATGCTGATTCGGTGAGCGAGTTTATTAGCAAGTGCATCGGGGATGTCGTGCCCACAGCAACTATTAAAACATTCCCAAACTTGAAACCGTGGACTAATGGCAGCATTCACGCGAAACTGAAAGCGCGAACCACTGCTTTTAACCAGGGCAAGGTTACCGGAAACATGACTGAAAACAGTGTAGCTATTCCCTCCGCAAGGCAATCAAACAAGCTAAGCGTCAGTATAGAGACAAAGTAGAGTATGTGGCAGGGACTACAGTCAATCACGGATTACAAAAAGAAAACCAGCCCCGTCGCGGACCAGGATGTCTTGCTCCCAGACAGACAAAACAACTTCTTTGCTCGCTTTGAGGACAATACAGTGCCACTGACATGGCCTGCTACCAAAACCTGCGGGCTCTCCTTCACTGCAGTCGACGTGAGTGAAAGATAAACGTGTTAACGCTCGCAAGGCTGCAGACCAAGACGGCATCCCCAGCCGCGTCGTCAGAGCATGCGCAGACCAGCTGGCTGGTGTGTTTACGGACATATTCAATGAATCCTTATCCCAGTCTGCTGTTCTCACATGCTTCAAGAGGGCCACCATTGTTCCTGTTCCCAAGAAAGCTAAGGTAACTGAGCTAAACGACTACTGCCCCGTAGCACTCACTTCCCGTCATCATGAAGTGCTTTGCGAGACTAGTCAAGGACCATATCACGTCCACCCTACCTGACACCCATTCATCGACTACAGCTCAGCATTTAACACCATAGTACCCTCCAAACTCGTCATCAAGCTTGAGACCCTGGGTCTCGACCCCGCCCTGTGCAACTGGGTACTGGACTTCCTGACGGGCCCCCCCCAGGTGGTGAGGGTAGGTAACATCTCCACACCGCTGATCCTCAAAACTGGGGCCCCACAAGGGTGCGTTCTGAGCCCTCTCCTGTACTCCCTGTTCACCCACGACTGCGTGGCCATGCACGCCTCCAACTCAAATCATCAAGTTTGCAGACGACACTACAGTGGTAGGCTTGATTACCAACAAGACGGCCTACAGGGAGGAGGTGAGGGCCCTCGGGGTGTGGTGTCAGGAAAATAACCTCACACTCAACGTCAACAAAACAAAGGAGATGATCGTAGACTTCAGGAAACATCAGAGGGAGTACCCCCCCTATCCACATCGACGGGACAGTAGTGGAGAGGGTAGTAAGTTTTAAGTTCCTCGGCGTACACATCATGGACAAACTGAATTGGTCCACCCACACAGACAGCTTGGTGAAGAAGGCGCAGCAGCGCCTCTTCAACCTCAGGAGGCTGAAGAAATTTGGCTTGTCACCAAAAGCACTCAAACTTTTACAGATGCAAAATCGAGAGCATCCTGTCGGGCTGTATCACCGCCTGGTACGGCAACTGCTCCGCCCATAACCGTAAGGCTCTCCAGAGGGTAGTGAGGTCTGCACAACGCATCACCAAGGGCAAACTACCTGCCCTCCAGGACACCTACACCACCCGATGTCACAGGAAGGCCATAAAGATCATCAAGGATGACTGCCTGTTCACCCCGCTATCATCCAGAAGGCGAGGTCAGTACAGGTGCATCAAAGCAGGGACCGAGAGACTGAAAAACAGCTTCTATCTCAAGGCCGTCAGAATGTTAAACAGCCACCACTAACATTGAGTGGCTGCTGCCAACATATTGACTCAACTCCAGCCACTTTAATAATGGAAAAATTGATGTAATCAATTTATCACTAGCCACTTTAAACAATACCACTTAATATAATGTTCACATACCCTACATTACTCATCTCATATGTATATACTGTACTCTATACCATCTACTGCATCTTGTCATCTTTATGCAATACATGTATCACTAGCCACTTTAAACAATGCCACTTTTATATGTTTACATACCCTACATTACTCATCTCATATGTATATACTGTACTCGATACCATCTACTGCATCTTGCCTACGCAGTTCTGTACCATCACTCATTCATAGAGTGGGGCAAAAAAGTATTTAGTCAGCCACCAATTGTGCAAGTTCTCCCACTTAAAAAGATGAGAGAGGCCTGTAATTTACATCATAGGTACACTTCAACTATGACAGACAAAATGAGAAGGAAAAAAATCCAGAAAATCACATTGTAGGATTTTTTATGAATTTATTTGCAAATTATGGTGGAAAATAAGTATTTTCTAATTTTGTCTGTCATAGTTGAAGTGTACCTATGATTAAAATTACAGGCCTCTCTCATCTTTTTAAGTTGGAGAACTTGCACAATTGGTGGCTGACTAAATACTTTTTTTGCCCCACTGTATATCTTTATGTACATATTCTTCATTCCTTTACACTTGTATAAGGTAGTTGTGTATAAGGTAGTTGTTGTGAAATTGTTAGGTTAGATTACTCGTTGGTTATTACTGCATTGTCGGAACTAGAAGCACAAGCATTTCTCTACACTCGCATTAACATCTGCTAACCATGTGTATGTGACAAATAAAATTTGATTTGAGACAAGTTACCTTCTGTCCCTGGCTGATGCTATGCTTCTTCGTGACTTACTTCTAGCCCTGTGCTGCTTTCTAACTTTATCATACCCTTTTTCTAGCTGACTTTATCCAACTTTTTCCACAAAGGAAGGATTTCTCAGGAAAAGAGGTGGGAGACTGGAAGAGGCCTACAGGAAAGGAGGAATGGAAGAAGAGTGGCAAGGAGAACGGCAGGGTTGAGGAAAGGGGTTAGAAGTTCAAAAGGTAAAAGTAGGAAATTGTACACAGTTTTCTCTAACATTGTGTCAGAAAACATCTGAAATAAGCAATAGGGAAAATGATTAGACTACAAACTAAACACCAGGGTCTTATTCTGGATCAAAAAGGGACTTGGGGCCCGGCAGGGCCCGTCTGAATTTGAGACAACTTTAGAGGCCCCTATCTTGGCAAATTTCCTGCAAATCTACAATTTCTCCTTGGAGCTGAGAGAAATGCTTGCAGTTTAAAAGCACATTTCCTGCAGTTCTACAACTTTTGCCATGCTGCTGAGAGAAAATGTTGCAGTTTTAAAGCACATTTCCTGCGATTCAATTATTCTGGCTAATGCTGTGTTCTTTTGCTCAAACATAAAACCTATACTGATAAATTCATTGTTTTTATTAATTTTCAATTCTCCCTCACTGTCTTTTATTTTGGTGATTTTTAGTTCTCAAAGATTATATTCTTAAAAAATACACTGAAAGTTTTTACACTAAAAGTTTTTCCATCCCGAAAATGTATTTTCAGTGTTTGGACTTGGACGACCCGAAAAAACACTTACACAAATTAACTTGAACTAGAAGAATTCATTTTCAAATCAAAGTGACATCTCAGAACCAAATGCTGCTACAGTCTCTTTCCTCACCTTGAATTTGTTGCCCACACTGATAAAGCTGAGTTTGCCAGCCTTTTGTTTGTAGTCCTTGCTGTTGTTGGAGTTCTCAAAAAGCTCCCTCACAAACTTATCCTTGGACTCACACACCAGGCTCTCCAAGGACATATGGAGAGCATCATTATTCTTCTCTACAAACTGGGTCTGCAGACACACACACACACACGCATACACAAAACATTTCATTAACAGACATTGCCATGTGCGCTACTGCTAACAAGCTGAGAAGACTATTACCAGCAGCAGCTGTATATTGTAATGAAAACATTTATAAAACTTTTTTTTTTCTTCTTTTCTTTTAATGGTTACACCACGTTTGAGATTTAACGGAGTACAGGTTGACATAGTGTTATGAACCAATCATCCAAGAGCAAATCGACATGTAACCATCGACGTGCGTGACGGTTACCGTCTCGTAGCACACTGCTCCGGCAAAGTGTCTGACGATGAATCCTTCATCATCTCTGACGTTCCTGTGGACAGCCAGCTTGGACTTCCTCGGAACCTGAAGAGACAGCAGCAACATAATATATTATACCCTCTTTACATAATGTGTTGGTGTGTGTATATATGTTTTGCTGTGTCGGTGTGTGTGTGTCTCTATGTCGGTGTGCGCGTCAGTGTGTGTGTGTGCGGGCGTCGGTGTGCACATCGGTGTGTGCGCGTCAGTGTGTGTGTGTTTATGAATGTGTGTGTGTGAATGTGTGTGTGTGTGAATTTGTGTTGGTGTGTGTGTGAATGTGTGTAAGTGGGTTAGTGTTGGCGTGTATGTGTGTTGGTGTGTGTGTATGTATGTGTTGGTGTGTCTGTATGTGTGTGTATGTGTGTTAGTGGGTTTGTGTGTGTACGTGCGTTGTGTGTGCGTGTACGTGTGTGTGTGTGCATGTGTGTATGTGTGTGTGTACGTGTTGGTGTGAATGTGAATGTGTGTGTAGGTGTGTGTGGGTGTGTTGGTGTGTGTGTACATGTCTATAAGACCCTCATCAATTTGCATGACCAGCGCTAACAGTATGATTTTACATTGTGCGTGGATACTATTTATAAAAGGATACTCACCTAGCTCTGGTGGTATGGCATTATGATTAATATTATACATCCATAAACAACTGAGAGAATATTCTTCTCAATATGAAAGGGATGATTAATATCACCTAAAAACATCTGCAGCCGACCCAGTCTAATCCTTTGGTCTGAATTGATACCAATGCAGCATTTCAAACAGGATTTTTACACCTGTTAAAAATGTATAGAAAAAGGAACAAAAGTTCCCTAAGGGAATGGGGCTGCTGGTTCACAATAGTTCTCGTGTTTCACATAGAAAAAGTAGCAGAACGCCTATTATAAAACCATTCTGACCCCTAGGCATGAAGATCTGGTTAGACAAGGCAGTATCAGTTGACTAAAAGCTGAACCAAGGTCAGTTTAGCATTTTTCAATATAAACGATTCAAGTTAGGATCCAGGATGGGTAAACTGATCCCAGATACGTGCCTGCAGGCAACTTCTACCCAAAGCTCTCACCGTCAGTCTGAAGTGGTCTTTGTGCTTGCTGTGGATGGCCTCTGCAAAGTGTTGGTCGCTGGGCAGTGGTAGGCGGTTCTCTTCATCCAGAATGTCCAGGATGCCCACAAGCTTGGCTTCCACCAGGTCTATGGGAATAAATAAGATGCATTATTATGGATGCAGTCAGCAGCATGTTCAGTTCAAGTCCAATTATTGAGATAAGAAAGTTCTTTATTGATCCTAAAGAGGGAAATTAAATGTAAAAGTCCTGCGCTCCTAATGTTGTAATGCCATCAGCGTTTTTAAAAGTTTGTCAATGTCACTGTGTGAAGCCATATGCAAAATGTCCACCTGATGTGCACAATAAAGTTATATTCTATCCTATTCCAGAGAGGAGCGGTCGGTGAATCAATGTTCCCTTTCCCCGGGAACATGGACAACTTTTGTGTCTGTCTTTCACTGTGCGGTGTGGTCTGAGCCGTCTGGTTTCACTGTGCGGTGTGGTCTGAGATGTCTGGTTTCACTGTGCGGTGTGGTCTGAGCCGTCTGGTTTCACTGTGCGGTGTGGTCTGAGCCGTCTGGTTTCACTGTGCGGTGTGGTCTGAGATGTCTGGTTTCACTGTGCGGTGTGGTCTGAGATGTCTGGTTTCACTGTGCGGTGTGGTCTGAGATGTCTGGTTTCACTGTGCGGTGTGGCCTGAGCCGCCTGGTGTTGAAATTGGAGGCACATTGCCTTGTTTATCCAGATGTTCATCATAATACGTCCCAGTGAATTATTCATTCAGTTCATGATGTTTGGAATAGGATCTGACAGAGGCACACCAATACATTTGCATTATTAGGCACCTGTGCATAAATTGGGGGGAGATTGATGATATATTTAAATGGACATCCAAGCAGGTCATTTGCAAGTCATATAAACGTTATTCATGGCTGCCCGTTAACCTGGCAGCTGAATAATCATAACTCTGTTTGATATACAAATCTAAAATGGTTCACCTTGCCACCAATGGGACGTTTTATCCCATTCACTGGAGGTGGGGTTGTGAAAACACAGGCAGCGTGGCTGAGTCTCTCTCCCCAATTCAGGGGGTTCAAAGAACACTGACAGTCACTCATTACACTGACCGGTTCCATTCAGAGTCCTCAGCTATGGATTCTTCCTGGTTTAATGAGGAGCCACATGTTGTGGTGCCCTCAAGTCACCAGCACCGGATAAGTTATATTGTTAAGCCCACAGCAGTAGGGAATGAACCCAAACTGTTTTAGCCAATCTCAGTTTCTGGAAAGTGCGAGTGAGTAGAGTACCCTGGGCATTTCAGGTAAAAATAACAACCCAATGTTTACATCCCAGGACAAATTATCTAGCAACAGCAAGCTAGCTAGCTAAATTGCCATAAATGTTTAATGCTTTCGACCTGTCCCCAAATTAATATATTTGGTTCCGAGTTTGTTCTGATATTTCAACATATGTGTCCTTATCGTGTCTGGTGTGGGGGTACAAAATCAACATGTGCGGGCGGTTTGGCCAGCATGTTAAAAATACAGGGATTCAAGTCAATCATATTTCTATATTTCCTCCTGCTGCTGGAGATTTCCACTCCAATCTCTACAATGTGCACACTCACAATTCTCCTTGCCTCTCCTTCTGTTTGGTTCTTAGAGGCCACCCCTAGCCAGACCCAGATCCCATCTCTTTCCTTCTATAGCCAGTCCAGAAACAGATCCCATCTCTTTCCTTCTATAACCAGTCCAGAAACAGATCCCATCTCTTTCCTTCTATAACCAGTCCAGAAACAGATCCCATAGATCTTTCCTTCTATAGCCAGTCCAGAAACAGATCCCATCTCTTTCCTTCTATAACCAGTCCATAAACAGATCCCATATATATTTCCTTCTATAACCAGTCCAGAAACAGATCCATATATCTTTCCTTCTATAGCCAGTCCATAAACAGATCCCATATATATTTCCTTCTATAACCAGTCCAGAAACAGATCCCATCTCTTTCCTTCTATAACCAGTCCAGAAACAGATCCCATATATCTTTCCTTCTATAACCAGTCCAGAAACAGATCCCATCTCTTTCCTTCTATAACCAGTCCAGAAACAGATCCCATCTATTTCCTTCTATAACCAGTCCAGAAACAGATCCCATATAGCTTTCCTTCTATAGCCAGTCCAGAAACAGATCCCATATAGCTTTCCTTCTATAGCCAGTCCAGAAACAGATCCCATCTCTTTCCTTCTATAGCCAGTCCAGAAACAGATCCCATCTCTTTCCTTCTATAGCCAGTCCAGAAACAGATCCCATCTCTTTCCTTCTAAAGCCAGTCCTTACATTATGTTTGACCCTGAAGCTTACAGTACATGTACAGTATGCATCACCTAAAGACTTGCTGTCAGTGTGCGGTCTCATATATTAAAACAGCCAAATAGTTTAGAAGCTGCTCTTGGGGAGTTAGACTTCCCACCCTGATGAGTTGAGATAGATTGTATGAGAACCAAGTTCTGGGAAAAATCCTGGAATCTATGTAGATATATTGTAAGTGCAATATTATACATATTTTGGGGTTATGTAAGAGCTCCAACATAGAATGAAATATAGCATAGACATCTCAATGGGCTTCACAGTTTACTGCAGAAGAAATACACAACAAGATCTGTGTAATAATACATAGACCCATTTCCCTGCCAGCTTTGTCATGAGAAGTTGTGAGCGCAGTTCTGACCCAGAAAGGGGCGTGTTTACGGAGTCAATACAACAACATCCAACTTCAAATGCAGTTCTAGTTAACAAACACGTAATCAGATGTTTATCGTCTACAACATTGCAGATGTCTTCGGAGGATGGAATACCTAGCAAACTACCTCAATGTGTTGTGAAATGTCGTCGGAAATTAAATCTGTCATGAAATGTGATCCAAAATTAAATCTTGTGAATTATATAACGGTCGTAATTCTGCTGGACCGCAGGAAGAGTAGCTGCTACCTTGGCAACAGATAATAGGGATCAATAACAAATACAAATACCAAGCCAGCAAGGCAAGGTAAAATATCCCAAATAGAGCTATATAAAACCAGAAGAATAATATACCCGCTGATCATAGCTATAGTCATCCGTCTTGCGTTTCATGGTCATCACTCACTTAAGTTTGTCAAGGTCCCATCCCGACATCTGCATATTGCTATTCTGCTACATGGTTTTTTGACGCAAGAAAGAGTGCGCATCACTCAAATGTGACGTCTGCTTGTAAACAAAAAAATGTCTCTATGGAGTAAGGTGAAAATGGTTTGGCAGTGGCACCCACCTATACAGTCCTGGTTGTCGACATAATGAACTTCACTGACTCCCAGTCCCTCCTTCTGATACAGCTCTTGCTCCTGCAGAAAGAGTGGCAAGCCAACACTGAAGTAGGAAGATGTTTCTCCTAACCACTGATGCTGGCTGAGATCTTTTTTCATCCTCGTAATAGGGAGAGTGTATTGTTGGTTAAGGGAAAAGTAAACATTTCACTGTAAGATCTACACCGGTTGTATTCGGCGCATGTGACAAATAACATTTGATTAAGTGTAGATCTAGCAACACTCATGACTTACTGAATCAAGTACTGAAAATTGCTTTTTATTTCTTTATATATCTGGATTATTTCAGGCCAACGGACACAAATCTCTGTTTATCTAGTTCAAACGTTGTGAAAATCCCTTAAAATGATCAATTGTTAATTGGAGACTTTTGCAAATCAATGAATAAAACAGGAGTCCCCAGTAGAAAAGAGAAACACTCATCTCCACAGACAGAAACATTACCATTATAATGAATGTAACGTGTAGAGTGACTCTTCTATGGAGAGATCGCACAGGCTGTGTGTGTGTCTGTGGAGAGATCGCACAGGCTGTGTGTGTGTCTGTGGAGAGATCGCACAGGCTGTGTGTGTCTGTGGAGAGATCGCACAGGCTGTGTGTGTCTGTGGAGAGATCGCACAGGCTGTGTGTGTCTGTGGAGAGATCGCATCCTCCTGGGTCTTCAGTGGGAGTCCAGAGCTTAAAGAGCCCTAGCAACCCACCTGCGCGCCCCCCACAAGTCTCCATCAATCACTCACCTCTTTAAGTATGCGCTCGTTGAAGAACTGCTGCAGCTTCTCATTGCAGTAGTTGATGCAGAACTGCTCAAAGCTGTTGTGCTCAAAATACTCTGGGGGGGGAACATGAAAGTGTAAATGATCTGCCACGTCCAGTGTTGGAATGAAGAATGCTCTTCTTCAGGCAGTTACTGGTACTGTATATATCCAATTAAGTCAGGTAGTAAAGTTTTTAGAAAGATAATAGTTTATGTGAGGCCATGCAGGAAACAAAAGCCTACCAGATAAATGAATGGTCAGATGGCTAGATAGACAGACAGAGGGGGAAAAAAACAGAGAAACTCACTGCTCTAGAACGACATACTTACCAAAACCAGCGATATCCAGCACCCCAATGAAGTTGGAGGAGGTGTTGAAGGGGAAGCACTGGTTGACCCTCCTGACCACGTGATCGAAGAGGCAGCTGTACACGGCCTTGGCCAGGGCGTCCCGGGCATTGTTTGCCTGTTCCACCTTCAGAGGCACCCTGGGGGGAAAAGACAGCGGGGCACTGAGAAGCCAAAACTGTGACAAGGCTACTTCTTAGTAAAAATACACAGTTTTAATCAATGCAGCCATTTCTCAAACCAGGTTAATGTGCAAAGAAAGTTGGAGTTGTTTCTGAATTAGTATTTACAGGATGGTATAAGTGTGCTATTTTCTTAGACAAGGAGGTCTAGAGGTCAAAAGAGACGCTATTAGAAGTGACTGTACTCCCTGAACCCTGGCTCACTCTCATTACCATAGCACTCTACAACACCACTTGGCTTCAATTACTCAAAGTGGTTGAATAGTTCTTCTGAACTGAACAAGTTCAGCTATGGTGTAGTGCTCCTCATCCTGCACCCAGTCTCGTGGCTGGTATCTAACAAGGTGGACTGGAAAACTATTCAAAATGTATCCTGCTGTTTTTTCTCTCCTGAACAGGCTTAGAGCTTTAGCAGCAGGTTCAGAGCAAAGCGTTGACCTGTTGAAGTCAGGTCCAGATACCATTTCTGCTTACTTCCCACCCCAGTCCACAACATATCCTCATCTATAATCTATTCACGATCAGCCTCCTTAAAATGGTTCTCCATATAGACCTTAGCCACTCCATTTCAGATCCAAAGACACCAGCCACTCCACTCACACCCCCCGACCCCCATTCTCAACCTCCCCAGGAAAAGGCGAAGTGTCTGGGGCCCAAATGACATGGCCCAGCCCCCTTTCCGGGGTGGCAGGTAGCCTAGTAGTTAAAGTTTTGGGCCAGTAAACGAAAGGATCGAATCCCAGAGCTGACAAGGTAAAAATATGTTGTTCTGCCCCAGAACAAGGCAGTAAACCCACTGTTTCCCAGTAGGCCATCATTGTAAATAAGAATTTGTTCTTAACTGACTTGCCTAGTTAAATAAAGTTGAAATAAAACATTTAAAATCCACCTGCTTTCAAGGCACCAGGCTACCTCCCCTCCCCCCTCAGATACAGCTGCATTATTCATGGTGAGAAAAGACTGGGGCCCGGCTGCATCTGGGCCTGTTGAAATATTAATCCAGCCCTGTTACTCTTGGATGGTATCAATACAGCACCACTGGGCTGTTTCCTCCTAGGACCTCTGCTTTGAAATATCTGTCTAGGAACACTGTAGACTCTATTCTCGGCTGGCGTTAAGGAGGCACAAATGTCAAATTCGCATTAGTTTGCAATTTCATTGTGTAAAAACTGTCATTTTTCCAGCCCTTACGCCAGCTTCGTCAATTTACCTGTCTATCTGGAAGCAGTAACAATGAGTGGACGTTCCCCGTCTCTATATATTGGCTCTTTTTCCAGCTCCTATAAACAAAGTTTGAATGTGTGTAAAATCCTACATAGTCTACGCCTAATATTATATGCGTACAAGGAGTAATTATGGTGCCTGTAACTGTACTTAGACAGCCTTGTTTCGTTTTATTAGAATTATTCACTGTCTTTTTAGGTCTTATCAATAGTGAATTTAATTTTGCTTATTGAAAATGTTTGGCCTGTCCATAGCTCAGACATAACACATTTTACAGTAGGCCTATATATCAGTGTGCATGCCATTTTAACAATATATTTCCATATTGAAGCCATGCAATTACTGTTCAAAAGTAATTATACCATATTCAGCATATTTAGCAAATATGATAAAATACAGTAAATACACAACTTGAAGTAACCACACTGTACAGTGCAGTCGGAAAGTTCAGACCTCTTGACCTTTTCCACATTTCGTTATGTTACAGCCTTACTCTAAAATTGAATAAATACTTTTTCCCCCCTCATCAATCTACACACAATACCCCATAATGGCAAAGCAAAAGCAGTTTTTTTTATGCCGCAAATTTATGTTTAAAACCCCTCTGGAAATATCACATTTACGTAAGTATTCAGACCTTTTACTCAGTACTTTGTTGGATCACCTTTTTTGCAGCGATTACAGCATCGAGTCTTATTGGGCATGACGCTAAAAGCCTGGCACACCTGTATTTGGGGAGTTTCTCCCATTCTTCTATGCAGATCCTCTCAAGCTCTGTCAGGTTGGATGGGGAGCATCACTACAAAGCTATTTTCAGTTCTCTCCAGACATGTTAGACCCGGTTCAAGTCCAGCCTTTGGCTGGGCCACTTAAGGACATTGAGAGACTTGTTTCCCAAAGCCACTCCTGCGTTCTCTTGGTTGTGTGCTTAGGGTTGTTGCCCTGTCGGAAGGTGAACCTTCGCCCCAATCTGAAGTCCTGAGCCCTCTGGAGCAGGCTTTCATCAAGGATCTCTCTGTACTCTGATCCGTTCATCTTTCCCCTGATCCTTACTAGTTTCCCAGTACCTGCCGCTGAAAAACATCCCCACAGCATGATGCTGCCACCACCATGCTTCACAGTAGGGATGGTGCCAGGTTTCCTCAAGATGTGACGTTTGGCATTCAGGCCAAAGAGTTCAATCTTGGTTTCATCAGACCAGAGAATCTTGTTTCTCATGGTCTGAGAGTCTTTATGTGCCTTTTAGCAAACTCCAAGTGGGCTGTCATGTGCCTTTTACTGAGGAGTGGTTTCCGTCTGGCCACTCCACCATAAAGGCCTGATTGGTGGAGTGCTGCAGAAATGGTTAAACCACCTGACCAAGTCCTAAAGCAATGAGACTCCCTAAATCTTTCCCAGATTATTTCCAATCCCACATGGTATGACTCCACACACCAAGAAAATGCTACTCTCCTCAATGTTATCCTCACAAATAATCCTGATAGGCATCAGTCTGGTGTTTTCTGTAATGAAATTAGTGATCACGGTTTTACAGCCTGTGTTCATAATGGCTGTTCAGTGAAACGACCTAGTCCTGATTTGTCATACAGTAGACGCTTGCTAAAAAACTTTAATAAGCAAGTATTCCTTCATGAACTGGCCTCTGTAAAATGGTATAGAATCAGCTTGATCCCCTCTGTTGAAGACGCTTGGACCTTCTTTTTTGATATTTTCAGTGACATTGTTAACAATCACACCCCCATAAAGAAAATTAGAATTAAAAACAGGTTCAGCCCCTGGGTCGACTGTGATCTTGCAGAGTTACTCCACCTCAAGAATTGCATTTGGCGAAAGGCTCGGCACACGCATACTTAGGACTGACTGGCTCTCGTTCAGGCAAATTATAAATAAGTGCACTCAGGCTATATCCAGAAGGCCAAAGTTAGTTACTTTAAGGAGCAGTTCTCTCTCTGTGGGTCTAACCCCAAGAAGTTCTGGAAAATGGTTAAAGACCTGGAGAATAAACCCTCCTCCTCACAGCTGCCCATGTCCCTTAATGTTGATGTGGTTGTTTCTGACAAGAAATACATAGCTGAGCTTTTTAAATCACGACTTCATTTAAGTCAGGATTCCTATTTGACTCAGCCATGCCTCCTTGCCCATCCAAAATGTCTTCATCTCCCAGCCCTTCTAATGCGACTAGCCGGGATGCTCCTCCCTCTTTTTCCCCTGCCCCGCTACAAAGTTTCTCCCTGCAGGCAGTTACTGAGTCCGAGGTGCTAAAGGAGCTACTTAAACTTGACCCCCCAAAAAACATCTGGGTCAGACGGTTTAGACCCTTTCTTATTTAAGGTTGCTGCCCCTATCATCACTAAGCCTATATCTGACCTTTTTAACATGTCTCTCCTTTCTGGGGAGGTTCCCATTGCTTGGAAGGCAGCCATGGTGTGTCCTTTATTTAAAGGGGGAGATCAAGCTGATCCTAACTGTTCTAGGCCTATTTCTATTTTACACTGTTTATAAAAAGTGTTGGAAAAACTTGTCAATAATCAACTGACTGGCTTTCTTCATGTCTATAGTATTCTATCTGGTTTCTGCTCAGGTTATGATGTGTCACTGCAACCTTAACAGTCCTCAATGTCATCATTGCCTTTGATTATAAGCAATGTCGTGCTGCTATTTTTGTTGACTTGGTCAAAGCTTTTGATACGGTAGACCATTCCATTCTTGTGGGCCGGTTAAGGAGTATTGGTATCTCTGAGGGGTCTTTGGCCTGGTTTGCTAACTACCTCTCTCAAAGAGTGCAGTGTATAAAGTCAGAACATCTGCTGTCTCAGCCACTGCCTGTCACCAAGGGAGTACCCAAAGGCTCAAACCTAGGCCCCATGCTCTTCTCAATTTACATCAACAACATAGCTCAGGGAGTAGGAAGCTCTCCCATCCATTTATATGCAGATGATACAGTCTTATACTCAGCTGGCCCTTCCCTGGATGTTGTGTTAAACACTCTACAACAAAGCTTTTAGTGTCCAACAAGCTTTCTCTGCCCTTAACCTTAACCGTGTTCTGAACACCTCCAAAACAAAGGTCATATGGTTTGGTAAGAAGAATGCCCCTCTTCCCACAGGTGTGAGTACTACCTCTGAGGGCTTAGAGCTTGAGGTTGTCACCTCAAACAAGTATTTGGGAGTATGGCTAGACGGTACACTGTCCTTCTCTCAGCACATATCAAAGCTGCAGGCTAAAGTTAAATCTAGACTTGGTTTCCTCTATCGTAATCGCTCCTCTTTCTCCCCAGCTGCCAAACTAACGCAGATTCAGATGACCATCCTACCAATGCTAGATTACAGAGATGTAATTTATAGATCGGCAGGTAAGGTTGCTCTCGAGTGGCTAGATGTTCTTTACCATTCGGACATCAGATTTGCCACCAATGCTCCTAATATGACACATCACTGCACTCTACACTCCTCTGTAAACTGGTCATCCCCGTAAACCCGTCGCAAGACCCACTGGCTGATGCTTATTTATAAAACCCTCTTAGGCTTCACTCTCCCCTATCTGAGATATCTACTGCAGCCCTCATCCTCCACATACAACATCCATTCTACCAGTCACATTCGGTTAAAGGTCCCCAAAGCTCACACATCCCTGGGTCGCTCGTCTTTTCAGTTTGCTGCAGCTATCGAATGGAACGAGCTGCAACAACCACTCAAACTGAACAGTTTTATCTCAATCTCTTCATTCAAAGACTCAGTCATGGACACTCTCAATGACAGTTGTGACTGCTTTGCATGATGTATTGTTGTCTCTACCTTCTTGCCCCTTGTGCTGTTGTCTGTACCCAATAATGTTTGTACCATGTTTTGTGCTGCCACCATGTGTTGCTACCATGTTGTTGTCATGTTGTGTTGCTCCCATGCTGTGTTTTCATGTGCTGCTGCCATGCTATGTCGTTGTCTTAGGTCTCTATGTAGTGTTGTGCTGTTTCTCACCGTGATGTGTGTTTTGTCCTATTTTTATTCAATTGTTTTATTTTTAAATCACAGCCCCCGTCCCCGCAGGAGGCCTTTGCCATTTGGTAGGCCATCATTGTAAATAAGAATTTGTTCTTAACTGACTTGCCTAGTTAAATAAAGGTTAAATAAAATAAATACAGAATAAAATGGTCCTTCTGGAAAGTTCTCCCATTTCCACAGATGAACTCTGGAGCTCTCTGTCAGAGTGACCATCGGGTTCTTGGTCCCCTCCCATACCAAGGATCTTCTCCCCTGATTGCTCAGATTGGCCGGCGGCCAGCTCTAAGAAGGGTCTTGGTGGTTACAAACTTCTTCCATTTAAGAATGATGGAAGCCACTGTGTTCTTGGACCTTCGACACAATCCTGCCTCAGAGCTCTATGGACAATTCCTTCAACCTCATGGCTTGGCTTTTGCTCTGACATGCACTGTCAACTGTGGGACCTTATATAGACAGGTGTGTGCATTTTCCAAATCATGTCCAAATCAATTGAATTGACCACAGGTGGACTCCAATCAAGTTGTAGAAACATCTCAAGGATGAGCAAAGGAAACAGGATGCACCTGAGCTCAATTTTGAGTCTCATAGCAAAGGGTCTAAATACTTAGATATGTAAATACGGTATTTTTTGGTTTATGTTTAATGAATTTGCAAACATTTCTCTAAACCTGTTTTCGCTTTGTCATTATGGGTTATTGTGTGTAGATTGATGAGGATAATGTTTTACTTAATACGTTTTAGAATAAGGCTTTAAAGTAACACAATGTGGAAAAAGTCATGGGGTCTGAATACTTTCCGAATGTATTGTATTTAGTTCTAATTGGCCAGTGAGGGGTCAAGCCCCAACACACCTTCAACTTGTTTATTCATCAAAAGACAACCCTTTCGCGTCAGTTACTGCGCCCATTATTCTGGTTGTGAAATTAGCAAAAATATTTTAAACCCCCCTTACCTACTATAGCGCTACCGCCAGGGCTTAGATTTTCAATTTGTTCGTTGAGCCCTGAGTGTATACAAATACAAAACAAATAGTAATTTGTGAATGGCCAGAAATTAATATTGAGTAAGGATATTGAAATTATTGAGTGCTCATTCCACATGAACTTGAATGGAGAGTTGAATTGTGTGTATGGGTTACGTCACATAAACAGCTTTATGGCATACTCAAGACTAGATCCACAATGTACCAGTCTTAGTTAAGTTTTAAGCCTTCCCCTCTTATGCAATCCATCTATATAAATAAGGGCGGCTAAGCATGGCCCAAATGGGTTTAAGAGCCAACAGGACTATTACTGTAAACAGTATAGATGTAGCCTATACGATTAGCCCATCTTTAGCCTGTCTACTGACTGGGTCCATCGTAATGGGGAGACGTCAACATACGTAGCATCAAGACAGAGCATTACGCCACACAGTCACTGTATGGGAATACGGTATTTTCATGGCTGGCCAACAAAAAGTGTAATCTTTCATCATCTTTTCTCAGCTCCACATACCAGAGCCCTGCACTGAATTCTGAAACAGTTGAAACTCCCTCTGGCCCATTCCCCCGACACTTTGAAACACTTGAGGGGAGTGAAAAGTGTATCCGTGGGGGAGAAGGGTATGAAATTGGAATTCAGCGCTAATCTTCTTCACCACACCACAACGTTGACCCTGGCCTAAACTAGTAGATAAGGGCAGGATGTTAAGTGCAGCAGTAGTGGATTTACAATCAATTAGGATTTTACTATTTTATGGTCTTTGATTGTAAATTGGTGTACAATTCAGTTTATGACTGCGAGAAACCAATAAAATATACTCATCTAATTTAGAGGTATTCTTACTTGATAACTGTTCCTTTGGCGCCCCCTGCTGTTGTGAGCATGACCCTGGTGGTGAGGCTGACTCTCAGGTCTTCCTGGTCCAAACCCAGCAGGTCAGCACAGTAGGCTAATGTCGGACTGGACTGGTTCATCAGGATGCAGCCGCCTGGAAACACACACACAAGTAGACACGCATACGCACCACACACACACACACACACAGAAATGATTGGTGCGCACACAAAGAAGCGGGCAACTTCCATCATGCCACTTCAATTGGATTTCGGATGGATTCTACTTCTTTCTTTCTGCTGCCTAGTGCTTGAATACAGCATCTCACGGTGAACACAAGCCACACATTCTGCAGACGTAATGGCTTCATTGCAGGCAGTGAAGTCGGCCTAGATAATGTCCTGCAAAGACAGGAAGAGGGTGTGATGGAGGGAAATGGGCAGATGTATCCATTTCAGAGGAGCGAGAGCACCGTGCGATGTTCCAGGTAATATCTGCTCTCCAGGCAGTACTCTATTACATCATCCATCTTCAGCTTGAATCATGACTTTTCCTATCTGTCAGATGCATTTCAGCACTTCTGGGTCAGTTACATTATAGGAGAGTGGTTTCAGTTGAGCATGTTCTTTTCAATGGGTCTACTTCCAAAGTGGGACAGTGAGACCCGACAGAGAAGAATGTGTCAGCAAGGGGTGGGTAGTAGAGGAGAGGAGACAAGACAAGAGGAGAGTAGTATAGACGAGAGGAAAGAAGAGGACACTAGAGGCGACTAGAGTAGAGGGGACTAGAGTAGAGCCGAGGAGATTAGAGTCGAGGAGACTACAGGAGAATAGAGGAGACTTACAGGAGAGGAGAGGAGACTACAGGAGAGAAGAGAAGACTACAGGAGAGAAGAGGAGAAGAGACTAGAGGAGAAGAAAGAAGAGGTGAGGAGACTAGTGTAGAGGAGACTAGAGGAGAGGGTACGAGAGTCGAGGAGACTAGAGGAGTGTCGAGGACACTATTGGAGACGAGGCGAGAGGAGGAGGAGACTAGAGTCAGGGAGACTAGAGTAGAGGGGAGGAAAGAAAAGGAGGGGGAACTAGAGGAGAGGAGACTAGAGTAGAGGGGACTAGGGGAGAGGAGACTATAGCTAGCTTTTGTACATCGCGCAGTAATGTACAATTGACCTTATTTTAGCGCCCCAAAAATAATTCCAGGTCAACTGTAATATGAATAACATTGTAAAGCACAATTTCTCCCCTTTCCAGCAAAATCAATGAGGAGACCTTCATGCTGCCCATCACTGGATGATTGAAGAAGGCAATGAGCTCGGTCAAGTTTTTAAAAATGGCGGGTTGGGTAGCAAAACCTACTGCGTGATAATGAAAAGGGGAGATTAGCTGTGTGAGGAAACTGCTTTTTTCACCAGATCTGTCCAACTTATCACCTCTAAAATGTCTAATTTATAACACTATAAAGAGTTTATATAATGTGTCATTACATATCTATTTGAAGGTTTGTGTCGAATTTGAATCGGGTTTTTGGGCGGCGCTAAAGTTATCTTCAGAAGTAAACAGCGGCTGTCGCGGCTTTTAAGAGTCATGATGGCTTGCAGTGATGATGCAAAAAATGAATGCATTCAGTTGTACAATTGACTAGGTAACCCCGCCTTACCCTGTTCCTGTCCCTGTCTTGTTTTGTTTTTAATCTGCGAGAGAAGCGCTACACCTGGTGGAGAGAGGCTGTATGACACAGAATTAGTTGCATTATGCATGCTGTACATTACGTCATGACACATCACAATTTAACGTACAGCGTAGGAGGGGTCCGTTTTTTCAACAATTCTCCAATACTATCGAACCATTACCATGTCAATCAACGCTGTGTTGGCATCAAATTTTGATGCCAACACAGTCTCTACAGTCCCATTAGTTTTCATTGCAGCCTCATTTGAATGCCGCGGTTGCGCAAATTTGTACGGAATAGGGTGGGTCAACAGTAGAGGAGAGGAGAGTAGATGAGAGGAGAGTAGTGTAGATGAGATGAGATGAAAGGAGAGTAGGAGACAAGAGGAGAGTAGTGTCGACGAGATAAGAGGAGAGTAGATGAGAAGGGACGAGAGTAGTGTAGACGAAAGGAGAGGAGATTAGAATAGAAGAGAGTAGAATAGACTAGATTAGACGAGACCAGAGGAGAGGAGAGAAGAGACCAGAGGAGAGATGAGAGGAGACTAGAGTAGTGTACACGAGAAGAGAGGAGACTAGAGTAGAAGAGACTAGAGTAGTGTAGACAAGAAGAGAGGAGACTAGAGTAGTGTAGACGAGAAGAGAGGAGACTAGAGTAGTGTACACGAGAAGAGAGGAGACTAGAGTAGTGTAGACAAGAAGAGAGGAGACTAGAGTAGTGTAGACGAGAAGAGAGGAGACTAGAGTAGTGTAGACGAGAAGAGAGGAGACTAGAGTAGTAGAGACTAGAGGAGACGAGACTAGAGGAGACGAGACAAGAGACTAGAGAGGAGAGACTAGAGGAGAGGAAAGGAGGGAAGAGGAGAGGAGACGAGAGTAGTGTAGAGGAGAAGAGACGAGAAGAGAGTAGTGTAGAGGAGAGGTTGCGCAAGGTGGCGTGGGAGAACTCTGCGCCTGTATGTGTATCTGCGGGGACATTCTAATAGACGAGACGAGAGGAGACGAGACGAGAGGAAGGAGACGAGACTAGAGGAAGGAGACGAGACTAGAGGAGACGAGACTAGAGGAGACGAGACTAGAGGAGACGAGAGAGCTACACTAATGGGGCTTTCACACCAAACTGGTTTGGAGCGGTTTACCAAATTCCCCCCTTATTTCAGTTTGTTTGGGCTGGTATGAACACACTATCCACGCTCGGGAGCGCAGTAAACAACACACCATGGTTTGCTCAAAAGGGTGGTCTCAGTTTGATTCAACTCGTACCGGGGTTCGTTGCAGGTGAGAATGAGTTTCGTAAAAAACACAAGGGAAAAAAACAGTCATGCACTATTATTGGTTGTTTGACTGCGAGCATTTGATGAAATGCACGCAGCATCATATCTTGATATGGCTGAAACATTCTGAGTATAGCAGCACATTTATGAGCATGGATATAGGCTGCTGAATATAACCTATTCACATCGCATGTTGTTGGAAGATCAAAGCGAAAGTAATACGATGTTCGGGACACACAAGTGATTCTTCTTGACAGTCATAGATGGATTTAACTTTTTCATAGATGCATTTTTGGCCAATAAACAAATTACTAGCATGGACACGTGGTTTTGTTTAGGTGTTTTAGTTTATTTGACATTTGCCAATGTGAAACCAACCAATGTATTATTTAATGTAATAAATAACCAAACTGAATCAAACTATACCTCTGAGCTATGTGTGAAAACTCCTTAAGAGAGAGGTTGTGTAGGTAACTTGATTTACCCGATGTGCTCCCAGTCTCCTCAAAGTCGACGTTGCCCAGGTGCAGCACCCCGGCCACCACCCTGAACAGGTCCAGCTTCTCCGTGTCGTCCAGGCCAATCTTCTTCATGGCCCCGCACATCCTGTTGAAGTCTCCCTGGTCATCCAGCAGAAGGTCCTTCAGGGCACCCAGCTTCACATGCTGGAAGAAGGTGAGACTGGAGAGTCAGGATACTGCACCTGGGCCCGTATTCACAAAGAGTCTCAGAGTAGGTGTGCTAGGGACCTGATCCTAGATCAGCACTATTTGTGAATGCAGGCCCTGTACTAGTTTAGGTCAGGAGTCTTTCCAGCATCATGTGGCCTGACTATGGGAAAACTCCTGGTCCCTTGTAGGCTGTCATTAGTCGTGTGAGAGCCATCACACACACAGCAAACTATCCTACTGTATGAACAAGTCTGCAGTGATACAGTAGGCTTCACTTCCTGGGACGAAGTGGATTTATGCCCACTCTTCACAAACGCGCACATTGTGTAATCTGTCATTACATTAAAATAGCTCATTCTATTTCTCTTATGCATTTTTGCCTTTTCTTTCTAGAAGCATTATTCTGCACATGACTATATTATTATTTAGCTCCTTTGTTAGCAGTAAGCTACAGTTTACAGTCCTTTGTTAGTAGTAAGCTACAGTTTACAGTCCTTTGTTAGGAGTAAGCTACAGTTTACAGTCCTTTGTTAGGAGTAAGCTACAGTTTACAGTCCTTTGTTAGGAGTAAGCTACAGTTTACAGTCCTTTGTAAGCAGTAAGCTACAGTTTACAGTCCTTTGTTAGGAGTAAGCTACAGTTTACAGTCCTTTGTAAGCAGTAAGCTGCAGTTTACAGTCCTTTGTAAGCAGTAAGCTGCAGTTTACAGTCCTTTGTTAGGAGTAAGCTACAGTTTACAGTCCTTTGTTAGCAGTAAGCTACAGATTACAGTCCTTTGTTAGCAGTAAGCTAGAGTTTACAGTCCTTTGTTAGCAGTAAGCTGCAGTTTACAGTCCTTTGTTAGCATTAAGCTGCAGTTTACAGTTCTTTGTTAGCAGTAAGCTACAGTTTACAGTCCTTTGTTAGCATTAAGCTAGTTTACAGTCCTTTGTTAGCATTAAGCTAGTTTACAGTCCTTTGTTAGCATTAAGCTAGTTTACAGTCCTTTGTTAGCAGTAAGCTACAGTTACAGTCCTTTGTTAGCAGTATGCAGGCCTTTGTTAGCAGTATGCAGGCCTTTGTTAGCAGTATGCAGGCCTTTGTTAGCAGTATGCAGGCCTTTGTTAGCAGTATGCAGGCCTTTGTTAGCCGTATGCAGGCCTTTGTTAGCAGTATGCAGGCCTTTGTTAGCAGTATGCAGGCCTTTGTTAGCAGTATGCAGGCCTTTGTTAGCAGTATGCAGGCCTTTGTTAGCAGTATGCAGGCCTTTGTTAGCAGTATGCAGGCCTTTGTTAGCAGTATGCAGGCCTTTGTTAGCAGTATGCAGGCCTTTGTTAGCAGTATGCAGGCCTTTGTTAGCAGTATGCAGGCCTTTGTTAGCAGTAAGCTACAGTTTAAAGAATGGGTGGGTCTAATCTTGAATGCTGATTGGTTAAAACCGCATTCCAGCCGGTGTCTATTCCACAAGTTACCACCGGCTAAATCTATGACGTTAAAAATGCCTATTTACTCTGTTCCATCTGATCGTGCAATAAGCACAGCCAGGCACTGTATAAACATCTCCACTATAAAAAGCATCTAGACATTATCACATTTCTTTTAGACTAACATTTCGTTTTCAACACCAGAGATTTGTATAAACCTTGCTGTCTGTCCCTCCGTCATTTGCAACATTGTTTCAATATTCAAATTCGATCTCCAGCTGTCTCATAGTAATGAACGTGTCGGGAGTCTGGACGAGACACACACAGACAGACAGGCAGGCAGCGTTTCTCAGCCGGTCGAAATCATTAATCATCTGGCATAATTTTTATGGATCTATACAAAGAAATGTCA